>NC_090270.1:151811390-152125231 GCF_040414725.1 Anabrus simplex
GCGTTACATTAAACAATACACATCTTACAAGGAGATAAAAACAGGGACAAGTATAGAAACAAATGAATCGTTGAGAAAACAAAAGTTATACATGTTAAAAAATAACCTTAACCACACATCTTGCAGTGCGAAAGTGTTCTTCTTGAATGATTCCTGAATATAAAACACACGTGCACACATTTCTGAAGAGCCAGCAGGCAGGACAAAGTAAAGTGAAACCTTAAGAGTTCTCATTTTTCTATGTTCTGACTAACTAATGAAGTCTCCCTTGAGTTCCTGATAAACATACAAAACAGGAAATTCTCCTTCACTCTCAACAATAGCTATAAAGACCAAAGGTAAAATTTCATTTTAGATATTGTGCAGAGACGTGAAAGCATGATTTTGAACATGAAATAACTCCTTCATATAACCCAGTTTTTTACACAAGGTGTGACATTAAATAATACACATCTTACGAGGAGATAAAAACAGGGAAGAATGTAGAAACACATGCATCGTTGAGAAAGCAAAGTTATACATATTAAAAATAAGCTTAACCACACAACTTGCAGTGCGAAAATATTTGCCTTGAATGATTCCTGAATACAAAACGCACACGCACACACTTCTAAAGAGCCAACAGGCGGGGAAAAAATAAGGTGAAACCTTAAGAGTTCTTCTGAGAAGAGTTCATCATTCTTTCTATGATCTGACTAACTAATGAAGTCTCCCTTGAGTTCCTGATAAACATACACAACAGGAAATTAAACAATACACATCTTACAAGGAGATGAAAACAGGGAAAGTTATACATATAAAAATAACCTTAACCACACATCTTGTAGTGCGAAAATATTCGTCTTGAATGATTCCTGAATACAAAACACACGCGCACACATTTCTGAAGAGCACGCAGGCAGGAAAAAGTAAAGTGAAACCTTAAGAGTTCTTCTGAGAAGAGTTCATCATTTTTTCTATGTTCCGACTAACTAATGAAGTCTCCCTTGAGTTCCTGATAAACATACACAACAGGAAATTCTCCTTCACTCTCAACAATAGCTATAAAGACCAACGGTAAATTTCATTTTAAATATTGTGCAGAGACATGAAAGCATGATCTTGAATATAATATAACTCTTTCATTTAACCCAATTTTTTTACACAAGGTGTTACATTAAACAATACACATCTTACGGGGAGATAAAAACAGGGACGAATGTAGAAACAAATGCATCATTGAGAAAGCAAAAATTATACATATTAAAAATAAGCTTAACCACACAACTTGCAGTGCGAAAATATCTGCCTTGAGTTTTTTTTACACAAGGTGTTACATTAAACAATACGCCTTATGTAATATAAATGCCTAAATGCTTGCCTATTCCCACATTTTGGCTGATGATGACGCAAATCAGCGTTGAAACTAGTTCCAAGTACAAATACACGTTATAAATAAACTATAACATTTTTGTATTGAAAAGGTGGACCATTTTAAGTTTTCCTATCAACCTTTCTCAGTTCAATACGGACAAAAATGAAATTCCTAGGTTTAAATAGGTATACATGAATACCTCGCTAGTATCAGTAACCTCCTCTACCTGAATATCATCATCCAAAAAGGTATTAGGCCATGTAGCCTGTTACGGTCTCAAATCCTCTTAGCTGGGTAACCAATACAGTGATTTCTTCTGGGCTGGTATTGCAAGATCTGATTTGAGATTCTTTCCCTTTCCATTCTGTTTACAGAGTCCTTCCAGTTCTTTTGGCATTTTCCTATGAATTTTAAGATGGGTTCTACCTTCAGTTCTTTCTTCACCCCCTCGTTCCTCTTGTGGTCACATCGCGTGTATCCTGCTGTATATCTCATGAATCTCATCTCAGCAGCAGTGATGGTCCATGCTGCACTTCTGTACAAGAGAACTGGTCTCACTAGTGTTATCTTTGTGTTTCTCAGGACTATAGATTGAAGTGATAGTATCTGTGGTTTTACTTAATTTTGCAATGCTGTTGTCAAGATCACATTGCTATCATATAATAGGGGGTACCCGAGGTAGTTGAAAGAGTTCATTCATTCTACTGGCTTTTGTTTTTTTAATTTCCTAAATATAGGGTTGCGGCAGTCTAGCTTAAGCCAGTAAGGAGGACAGACGTATCGTGTGGCGTGCGCCTGTTGAGTGGAGTGGAGTAGGGAAGCGGTAGGGTCAAGCGGTCGGCAAGGAGATAGATAGGATGAGTTGGGTAGACGTAGAAGTTATGAGGAAGGTGGTAAAAGAGGTAATACAGGAGATATGTCCGTTTGAGCAATTAAAGAAGATGCTTCAGGAACAAGTCCAGGAACACGAAAAGACGAGACAGTGGATCCAGGATTACATGAAAAATACGAAGGCGATGATGGAAGACAGCCAGAAAGAACTGGTGTCACTAAAAGAGAAAATAAAAAATATGGAATAAGAGATGGTAAACCTGAAGAAAGAAATAGAAGTTGCAGACAGGAGCGTAAGAAGAAATCCATATTTATTTATGGGGTGGAGGAAGAAAAGGCAGAATCTAAAGTGGACATTATTTACAAAGTGGTAGATGTCATACAAAAGAAAATGAAAATAAATTTCAGTGAGGTCGATATAGACAATGTGGAGAGAGTTGGCAAGGTGGGAGGGCACAGGCCCATAAAAGTGTTGCTGCTATCTTCATTGATGGCAGATATAGTGATAAGGAACGCTGGTAATATACGGTGTGAGAAAATTGGAGTTAAGAGAGATTTCGGAAGAGAAGAGAGTAGGAATTTCAAAATTCTTAAGAAACATTTTGTGAAAGCAAAAATTCAGGGATTGAGAGCGTATATTAGTGGCCAGATACTTGTGGTGAGCGACAGGAATTGGATCCGAAAGTGGACAGTTTCGAATCTGAAATCAATGGATGAGAGTTTGAGGCAGGAAGAAACTAGCAGGGCTGAGAGTTTGAGGAAAGAAGAAACTAGCAGGGCTGAGAGTTCGAGGCAAGAAGAAACTAGCAGGGATGATGTGCATATTATCAAGGGAGGAGCACCAAGCAGATGGGGTTCCTGGGAAGCGATCGTAAGAAGAGCTGAGGAAAGAGTAAATGCAAGAAGGATGGAAGAAGTCAGGAAATTAATAAACGAACTAGTGACGGAGGTCAGCGTTAGAGAAGAAAGCAGGGCGCAGGAAGATAAGATGGAAGAAGAAACCCAGGGGATGACAAGTGGACATAATCAGAGCGAAAATAATGGTCTGAGGGAGGAAGCAGAAGTAAGAAGTGCCTTGGCTAAAGGGAGAAGCTTGAGTTTGAAGGAGTTATGGGGTAAAAAGGGAAAAATGGTAGAAGGAGTAATTACGAGAAGTAAAAAGACAAGTAACAGTAGTAAGTAACCTGGTTTGCTTGTGTTATGATGGATGATGAGAGAGGTAGCGAAGTTTAGATGGTATTTACTCAAGTAATGGTGTCTGTATGTGTAGTGTAATTGTTATTGAAGTGATGGTGTCTTTAGGTATAAGACAGATGGATTATAAATGGATGAATGATAAGAGAGGTAGCGAAGTTTAAATGATATTGATGATAAGAGGGGTAGCGAAGTTTAGATGGTATTTATTCAAGTGATGGTGTTTGTATGTATGGATGAAGGACAAGAGAGGTAACGAGGTGATAAGGTGTTTTTAAGTGTATTGTAATTGTATGGTAATTATTCAAGTGATGGTGTCTTTAGGTATAAGATGGATGAATTGTGGAGTTCGATAGATGGATGATAAGAGAGGTAGCGAAGTTTAGATGATGGATGGAAATGAGGAGAGGTAACGAAGTTTAGATGGTATTTATTCAAGTGGTGGTGTCTGTATGTGTATTCTAATTGTTGAAGTAAATGTGGCATGGAATAAGATGGATGGTTTGTGGAGTTCGATAGATGGATGATAAGAGAGGTAGCGAAGTTTAGATGGCATTTATTCAAGTGAAGGTATCTTAATGTGTATTATAAATGTAAAGTAATTGAGGACTGGAATTGAAGTGTTAAGTATGAAAGGTGATGACGGATGGATGATAAGAGAGGCAGCGCAGTTTAAATGGTATTGGTAAGTGATTTATTAGTTAATAGTAGATCGGTAAGCAAAGTTGGTTGTAGATGATTACTTAAATTAGATTAAGCATGGTTGAATAAGACGAGCAGGAACAGATAAGTAGTGCAGTGATAAAGTTGCAACGTGAGCAGAGTACGTAGTAGCAGAATGTGAGTGCAACGGAAGTATGGAATCAGCAACCCAGAGGGAGTCAAGAAGAGGAAATGTAGGAGGAATGGAATGTGCAAAGGTTTGCGTGTTTACTCAGCAGGGGCACGAAGGTCTGTGACATTCATAATACAGCTTAAATTTCATATTCTGGGAAAACAATAGATATATTCAGGAGATAAGTTGAGCGTGACGTGAAGTGGCTGAGGATGACTACCGTGGTGACCTTCATTTGGGGCGTCACGTTTCCGGAGTATCCGAGGTGATTCATGCCATGTCCAAGAAGTATCATTATTTTACTAAATTGTTCTATTCATTTTCTGTTCATTTCGTGTATTATTTTCTTTTCTTTTTCTGTACAGTACATAGTGCGAATTTTGGCTTAAGCTGGACATTGTTATTTTTCTCTTTTAATGGATCAAATGGGTATTGTTACTGTAGATCTGGAGAAAAATAATAGATCAATCAACAAAAAAAATATAGGGTTGCCACTAGGACAAAGCATACTTCATTTTTCAATATACAACTTCCCATCACTGCTGAACAGGTTATAAAAAAATACTATGAAATAAATAATATTAGCATGAAATGTCTTTCACACACAGTACAAAAAGGAACTCAGAAGCATGAAGTTTGCACATGGTGTTATTGACTATATAAATGGTTTCTTAAAATCAATCTTGAACCACAGATGGCAGCTAACGCTTTTGTCAACAGATGTTTTTCTATACCTAATGAAACCCAAAACTGCGATAAGAATTTAGGAATTTTTCCCCGGGCTCCCACCATTAATCCTGTAACTGAAATATTTTGCAGTCCATATCTTTCTTTATAATACGAAACTGTAGGGTCATAAATACTCTTCTTGTCTACATCCAGTTCTTCCGGTTAACCAGAATTCAAATCGCACATTTGAGTACAATTTTCCACGGAATGATTCTCTGCCTTTGAAAATGAGTGTTTTTGCTTTTTTCAGTTCATATTTCCGTGTCATATCCAGTAGTTATTCTATTAAGGTGGTGTACGGAGCATTGCAGGGGGAATAAGCCACAATCCAGTTATACACCTCTGTTAACTGATTTCCATTCTGATAGTGTATTGTTAACTCTTACTGCAATTAAATTGTTTGTGCATAATTTGGATACTGCTAGGGTCACTTTTTTTAGGATTTCAGCAAAACTCAGTTAAGAAGTTTTTCAAGGGACCACAAAAAAAACCCTTCTTAAACAGGAAACTTCTTAAAAGGGGAAATGCCCGAAAACTTATTCTGTACTTTAAAATACATGTGAAACACACAGTAAACAGATTTTTTTTGCTAGGGGGCTTTACGTCGCACCGATACAGATAGGTCTAACGGCGACGATGGGATAGGAAAGGCCTAGGAGTTGGAAGGAAGCGGCCGTGGCCTTAATTAAGGTACAGCCCCAGCATTTGCCTGGTGTGAAAATGGGAAACCACGGAAAACCATCTTCAGGGCTGCCGATAGTGGGATTCAAACCTACTATCTCCCGGATGCAAGCTCACAGCCGCGTGCCTCTACGCGCACGGCCAACTCGCCTGGTAGTAAACAGATTTCCTTGTTTGTAAACAATACCGAAAAAGGCTGATATATAAGAGCTGCTAAAAGAAAGCCACAATATAAAATGTTGATTATTATTACATGCATTTTTAGAGATAAAGTAAAATAATTGAATATACTGTATTATAAAAATACTTGATAAAAGAAGGGAACATCATATATAAAACCTTGTACAAGAGATTAGAAGAAATACCAAGAACATTAAAACGGTAGAAGGTAACTGTACATTATGTAAATTACATACTGCGTTAGACATTAAATACATCTTCAAACACAGAAGTCTAGACTCCTACTTGGAAAAGCAGGGTTGACTGTTTCAGGCTGCTGCTGCTACTGCTATTACTACTACTACTACTACTACTGCCTGAATTTCCTTGCAGATCTCATCGATGGTCTGCTCCTCGCAAGTAATTACCGTGTCATCAGTGGCAATGAAGTCGTTTAAACTACTGGTAATCTCCATCTTCTCCTGCATAGTTTTCTAGCACCCTGGCTCTTCAGCACTAACTTCCATAAAAATGCTGTTGGTACCACCACCGAAGCCTGCTTTCTTGAAGCAATTTGCTATTATTACAGGCTCCACTGAATCCCATGATAAGGCAATGAAATGCATTTTGTCCAAAAGAGATGGTTCGTAGCAGTGGCGTACCCTGGAATCTCCACCGAGGCATGAAACTAGTAACCATGCAGTAGCACAATGTATTAAGTAAATTCCAATTCTATTCTTCTCACCCTAGTAACATGTAGGTTAACTCGACCCTGTGATTCTTTTTGCAGAATTCCTTGGTGACGTCACTGTAGAAGTCCTCATGTGTTTTCATCTCAACAAAAAGATACTTTTTTTATAGACATCATTCCTAATGCAGAGAGACAACTTTGACTTGAGACTTGCAGACGAACGATTTTATTCACTTCAGGGCCGAGAAAGAGCGTTCTACAGATGATGATGTAGCGGGAATAGTTGTAATCAATGTGCACAACTTATAAAACTCGAGAAGACCGCTGTGGAGACCACTGGTCAATAGGAATTCCTGGATTTGAGCCAGAATCTTATCTTTGAAGTGTTCATAAGTGAACATTGCCCTCAATTCAGATTTAAGTCGTACTATATCAAAATTTTTTCCATAAACTTCAATCAATTTACTGAATTGCTCTTCAGGAAAATCGCCAGAAAAATCGAGCATTTCAATGAAGGACATATATCCTAATGAAAAGAAGCAATATTTTAACTGTGCTAGACTAATATCAGGTGTTTCCAGGTAAACCCTCCTGTACTCATCTTTAACCAAAAATGAAATTTCTTCCTTTCTTCTCTTCCTTGGTGGATCAAATTTCTCTTCTGTTCTGCCCAGATGTCAGCAAATCCACTGTTTCGCATTATAGATACTTTAGTTTCTAAAGAATTCACTTCTCTGGTGCAATATGCAATGTCTAGGGTCTTAGATTGAAGGATGTTATATGTAACATGTCAATGAAAATATTTCATTAAAAACATTCAGAAGAAAATTGAACTAAAATTCCATTAACTTCGAAGAAACCTGCTTGGCTCATTAATTGCAGTTATCCCAGTTCCCAGGTTCCTCCAAAATACTTTCGTAAAGCTCTTGGAGAGGAACATGATATTCTGCGATGGTCTGTAATAAACGGCTAGAATAGTTCTGCCTTGTTGGAGCTAGTTTCGGAAACCTTTTCTTAAGGATACTGTCCAGCAGGTTAGTTCTCTTAGAAGAATAGCTAAAAAATGTTGCAAAGCCACTCATCGTTGCGGAGAATATACGACATTCTTTTGTGCATGACACGGCTTGAGAGAGGACTAAATTAAGCTAGTGAGCGTAGCAGTGGGCCTCAGGAACTACTTCTGTTAATTAAGCTTTCACACCATTCAGCTGACCTGCAAGCACCACTGCTCCATTGATAGTCTGCACAACTAATTTTTCGCAGCAGTCGAAGTTATCCGGACACTTAATCGCAACTCTCATGAATGCATTCGCTGTCCTATCAGAACTCACATTATAGAAACCAACAAATCTTCCAACAACATCACCATTATGAATATATCTGAGGCCAATAGTAACTGTGAAAAGTTCAAAACATCAGAAGTCTCATCGATCATAATTCCTACAAATTTACCTTCCCCAATCTGAATCTTTATTTCAGCAGTCATTACGGTGCAGATGCTTTGAATTAAATCATTCTGAATAAGTGGAGAGAGTCATATAAATACACTCGCTGTTGTGAAGTGACCGTATAATTTTTCATTAAACTCAAGACAACAATTTAATTAGTTCCATGTAATTCTCTCTGTTGTTAGATTCACTAGCCTCACTGCGCCCACAGAATGGTAACTATTGCTTTCCCAAAAGGCATTTCACTGCAGTCAGCTGTTTCAGAATTTCCCTATTTTTCTTAATGGCTTCGTTGTGCCTTAGAACATTTTCCTGCTTCTGCTTATCCAACTGCAAATCTATCCTAGTTTTACCATAGGTACCTAAGAATATCTATGCGTGGATATGACAATCTGATTTCTCGGGCCTCGCAATAGCAGTGTGCAGATTGTTTCAATCTACATATCCACATTTCTTGCTGTTCCAAGGGGAATTTCCAGCAACAAACAATAAGCAAAGCCAACAGAATAATTTGTTTAGTGACTCCGAGCCGCAGAGCCAAACAGTTTTACTGTAAGTATCTGGATTGAACGTGCGAACACAATTCTTGTTTTCTGTTTTTAAATTTGCGAGGGAAGGGAGAGGTCTCCTGGCTTTAACTATTTGAATCTTTTCATCAAACGAACGCAAAGTAAATGGCTTTTCAAACAGATTTACAATTATATCCGTTTTAGACTCATCCATTGTTAATACCACATATGCACAAAATATAATAAAACACCAAAAACAACGAATAGCACAGAAACAGCACATGAAGAATGAACTCATTAATCAGTAAAACACACAATGAATGAACTCACTAGTCAGCCACAACTCAAGTACTGGAGGTAAGTCACCCCAGTAGCATTGGTCACTTTCGTCACGTTGGGTTCTCGCTAGGGGGTAATCCGTGGATCCCGTTCGCTGTCAACTTGGACATTCCGACTTTCTCCAAGTTGCTAACAGATGGCATAGGGTACCACATGTATGGAAAGTCTGACCAAGTTAAACTGCAGCGACATCATGCAGAGGGTTTCAGAACTATGTCCACCACCGAATACAATTTTAGGATTGAATGCCTTACATCCTTAACTTCTCCATTTGCTGTCTCTTTGTTTCTAGAGTGGAATAGGTGGCAAGACTACACCGGCACCACACCTAGTCAAGCAACGGAACTAGTACAGTTCCGCAAAAAGTTTGAACTTCTGAGAGACGAAATCGTTAATACTTGACTTGAAACAACCTAAAATCGTACTTTAGACAGTTCTTTGCGTTATAACGCATGCAATGAATGCCTTGCATGCAAGGAAATTATGCCCCTGGTTTGTAGATGGATTTGCCTGCTTCCATGCGTAGCAGCATATGGCGAACAACTGATTTTTGGTACCTCTGCTTCAATACCTTAATGATTCCTTGGTCCACGGGCTGTAGTACCTTGTAGTATTCAGTGGGAAAAATTCTACCTTGATGTTCCTTAAATGGGGCCACTCCTTGGGATGAGCAGAAAAGCGGTTCATAAAAACCACAATCTTCCTGTTCTGGCTCCCCATATACTCTTCAAACAGGGAACTTGTCATCCACAAGCTGACTTGTTGCTGGTGTACTTGCACGGTAAAATCCTGACATTTGTGAAACAACGTGGCTTCCCAGACTTCCCTATCAGTAGAGGTAGTTTCTCAGTTCCATATTAGCACCAGCCAGTAACGTAACTCGCACTTAATTTTCCCCCATGGCAAGATTCTCCCTTCAAAACTAGAGATATCCAGGATAAGCTGGAAAAAAAAAGTGCAATTCATCGAGATTAAAAACGTTGCAAGGTTTGTAACTGCTGATTTTTGCAGGCAGAACTGTTTCCTTCTGCTCTCCCATTTCCTCCACACTTACACACTCTGCTTCGCCACAAATTGTTTTGTAAATGATGCTGGCTCGATTTTTAGAGCGGTCCAGCCACCCATTCGACGCAGTAAAAAGTACCTTTAATTTGCACGCAATTTCTTCGGCTTTCTCCTTCACAATAATCCCGCTCAAAGGTATGTTTAAACTTCACTGCTGTTTAAACCATATTAGCAGAGTTTGTTCTACTTCATCGTACTTTCCAGATTTAACTTTCTTGCAATTTGCTGAAGTATTCCCTGCAGAAGTCGTGATCTCTTCTTTCTTCACTATAGTGCCGTTCAACGTAGATGGTGGCATCCCCAGCTCCTTCACCAAAGCAACACGGGAAAGTGTAGATGACTCCACTTTCCTTATAATCTCCACTTTGTCCTTAATTGTTAGTGCCTTTTGCTTGATTTCTTTCCTCGGAGATCCGCTCATTTTCACTTAAAACGTTCGTACACTGATATTACAAATACAACTAACTTCACTGACTCCTATTCACACTAATTACAATGCTACACTACGCTTGGCAATCCATGCCTTAGGCTTACGCTTGGCAATCCATGCCTTAGGCTTACAAGACACACAGACAAGATGTATACTACAGTTTGTCAGCATGTGCTTTCTATCTTCCTCACACCCCCAACAGCTGCTTCAAGGTTAATGGCAGCAAATGGGAAATCTGGCAACTTATTCTTAGCGATTCTTAGAACCTAGGCCTATATCGCCTCTGCATTCCTACTGGTTGTCAAGGCAACAGGTGTAGTTTCTGGCTGTTTCGCAAATACCACATGGCCAAGCCGATTTTGAGTTTATTTTCCCATTTTAATCTTCTTCATGCTATAGGTAATGAAGAAAAGAAATGCAGGTACGAAGTTGCAGAAATGAGTGCATGGGAAAGTATCTGAGGTATTACGTGCGAGTGATGAAGGCGCAGTAGCAACAATAGCACAGCCCAAAAAAAAAAAAAACTATTTTTTCCCCGCAAGAATTTTATGTTGTGTCTCCTCATCCTTGTGCTACATTCTAATAATGCAATGTAATAATTACGAGTGACAAGAGAATACAATGTTCAGCTCGTAGAAAGGTAAGAATTAATTTTCAATTTTATGCCAACATGTGGTATCGCAACACAACTGTGTGTGTGTCAGGCCCCCTCCCACCAACACCCAGTTGGTTATCAACATTCGTTCAACTTCATAGATGATCAGGATTTTTTGGCTGGCTGTTTGGCGGCATAATGTGTATCAGCTGGCAAGTTAGCTGTTTCCTGCATAGAGTTGGGAAGTTCTTGTTTTGTAATAGTTTATTCACCTCACTAATAATGGACAATGAAAATCTTCAGTTCAAAAACCTAATTTCCTCTACAACAAGACTCATATAAGTACAGTATTATTGCAACAACAACGTAAGAGACAATGCCTGGAAGGAAATAAGCAAGAGAATGAAAAATCAAACAGGTTAGAATATTAAATTTCGTGGTAAATGAGGCTTATACTTAATTTATTTGCAATTATTGTTCACCTTATTTCAGAATCATATTATCTTGTTGAGTTCATATACAGTACAGTATGCCAGCACGATAATTGACATCGCTTGGAATGTATGTAACTTTAAGTGTTATTATACATTACTAGCTGAAGTACCCGTGCTTCGCGACGGAATTCTCAGAAAGACTGACTTTATGGTTTTCCTAACTGAAGTCAACATAGGTCATTACAAAAACGTCAGTAGGAATGTACCTATTAAAATCAATGTTATAATATAAAATACTTGATCAGATGAAAAACCGCACATTTTCTCACTTTTAACGAACAGTACTACGGTACCGATCTAACAGTCCAATGTTCCAAAGCTGGAATGACCAGGCCGCAGACTGCCGTAAACATCCCTCTGCCATTATTCCGTTCAGTGCCTCAGAGTAGGGATTGAATAGCTCGAATGCTATGATGAACCAGAGGAATGGTTTGGTCCCTACTTCTTTTTTTTGCGTCGCACCGACAGAGATAGGTCTTATGGCAATGATGGGATAGGAAAGGCCTAGGAAGTGGAAGGAAGCGGCCGTGGCCTTAATTAAGGTACAGCCCCGGCATTTGCCTGGTGTGAAAATGGGAAACCACAGAAAACCATCTTCAGGGCTGCTGACAGTGGGGCTCGAACCCACTATCTCCCGATTACTGGATACTGGCCACACTTAAGCGACTGCAGCTATCGAGCTCGGTCCAGAGGAATGGTATGCTAAAGAGAAAGTTTTCTAACTCCCCAGCTACTTCCCGCTAACATTGAAGGCAGATTGTTACACTCGGTACGACCGGGCGAGTTGGCCGTGTGGTTATGGGCACGCAGCTGTGAGTTTATCTGGGAGATAGTAGATTTGAACACCACTGTTGGCAGCCCTGAAGATGGTATTTTGTGGTTTCCCATTTTCACACCAGGCAAATGCTGGGGCCATATCTTAATTATGGCCAAGGCTGCTTCTTTCACACTCCTAGCCCTTCCCTATCCCATGGTCACCATAAGAGCTATCTGTGTCCGTGCAACATAAAGTAAATTAAAAACAAATATTCGGTATGCAGCAGTAATCCTATCAATTAGAGACGAGTGGCAACAAAAGACACAAAGCACATCACAACAAACAATGGTCAATGGAACGTTATTGTTGATCAATTTTATGAGCTTTCTATATTGTAGGCCTTCACATTTAGTTTTCTTTCGACTCTGTGATATTAGGGCGTCTTATAAAATTATTTATAGCATAGACTGTACTTCCTTATTCTCCAACTTTACATACCGATTTTCATTAAATTCTGTTTACTTATTTTCTCGTGACTCGGCGCTGATATGGACTTAGTAAAAAAAATCCAAATTCATGAATATCTCTGTGATCATAGCCAGTACAGTAACAAAGTATAAGACATAAATGATCGGCAATTTACTACTATATAACTTTAGTTATTTAGTATTCATTGATACGACCACTAATAATAAATATTTGAGAATTAAATTTTAGGCCTTCTCCTAAAGTACCATTTCACTCAGCGTGAATAAAATTATTTATGACCTAGATTATAGAGACTTATTCTCTGACTTTGCATACCGATTATCATTAAGATAGGACCACTAATAACAAATACTGTATTTGAGAATTTAATGTTAGGCCCTCCTCTAAACTACCATTTCACTCAGCGCGAATAATTATTTATGGCCAAGACTGTAGCAACTTATTCCCCCCTCGAATTTGCATACCGATGTTCATTAAATTATCTTCAGCCGTTTTCTTGTGATGCGTGTACAGACAGACAGACAGACAGACAGACAGACAGAAAATATGGAAAATTAAAGAGTGCATTTTCTTGTTACGGTGGACACAATTGATACAGAAATACCATCCTTTTCAAATTCTGAGCAATGTACATATAAAACTCTTATTTTATATATATAGATTTACCGTGAACAATTTTATACGTGGCATTCCCTATGTTTGTCGTGCCTATGTTTCTAACAAACAGTAATGCATACGAAGCTGCTCTGTTGTGGAAAAATTCATTTTACGGTTTTCAATTAATGTTGAGGCCACCTTCATTAACGACTTCACCCTGTCGCGGCATGCAACTTACTGCATTAAAATGTTATCAAACCGTCCACTGCATGCTTTATGTTTCCCGCATAGAATCCTGTTCGATTTTATTTCACTAGATGTGAATGGTGGAGTGGAAATTTTGAATGATGGGTTCGATTCCACAAGGTGAGAGTGAGCATCTGGTGTTCATGTTGTCATAGCGTGACGTCGTATGGCCTTGGCAAGTACGCACAGGCTCCATGACACCAGAGACCCACTGCAAGCATGCAAACAGTCTAACACAGGGTGCAACTTCTGCGGAGACTGGAGGGTTCTAACCATGAGCTGCATTGAATGGACTTTTTATATCTCAAGGAGCTCTAAAATCTGAACTGTTTAACAACAGAACACTTTAAACAGGAAAAATATACATATATCTTAATGCAACCAATCAAGGGACCAAGAATATCACACTTCTTAGGCAAGAAAATTTATTATGTGGGAACTTATTAACTGAGTTTCACTGTATTTTTTAAGATTTGCTCTACTTACTCCCATCAAACACATTATTATAATTAACAAATGCTACGTAGGTGTCTATATTGAATTCTCTATGCTTCTCCAACAAGATTTGAGGTGAAATATATTTGTTCTTACCCTGTTAAGTTGGAGTAGTAGATCTACAATTTACCATATTTACTTGCGTATTAGACCCCTTTCCCCACTTTTACAGCCCAAAATAGTAAAGGGGGGCCCAATATGCGATAACCTTAAAATTTTGTGCAGCAAACACATGACTTCTAGGTTAAGAGCTAAAATTGTACGTGTAAACATTCTATACGTACTATTATTTAACAAACTTTGAATGTATTTAAGTTATACCAACTATTTTTGTTGGAAGGTAGTATTTCTAAACATAAAAAGACGATAAAATGGTGAACACGACTTTTAGGCCTACGGTACATATAAAAGTCCGTTTTAAGGCCGGTCTCCACTGATTCACATTTAACAACAACATGTTAAATGTTAAGAGTGTTAAATGTTAACTGGTGACACCAACAAGTTAAATGTTGAATACCGTTTCATTTAACATTGTGCCCACACTTAATAAACATGTTAAACTCAACTTTCTTTTTCTATATACAGGTAGTTCATTATATCAGTGTGTGCTAATACATTTAGGTGGTGTCTAGTATTTTCAAACAAGGACAATGGACTCAGATGAAGAGGATTACTGGGTGAGTTGGCTGTGCGGTTACGGGCACGCGGCTGTGAGCTTGCATCCGGGAGATAGTGGGTTCGAATCCCATTGCCGGTAGCCCTGAAGATGGTTTTCCATGGTTTCCCATTTTCACACCAGGCAAATGCTGGAGCTGTACCTTCATTAAGGCCATGGTCGCTTCCTTCCAAATCCTAGGCCTTTCCTATCCCATCGCCACTGTAAGACCACTCTGTGTCGGTGTGACGTACAGCCACTAGCAAAAAGAAAAAGGATGAAGAGGATTTGGCCTTTGTTATTGCCACTGTTGCTTCTTGTTATGATTTAGAAGTGCAGTTTTATTAGGCACATTTCCTCCACTCATCCCGCTTACTGCTTCAAAAGCAAATGATTCTGAAGTATAAACTTCGTCCACTACTACCTCCGACTTCCGACTTTTCTGAACTCTTTCTCAACTGTACTGGGAGCAGAGGTACACTTTTTTTTTCCCCATGCACTAGCGGGAACAATTATAGATAATTTAGAGTTCCTGGAAACTGTCAGTATTCTTCGCTTTATCTCTGTATTCCTTTAATGAGACATCCCACAAACAAAGTCTTTCTATTATATCATTAATCAAGTCCAGAGTATCTCTTTGCTTCAATCCATTTCTGACTATAAATTTTAGTACCGGTACTGTACAGAGAGAACGACATGGGTGCGCGTACTACATTTTTAGCTTATAACAAAGAGAATGAGTACTGCGGAGCGTTGTAACTATAATTCTACTTCACGAGAAGTACATCGTTTCCGTCGTTTAGGCTATCTGTTGGAATGGAAACAGCATGGAAATTGCCAAAGCTGTGCCGACATCACAAGAACAACGAATTGAGTTGACATGTTTTCCACTTGGAGCGGAAAACACACTAACATGTTAAAAGTGTTAACCACAACATTCTGAGTTAACATGCAAAGTAAATTGGAAGACAAAATCACAATATACATGTCAATTGTAACATGTTAAATTTAACATGTTGGTGTTAAATATTAATCAGTGGAGACCGTCCTTTAGGTGAACACGACTTTCAGGCCTACAGTACTTATAAAAGTCAATTTTAGGTACTCATATCACGTCATTTGTTGCATCTCATTAATTCCTCTGGTGAGGCTGACGTCAGGAAGGGCATACGGCCGTAAAAACTCGCTACGAAGATGTGTCTCACTTCATACTCGGTCCCGTAGAAGGAAGGGATAAGGGTATCATGTTATCATATAATTAAATATTGATACAAAAGAACTTAATGGCCAGTCATTTATCTCTGTCTGTTCAGCAGTAGGCCTAGCACACAGTAAACCTGATCACTGCTTTCATTTGAATTCACCGAGCTCGATAGCTGCAGTCGCGGCCAGTATCCAGTATTCGGGAGATAGTAGGTTCGAACCCCACTGTCGGCAGCCCTGAAGATGGTTTTCCGTGGTTTCCCATTTTCACACCAGGCAAATGCTGGGGTTGTACCTTAATTAAGGCCACGACCGCTTCCTTCCAACTCCTAGCTCTTCTCTGTACCATCATCGCATTAGAGCTATCCGTGTCGGTGTGACGTAAAGCAACTAGCAAAAAAGAATCATCTGAATTATCGCCTTGCGCCGCCAACTTCCCTGCCTTGCTACCTGCGTGTCGGCATTCTAAGTGATGTCATCTTCACTGGTATCTCTCACCAGTCGCGTCAGCCATGCACGGCAATCAAGAACATACAAGGTCCCATCTTTTTGAACCTCTTAAAAATAATTTTGTTCCTGACTATAGAGTCTAAACAGTGTAAATCTATTCCCAGATGGTCTCTGATATTCCCAGTTGGTGTACACTGACTTAGCAAATGTCATGGGATAGTCACATAATAGCATGTGGGGCCTCCTCTGGCCCTGCGAACTGCAGTGAGACGCCGTGGAACCGAGTCGACAAGTCCCTGGTAGTCCTCTGGACGCAGCTGACACCAAATCGTTTGCAGAGCGGCCGCCAATGCTAGTCTGTTCGTGGGTGCAGGATCCATGGCACGGAGCCTGCATTCCAGGACATCCCAGATATGCTCGATAGGGTTCATATTTGGGCTCCTGGGTGACCATGGCAGTCGTTGGACCTCTGCTGCATGTTCCTGGAACCATTCCCAGGCGACGTGAGAGCGATGTGGCAACGCGCCATCATCTTGAAATACCGCAGAACCATCTGGGCGCTGGAAGGCCAAAAATGGGTGGAGATGGTCTCTGAGCAGCTCAACATACCGCGTACCATTCAAAGTCTCTTCCAGAACAACTAGGGGGCCCATTCCATGTCAGGAAAATGCACCCCAGACCATAACAGAGACACCAGAGCTCTGGACCACACCTTCGAGGCAGGCGAGATCCATCGCTTCATGTGGTCTGCGCCATACACGGTGCCTCCCATCGGCATGGTGCAGTTGAAATCGTGATTCATCCGAACATATCACGTTACACCATTGTTCCAGTGTCCATCCCTGGTGACTGGCGACAAATGCGTGTCGTTGTGGCCGATGACGTTGGGTTAACAGTGGCACCAGGGTGCAGCACCGGCTCCCATATACCATAGAACCCATGTTCCTACGGATTGTCAACTGGAAGAAGTGTCTAGCATGGCCTGTGTTGAATTGAGCTGTGATTTGTTGCACGGTTGCCCATCTGTCACTACTGACAATCCATCTCAG
Source organism: Anabrus simplex (assembly GCF_040414725.1). Lineage (NCBI taxonomy): Eukaryota > Metazoa > Arthropoda > Insecta > Orthoptera > Tettigoniidae > Anabrus > Anabrus simplex. Next base: position 151,828,686 of record NC_090270.1, read on the forward strand.
GTGTCACCGGTCACGGTCATCGAGGGTGTCTGGACGGCCGGTCGGTTCGTCTGTTGTGGACGGTTACACCCGCATTCAACCATTCACAATACAGCCTGGACACGGTTGATCGTGTGAAGCCGAATTCCTGCAGCACTTCCGAAATCGCACTTCCCATCTGTCGGGCACAGACCACCATACCCCGTTCAAACGGTGTCAGCTCACAACAACGTTCCATGTTAGACCTGTCACATGCAAAGACACTGTTCACAAGGTCTCCTATACAACTGCCGCTAGCACAGGGGACATGGGGTGCGCATTAACACACATGCACATCAGTGCTCCGCTATCCCATGACATTTGCTCAGTCAGTGTATATGTAGCAGAAGCCACTCCTTCCGAATAAAGAAGTGCTGTAGAAGGCATCCCAAACCATCAGCTGATAACTAGCGTATGTTACAAGATGTACTTCAGAATGTAGAACATAGTAACTGGAAGCATTCTTCTGATAACTGCCGCTGTTGAAACACAGATATTTCATGCTTGTTCTCCACATTTATCACATCAGGATTTGCGTAAACAGCTGTCCAAGAGTTAAGACAGACCACATTGTTTAGGTTAGGTATATTTTCGCCCTGATAGTGCTACAGGGGAAAATAAAAATAAATAAAAGGAAAATATACCGCATTTATGGATATCTACAGGTGTGGCGGTAATGCATTTTATTATCATAATGTTTAATTTCGTACGTTCGTTGTCTCTTTTTTTATTCACACATACCCTAGTATGTTTTGTTTGGCATCTCCGAAAATCGTTTGAAGTACGTGGGGACATAAAATTATTATTATTATTATTATTATTATTATTACTATTACTAATTTTTAGGTACGTTGGCGAGTAAAATAATTGTTTTAATGGATAGCTTTTATCACGTTTTAAACTTAGTTCTCTCTAAATATATACCTATATTGGCCTGAGTTACAAGATATTAAACAACCACTTTGTTAAAGATCTCGCCTGCTGTATAAATAGCAACAACCATGAATATTTCTCAACTAAAGTAAACTTGTTTCCTCATCCCGAGGTGATACAGCTCTTTTTAGACACAGTCCCAGTGGAGGGGAGTTACATGTACCGCTTTTACCGCATATCAACCTTCCTGCCATTCGTAAATCTCTGGCAGTACGGAGCCGAGAATCGAAGTCAGACCCCCGAAAACAGCAACTAATTGTTCTAATCATTATGCTGGCAGATATTATTAACTACAAAACACAGACATATAGCATGACTGATGCATGCTTGCAATGCTTGGGTTGGAGACGAAGTTAGGCCTATTCATCTATTTGTGCGATGTCATCAGAGCTGCAGTAGACTGCGATGTCATCAGAGCTGCGATAAGACTTGTACCCGCATCGAAGCGGAATCGTCGTCTTAAAGGCAAGATTTATTTTTTTCATTTTCTTCATCTCAAAAAGCCAGGGGGGTCTAATACACGAGTAAATATGGTATTTTTTATGATTCTGGTATAAACTTTGTATCCCTCTATCTTCTACCTGAACCTTGTGCCCAACTATATTTACATACTACTGTAAATCCTTGCATATACACATGACTCCTGGAACCTGTTTCTGCCTTAAAGTACCTATACATACACTTCCACTTTTTGCTAAACTTCATTTGCTGACATTTTTGCTAAATCAAATTTCCTAGTAATTTCTTTCAATCTTTCCTTACTTCCACTACCATTCCTAGCACTCTTTCTGTCCAACCTACACCTCCTTCTTAAACTCTTTATTTCTCTAATATAATACAGTATGTCTTAACCTTCCTTACCACCTTCCACACTCCTCAACAACCGCTTTAAAAACCCATCCCATAGGCTGTTTACAATTTTACACTGAAGAAAACGGAAATTGCAACACCCAGAAGGAGTCGTGCTACATTGCTGCAATTGAATATGCAGGACGAGTGTTCAGTTGTGATTCGATGATTACACTTTCAGGTTCCTCTGACCGCAAGTTTGGACAACAATCAATACAGGATGTGCCCACCACGAGCTGCAATACATTGATGAATTCGTCGAGGCAAGGAGTCAATAAGGCCCTGGATCACTTCCTGAGGAATTGTGGCCCCTGCTTGCTGCACTGCACGGGTCAGTTGTTCCACAGTTGTGGGTGGCTGAGGACGGTTGGCCAGTTGTCGACCCATCATGTCCCACACATGCTCAATAGGACTGTGGTCCGGGGATCTGGTGGGCCATTCTAAGGTTGTGATGTCATGGAGAGCTTCTCTGGAGATGTGTGCAGTGTGAACCCGGGCATTGTCCTTCTGATACGTCCCATTAGCAACGTTCGCCATCATAGGGACAACCACTGGATTGAGTACCCTATCAACGTACTGTCGAGCAGTCATAGTGCCCTCAACAGGCATTAATTGTGATTTCACATTAAAGCCAATAGCTCCCCAGACCATAATCCTTGGTGTTCGCCCTGTATGCCTCTCGACAATAAGATCTGGGCGGCCCCTCTCCCCGGTACGTCGGCGCACACGATTCCGGCGATCACTGCGGGCAAGACAGAAGCGTGATTCATCATTAAAGACGACCCTATGCCATTCGTCGACCCACGTCAATCTTTCTCGACACAAGGCCAGCCTTACACGTCGCTGTTGTGGGGTCAATGGAACACCTTCTGCAGGGACACGGGCTCGTAAGCCAGCTGCACACAGGCGATTACAAACTGTTTGTTGTGTAACGTGGGGTGCCACAGCTGCTCGAATTTGTGCTGTTGTTGCATGGGGTTCAATCCGGGTCATGCGAATGATGTGGCGATCCTCTCTCACAGTTGTCTGTCGCGCTGGGCCTGTGCCAGGTCTATGGGTGTGGGTACTTTTATTTGACCACTGCTGCCATACACGTTGTACCGTAGATGCCTGTCGGCCAACACATGCAGCAACAGTCCTTAGCAATAATCCAGCCTCACACAGCCCAATTATACGAGCCCTCTCAAACGGCGACAGTTGTTGATATAGTGCTCTTCTCTGTCGTTGAGGCATGTTTGACGGGGAACACTTCACTGCACATACTGCAAGTCAACTACGCTACACCAGAGTCCATATACTGGAGTTGATTCCTTCACGACCAATCACGTGGGGAGACCTGTACCAACAATCCAATGGGTCTGAAACTTTGATCATTTACATACCTACTTGGCATCGTTCCATATCTTGAAAATCAACACAAACGACGAATGCCTTCATGGTGTTGCAATTTCCATTTTCTTAAGTGTATTTGTCATTTTTAGAATGACTTTTTTAAACTTCTTTGTAACTCTCTTATGAATAATATGGTACTGTTTAATAGTCCTAATAGCAAGTTTGGAGGCAGATCAGCACTTTCGACTTCGCCTGCTGATGAGTCATCTTTTGTCTCATTATGATCTTCATCTTCACTTGTCTTGCTTGTCTATAGAAACAATCGTCATCTGAATTGGATTCACTTTAAGATTCAACATACAAATTTTCTAGCATTCGAGACACCTCTTCATTAGAAAGACAATTGTAATACACATCTGTAAGAAGAACACTCTACAGATGATGAGATGAATACAATAATCCTGCTAACTGGAACACTTATCTGACAGTAGGAGGTCAACAATACTAAAAATCCAGGCCAGGTATTCACTGCTGTCTGGCAAGGCAAACTCCTGCATTGTAATAAGGAATTGTACAGGTGTCAAAATGATCCCTTCTGCTGTCCAAGTTATGCCATATCAAAAATCTACGAAAATGTAAATATTTTGCTGGATGTGATATATCACCGTAAACAGGGAAAAAACCTATGAAAAGTCAAGATATTTGAAGAGAAACGATGTAAGAGTGCACACATTATTAGCCTTTAAATGCCAAATATGATCTGATCGTATTTCAGGAAAATGGCCAAAATTGCCAGATATGATCTAATCGTGTGATAGATGTTGATTCGCATAGGGAACCTAAAATATTTGTCCCGAATGAGTAAATTTATAATATCAATATAAATGGCCCGTTATTGGGCATTATAAATTTTCCAGCTAACTCATTCCTGGTTGCCAGCGTTTCGCTCATCAGTTGGTAAATAGCACACCCACCAAGATGCACGGCTAGTACATACCGTGGAAGTCACTGCGTAGGCTACTTGGAGCCACCGGCAGTGCCAATGCACTATGGGAGACTTTGTCTCATTACCAAAAATTGATATATCATCTGATGGCCAGGCATGCATCAATTTTTGGTAATGAGACAAAGTCTCTCATTGTGCATTGGCACTGCTGGTGGCTCCAAGTAGCCTACGCAGTGGGCTCCACGGTATGCACTAGCCATGCGTCTTGGTGGGTGTGCTAGGTACCAACTGACGAGCCCAACCTAGCACACGGGGGTGAAATGCTGGCAACCAGGAATGAGTTAACTGAAAAATGTATAATGTCCAATAACGGACCATTTATATTGGTATTACAATCTAATCGTATCGCCTGATTTCTTAACGTTCTACTTAGAAGGGAGATGAGATTGTAACTAGGAATTTCTTTGTCATATTCAGTACTTGTGGATGCCATTGTTTGTTAACATTCGATGTGCGCAGAGAGTCAAAGAGTATTCATTTGTTTATATCCATGACCTTCGGAACAACCGATACGGTCAAACAAAAGTTAGTCTGAACTACAGTATCTAGTTGGTCGTGACAAAGATAAAATATCATCTGCCTTCCTAGTAGAACACTAAGTTAAGAAGTCTAAAGATACGATTAGAATATATCTGGCAATTTTACCTATTTGAAATAATTAAACATGAGGAAAAAAACTTTAAAATTTTGAAAATTTAGGATTTTTTAAAAAGGTTTTCTGTTTCTTAAATGTTCAAAGCCACATACTTTTGGCAGAACGAACCTTCTGCTTCAAAACAAAGAAAAGAACAGGCAGATAGATCATATTTTTTTTAAAAAGACACTGCATTTTCAAGCAAAACAGCGTGGCAATTTATGTATGGGAATCTACAAGAGAGCCTGGTACTCTAAGGGTGAAAGAAAAATTGAAATTGCATGTCACTCACTTTGAACAATGATTTAGGAATTAGTACGATGTTTTTGAAGACTCATCTGGAGCATAGCATTGTATGAAAGTGAATCATGGACGATAACTAGCTCAGAAAGGAAAAGAATATAAGATTCTGAAATGTGACGTTACACAAGACTGCTGCAGATAAGATGGGGAGATCATATCATGAATGAAGAGATGCTGAATCAAATTGGTGGAAGGAAAATGACTGGGTGAAATTTGATGAGAAGAAGAGATAGAATAATAGGACACATCTTACACCTTAAGACACCCAGGGCTTATTCAGTTACTTTTCGAGTGAAGTGTAGACGGTAAGAACGCTAAGGGTAGAGCAAGGTATGAATATAACCAGCAGATTACTGTAAGTAGCATGTAGTAGTTAGGTAGAAATGAAAAGGTTAGCACAGTATAAGGTGGCCTGGAGAGCTGCATCTAACCAGTCAATGGACTGATGACCAAAACTACAACAACAACAACAACAACTAGTAGTAGTCTCATTTATATTAAGAAAAAGAGTTTAAATTTGTTGACTAATGAATCATACCTACATAAGTGGTTACTTACCAGGCCAGAAGTTTGTTTTAAGATGAGTTTTACATACAAGTCTTCAACTGGAAGATACGTTGGAGCAGAACAGATGCATAGGTAATAACCAGCATATACTCCATGCCAATATGCTGATACAAATACTGTTGCCCATGTTCTGAAATATATCACATAAAGGTAACTCACAAATAAGGGCCAAAATATACTGCCCTCCAAAAAAAATGTGTAACAATTGATGTTTTCAAAATAATCTCAATTTATTTTCAAAACATCATTATAGAATAAAAGAATCTTTCCACATCTAATCCAAAGACAACAATGCTCAATACATTTCGATATTTCAAATAAAAGAAGCAGAATCTGACAGATTTTCTGGTTATCAAAATTACTTAATTATTGATTTAAATGATGTAAGCTTAAAGAAATGTTCTGAAAGCTTGTTGGAAATTGATTATGTGTTCAATAGGATATATTATCACCCTTGGCTGCAATTACCGCCATGAATCTTCTGGTCGTGCTCCTGATTGAGCCCCGGATGTCACCCTGTAGTATGTTCTCCCATTCTTCCTGCTGCACCACCTTTAGTTCAACCAGATTGTTGAAAACTCAGCACCGAATGCAATGACCAATCATGCCCCACACATGCTCAATAGAGTTCAGTTTAGACTCCTGACTGGCCAGTTCAGAGTGGGAATGTTAACCTCCTAAAAAATCTCTGAACTCTGTTTAGTCTTGCAGGGTGTGTGGTCTTGCATTATTGTGCACAAGCAGAAAGTTTTCATCAAAAGTGAATGAAAATGGCATTATGTGATTAATCTTTTTTGTTTTTTGCTAGTGGCTTTACGTCACACCGAAATAGATAGGTCTTATGGCAATAATGGGATAGGAAAGGCCTAGGAGTTGGAAGGAAGCAGCCGTGGCCTTAATTAAGATACAGCCCCAGCATTTGCCTGGTGTGAAAATGGGAAACCATGGAAAACCATCTTCAGGACTGCCGACAGTGGGATTCAAACCCACTATCACCCAGATGCAAGCTCAAGCCGCGCGCCTCTAACCCCAGAGCCAACTCCCCCGGTATGTGATTAATCAGAATCTCCTTAATGTACTTGCATGGTGAGAAGGAGCCATTCTCAGCTAGTACAAGATACCTCAGATAATTGTTAGATATGGGTCAATTAGCTTCAAGGGTGCTTATCTGAAGTTAAGCCATCCCACACCATCAAGAAACCACCTCCAAATGCTGTAATCTCAGTGAAGGTAAAGGGGGCGAAGCATTCTCCTGCACTTCTCCACACCTTAGCTCTTCCATCAGGTGACCTCAGGTTGTATCTGGACTCATCACTGAAGAGTACGTGTTCCACTGATCCTTAATCCTATATTCATGCACCTGCACAAAAAGAAGATGGTCTCTCCAGTATTGTGACAAAAGTGCTGGTCCTCTGGCTTGTTTTCTAGATGTTAAGTTTGCCTCAAGGAACCTCCCTCTAATTGCGTTCTCATCCAGAGATAAGTTGTGGACCTGCATCAGACTACTCCAAGCCTCAACCACTGTCAGATATACAGGTGGGTTTTCTTGCTTTACGTCGCACCGACACAGATATGTCTTACGGCAACGATGTGATAGGAAAGGCCTAGGAATTGGAAGGAAGTGGCCGTGGCCTTAATTAAGGTACAGCCCCGGCATTTGCCTACTGTGAAAATGGGAAACCACGGAAAACCATCTTCAGAGCTGCCGACAGTGGGATTCGAACCCACTACCTCCCGGATGCAAGCTAAAACCATGCACCTCTAACCGCATGGCCAACTCGTCTCGTCTCATGACTAGCTGTCATGCTGAAAAGCAAATTGTTAGGAATAAAATACCCTGCACTGCATCTTACACCTAGCACATATTGTGTTATACTGAAATTACAGACAGGTCAGGGAGAGGTTGAGAAAGGGTATATTGTAGTCAAGAAAAAAAATAATAATAATCAGCTGATGCCTGTATTCAAATAACTTACTTGTAGTTCTAAGCAGACAGTTAAAATTTCCAGTGTAATTTATACTTACACCCTCGATCTTTCAGCTTTTAAGAGCACTTTTAATTTCTGTCAGCTTATAGGAATAAAACAAAAATACTTTCAAATAAGGATTTAGTTTCAATTACACTTCTGTTGTTTCAGTTAACTAACTGTAATTAGGATATGTCTAAACACAGTTTAGAATCAGTGTAGTTATATTATTAGAAAGTATTGCACTTATCGTACAATATTTGTCTAGTAGAGTAAAAACACTCTTCTGTTAGCAAATAATAATAATAATAATAATAATAATAATAATAATAATAATAATAATAATAATAATAATAATAACAATAACAATAGTAATAATAATTTACAACACACACTCTCACAGACACCTCCTCCAAGGTAAAATTCAGAGAACTGTCTCGGAGTTTCAAGATCATAACTGGTGTGAGACAAGGTGATGGCCTATCACCTATTCTCTTTAATCTGGTGCTTGACAAAGTCATAAAGACCTGGTACAATGAGCAATCTCGGATTCAAACTGGTTACCACTGGAGCCAGTGTGTCGTCTCAGAACTCACGAGTCTCAAAATTCACGAATTCCAAGCAGAGGGTTAATAAGAGTTGGTTTTTCTACCTGGGCCAGTCTCAAAACTCACGAACAGAGCCAGTTCTTCTTTGAATGGATAAATGCCCACCCTACTAGTGATGGGGTAATCAAATACTTTTAATAATCAAATAACTTCCAGTTATTTAAACAATCAAATAATTGAATGAGTTTCAAATATCCTTCAGTTATATCATGTAAAATAATCGGATGCATCATGAATAAATTGTTCAGCTTAAGTTTGTCGGATGGATAATCGACTGAAATAAACAAGTAGATGAACTCTCACGAAAAATAGAAATATGCCTTTTTTTCCCAATTTGTGAAGTCTAATGCTGAAGACGGCACAAACACCCAGTCCCCGAGCCATAGGAATTAACAAATGAAAGTTAAAATCCCGGCCAGGAATCGGAGAATCAAACCCGGGACCCCCTAGACACCTTGGACCAAAAGCCAGCATGCTAACCATGTATCCATGCAGCCAGACAAAAAAAATTTAGGTATATTGCCTGCTGCTAGTTAGAAATTGTCAACTGGTAGTTCTGGGGCTTAGTTCCATTATGTGACCAGAAGACTGCAGTTACTCAAAAAAGGAACTCAATTTTACAGATATTAAGATTACGACTGTTAATTCACTCATTTAGTTTTAACATTTAGAGATTGATTTCATGGGGTAATCAAATACAGAATAATAGCTTATTCGATTATTTCATTTTTGATTTTTCGGTTATTTTTTCTATTTGATTATTTTTTGGTTATTCGATTAAGTTCTCCATGTGACTAATTTTTTGATTATTCATTTGATATTCCATTAGAATGACTGCGGCAACTGAATAGTGAATGCTTTTGAAATAATCAAATGAAAAGGAATCCTAATGTTGTCATCAACTCATCAATCTCATCACAGGGAAATTAAAATTACCGATCTCCATTCCCTCACAAGAAGTAGGACAAACAGTCTCTGATAGGCTTTCTGAAAATAATATGAACTTGTGCTCCACATATATGAATGAGTAATGCACTCTCAAATGCTGTTACTTAAAATCCATAGAATAATACACTGCATCATGTGGCCACGCGGTTACCCAAAGAGCAATGCTATACAGTATTGACTACTTGGCTCACCAAATTGATCTAGTCATAAATTAAAATATGGCAAAGTCTCTAGTTGCTATTTTTTGAAATTCTGTCACTAAATTACTTCAAAAAGACTCCAGAGCAGCGCTAATGATGATGATGATGATGATGATGATGATGATGATGATATTTTGTGATAGTGGTTCTTTCTCCTGCCAAGAAAATGTGGAAATGGTCAATACAAATCAATAAGGGTTGAAAACAATGAAGGAAAAGGTGGTGCTGGTGATTACCATTTCAAGAGGGAGTGCAACTGGGCAGTGATCCTCTATTAACAGAGGAAAGATAATGGAAGGTGTCCCGCACTTCGAAAAATGAAGGTATTGGGCAAAGGAAGACAAGGGCCACAAAGGGCGTGAAAATGAAAGACTCCCTACGTCTTGGAAACCTAATACCGTCGGAGTCGCAAAAGAACAAGAGTTGACTAAGAAAAGTCGGTTGGGGTAGATGAGCACACGGAGCCTGCCAGAAGTGAGTGGAAGCAATGCTTGGACTCAGCTAAGGGCTCTGCGGTTGTTAACCCAAGCTCAATCAATCAATCAATCAATCAATCAATCAATCAATCAATCAATCAATCAATCAATCAATCAATCAATCAATCAATCAATCACCACTGATATACATTTAGGGAAGTAACCATGGTGGTAAATTGCTTATCAATTGTTTATCTAGCCTTTTCTTAAATAACTTAAGAGCCCCTGGGGTCCCTTTTGGTCACCTCTTACGACAGGCAGGGGATACTGTGGATGTTCTTCTGCCACCCCAACCAACATGGGAAAATAATGGTTGGTGAATGAAAGAGACAGAGGTGCATTATTATTATTATTATTATTATTATTATTATTATTATTATTATTAAAATATTTTGCTGTAGTCTTAACGCTAATAACACATATGGTGTGTGGCCTCCGGAGAGGCCTGGTGCATGAGTCGCCGCGCACCTCTTTCCTCCTGGGATCATCGCAGGCACCTGCTATTCGGAGTCGAGAATTTTGAGACTCATTAGAATGTTCATTTAGCTACTAGTTTGTAGTCGTGAGTTTTGATACTATTTTCTATTAATTTTAGCCCGTGAGTTTTGAGTCTCGTGATTTTTGAGGCGTAGCCAGAACCGGAACACTGAAGATTAAAATCCATAATGAGCATCAAAGAAAACCTGTTTAATTACCCATTAAGGAAGGAGGTACATCAGCATAATACAAGAAGAAAAGATAGGCCTAGACATCCCTCATGTTAAGACTAAAGAGAACTCAAAACGCTGTCAATGTGATGCCTCTCCCCCTGTCTGCGGCGAACAAAAATATGCCCATCATTTTCAAACAAACAGAACTTGGATTCATCCAAAAACACTATCTGCTGCCATTTCTGTCCCCAGTGACATCATACCATACACCATTACAGTCTAGCATGTTTATGCACATTAGTCAAAGGTAGGCGGAGAAATGGACGACGTGCCGGTAACCCACACCATAATAAATGGCGACGGACTGTCACTTCTGATAGTGTACGATGTGTTACACTGTTCCACTGTTGCGTCGGAGCTGAGGAGGACGCAGATCTGTCCTGCAATGCCATTCGGATGAGGTGTTGAACTTCTCGGTGGGGTGGTCTGGGTGGTGCGACAAGACCCATCTCACTGCTGATAAAATAGTTTTCTTTCATTTTAAGGTGTATTGACAAGGTGGATTCAAGTAAAACTATTTTAAATAGTTCTGTAATAGATTCAGACCCATCTCATCATGTTCTACGACCTTCTGTGAAACATTCTGTACACCCCCGTTGCACTGCCGACACACTTTGTCCCACACGAGCAGCAATTTCCCAGATGGATGCATCACGTTCTCTCATACCAATAATGCACTCTCTTTCAAACTCACTCATCTGACAGTACGGTTCTTGCATACATCTGCAAGGCACCCTGCACATCTGCTCAAGTCACACTGATCCATTACCTTCGGTTTACAGCAACGAGAGCCACAGGCACATTTTACCAGTTGGCAGTGGTGCGCCGAGATATCTATATGGACCTTGAACCTGAGGGCCAACATGGTTCAAATGCTCATCATTTCTTCAGAACATACTAATGCACATGTCCAGTGAATATGAACTTCCTATCTCTAGTCTTTCAAGGTGTTCTGGTTTTTATGAACATGAATGTATTTATTGTACAATCTTCCTGCAACAGCTGCAGGTTGCCCAAGGACAAAGAGTACCTGAATAACAATAATAGATATAAATGAATGGATTAGCCATACATGAGATAGTATAAAGTCAGAGTACACAGGAATTAGAGAGAGAAGAAAAAAAATGGGTGTACCTCCACATATGGTTATATGTACAAATCCTAATACAGCATATATAATATTTAGTACAGAATATATTCCAAGGGAGATGAAGTGCAAATAGGGCATTATGTTGTAATTATTTGAGAGGGAAATCAATATGGCAAATTTAGGTATATTATGAAATTTTCTTTGGGAGTGGCGACCCCATTGTACTGATAACCTATATATGGTTCATTCATTACATCAATGACCCAGTCAAAGACTGTAAAGCAGGTTTATTTATTTATTTATTTATTTATTTATTTATTTATTTATTTATTTATTTATTTATTTATTTATTTATTATCCATGAAAAAGCCCTACTTTATCCAGCATATTAGGGCTGTAGGTTATAACTAGTTGCCTTAAATAGTAGGCCTACAAACATATAATACAAAATTTTTGAAGTGTGTGATTACACACACAACTAAACTGGAAGAAAAGGAAAAACTTTTCTTAATTTTTTTCTAAAATAAACTGTATAAACTTAAAAAATTCATTCAAACAACAGATCTTGTCAAATATCCTAAAAACAGGTTTGACTAACATAACTGTACAACAATTTAAGTGTTGTTCCAAAATATATCTAGCTTTGCTGAAGAATGGACAATCAAAAATAAGGTGAGTTGAAGTTTCTTCATCTCCACAAACACAACTGTTATTACTACTAATTTTGAATTTATATAAATAAAATTTAAATTTTCCATGACCCGAAAGAAACTGAGTGCTGGTGAAGTTTGCTTTCAATAAACTACAGTCCAAACGGTCTTGTACCGTGGGAAAAAAAAGATTGTAGGTTTATGAAACCTTGTACAAAGATTTTTTTTTTTTTTAGCATTCTTTTAGGGATTGATTGAGTTTGTCTGTTACAACTTGCAACGTTTAATGACAAATTATATGCTATTCTATTCAGATCTTCTCCACGTCTATCCATTATCCTCTCATACCCTTCAATTCAATTTCCAATTCTTGCACTGAAATCACCCCTTTGCATTACACTATCTTATCTGTTGATCCTGACTACATCATGGTTCAGTATGTCATCCCTTATCTGCCCTTTCATACATCGGCGCCCGCAGGATCTTTTCCAAGGGGGGGCACATTAAAAATTTTCTTGAATATAAATACCAATATAACGTCAGCAACATTAAATTGTTTACAGAAATTTGCGAATATAACAGATGCTAGATGACTGTCAGTAAGTTCAGTTTATGAAATAATCTGGTATGATATTAAACAATTGAACATCAACTTTTTAGAATTCCAGGGGGGGGCAAGCGCCCCCCCTTGCCCCCCCTTGCGGGCGCCCATGCTTTCATATGATGAATACACTGGGAAAATCCAGTTCCTGAAATCATTTCGGGTGCCTAACAGAAACCTTATTGCATCCTTACGCATTCCTACTGAAAAATCCCATATTGTCTATTCTGCAGCATTTTCCATTTAACTTTTCCTTTAAACATCTTATAAAGTGCTACCACTTCCTCCTTATGCATCCTCATTGTTGACTCAGCCAGCTAAACCTTCTTTCTTCCATAGGCCCAACTGATACCGATAGCATTTCATCGAATTTCACTTCATTCACAAATTGGTTCCTTAAGGTCAAAAATCTGTCAAATTTAAGTGGGACTCTGTTATTCTCACAGCTTTAAGGCTAGCTAAAAACCTCAGTAAATTTCTTGGAATGTCACCAAGTTGCTCACTCTCATGCCATACCAACTAGTATCCTGACTCTCAGGATCATTCACTAGTCCACTCACCTTTCAACATGACTATAGTAATCCACACCACAAACCATACTAAATTATTCAGTCACACAATGACTAGTATCAACACCACCATGGCATGCTGTAGTTATTACATCTTTGTAACTACAAGGTAAATTCAGTCGGGGTCTGCACTTACATTAATTCAAAGACATTACAAATATATAAAAAATGTAAAAAAAATAAAAAAAAAATAATAAAGACAATGAACAGCAGAAGATGCATAACAACAAATATACCTGAGTGGTTTAAAGGGGAATCTCTTGTAGACATTAACAGCCAGCCAATACTGAATGCATGAATTCCATGTCTTCATTGCTTCACGGAATGTCACAACTCTTTCAGTACCATAGGGATCGATATTGTGTATAGCAACAAAGTTATACTGCTCCTTTTCAGCACGTTTAGGATCTGATGCTCTGTGAATAATAAAAATTGATTAAAAAGAAATTAGGGTTTACAGGAATAAAATAGAGTAAAAAGTACTCCTAGGCCTAAAATACGTTGGAGTATTTCATCTCGTCACGCATCTTGCTGTGTTGAATGACGTTACAAACCAACAGTAGCAAATGAGTTGAAATATGTTGGAGCTGTACACCTCACCATGCATTTTGCAGCGCACCTCGTTCACCAGGAATCAAATAGGTTTGATATTTCGGGATGCAGCTGCCTGGAACCAGCATTATGATTGGCTGTCACAACGGCACTCTATAGTCCTCTCTATGCAGTGCCTCACTGCTGTGATACTGATGGTCATATTGCATCACAGCACTGTACCAATGGATAAGAGATGATTAACAAGCTAAACTTTCCGCAAAACTGCTATGCGGAATTAGCGTCACAAATCTCACTATAACAGATCGTTCTAGATAAATGTTGAAAAGATATTGAGGCCAACTGTAGTGTCACAAGTAACAATAGCTCTATAGATTAGCGTTCATTTAGTTTGTTCTGTTACTCATGCAAGAAATTAAGGAAAATTGAAACGGAAAACTGAGTGTAGATCTAATTTAAAACTAATATAATTGAATTATTTCTACAACAGATGCATCAAGCTTTTTCAAAATAATGAATAAAATGGAATAATTAATGACTTACATATTTGGTCTCAGTGATAATGTTGAAAAAAGAATATTTTTAATGCCTGTGCAAGTACATTTAGAACTTGGATAAAAATTGCACCTGATTATTGTAACTTTTACATAACAGAAAAGAATAAACTGAATACATTCACTGTCTACTTTGTAGTCATTTAGATTTCTAATGCATCACATCACTTCACCTTTGGATCTTTGTAATTCGGCGCTATGCTATTGCTGATCGTTAAGAGACCGGAAGTCGGACAAAATGCCTTTGTTTTTAATGGGTTGATGTATGGAAGAGCTAAATATAGATAAATGTCTTTTGGCATATTTAGGAATGGTAGGGAGAATTTTTATTTTGCCTTTTTTTGCCTAATTTAGCTATCACTTCATATTTTAAGGTTTAATGCCTTTTTTTGCCTATTTGCATTGTTACGGATTCACTCTGCTATTATTTGCACATTTTAAATAAATAGTATGAACCTTGTCAATACAGCACTGTATATGAAAATAGAAATAAAAATGAGATATATAAATTAAGTGATATATTCACAATGCTTAAATCTCTCCATTGAGAATATCATTCCCATTAAATACATTTCTTTATCTGTTTCTATACTACTATCAGACAGGGAATGCAGCTGGGTGAGGGTCAGGTTGACTCGCAGACATTCAGTTCGTGCGCGCGCGATGCACGCACGCACATTTGACATTTTATCTTTAAATTTTTAATATATATCAATTTTACACAACATAACCGGAAAAGTGATAACAAACAATCTCTTCTTGTTTTCGGATAGGTCTACTATGGACCACGTTAAGTATCATTCATTTCCGGTTCTTCTTCCTCCAATCAGCCAAATACTTCTTCATCCTTTCAGAATGGGCTGCTATGCGTTCTAGCAACCAGGTGTTGCTGGTCCATTTTCTGCTCATTCCATCCCGGAATCCTTTAATTTTGTTGATGACCATCCCGTATTCTTGTCTATTGTACACTGCCTCCTGTGTTCTGATTTTTCCTTCCAGGTCCTCCTTGACTCCTTTAAGCCAGTTTGCATCTTCCTGCTCTCCATGTACTCCAGAATTCTCTTGGCTGTTCTATCTGTTGGCATTCTTTTAATGTGTCCATAGAAGCAAAGTCTTCTCTTTTTAAAGGATGTTTTGATTTTCTCGGTTCTTTTGTATAGTTCCTCATCTGGTTGCAGTCTAAATTCTTGTCCCACTTTCCTAGGGCCTAGCATCTTCCTCAAGATTTTTCTCTCTTTTTCCTCAATGTTCTCTAGTAATCCTGTCCTGTTAAATGGAATGCATCCAATTACATACAAACTTTCTGGCTTTATCACAGTGTTGTAATGTCTGAGTTTTGCAGTGATGGAGATTGATTTTTTGTTATAGACATTTCAACATAAAAGATATGCTGTTTCATCTTTCTTGCCCTGTTCTGTAACGCTATTCCTGGCAGTCCTGTTGGGGTTATCCACTCTCCTAGGTATTTAAATGTTTAATGTTTAAATATTTAAAAACCAAACAATTTATTATTTTGCATTTTTTTATATATGAACTATTATAAATTTTGAGTTAATTTTTACCCAAAATTAGCAATTTTAGATTGTTTGATATTTTTCTTGTAATGGCATGAGAAGCTGATATATATTCACTTTTTGAAGATAAAATTATAAGAAGCTGTAAATTTCTCTTCCTCATCCCATCCCAATCTTTATGTATGTTAACTAACGTCTTTAAATGGCAAAGCCCTCATTATTGGGAAAATGCAAGGTTATTGGGGTTTAACCAGCACAAGAGAAGGGATGAGGGAAGTATGTCAAGGCATGTCTCCAATTATAGGTCCAGCTATTATTGTCCCTTGCAACCACATTCCTTCGCCAGTGTTCTAGTTTCTTCTCACACCACTCCTTTGTCTAGGCCATCATAGCTGAACTGATAACAGCAATCATTTTGTGACAATGCAGAGTTGGATTTTCCCAATTTCTGAAGAAAAAAGGTAGGACAGAAGGGAAAATCAGTTCTCTGTAACAGGTGGAGTAAGTGTTTAGTCTGCTGCTGGACTAGTTAAAAGTAGTTTAGGTGTTAGTGTACACTGTAAGATTTTTATCATGCCAAAATTGAGTAGGTCTACATCGTTAAGTAGTGAACTACATAGATACGTCCACAAATTCAGTTTGGACACTCTTTCTACTGACGGTTCTATTCTCTACTGCAAAATATGTAAAAATCTATTAACCATGAAAAAAGGTTCTTTATAATTCAACACCAGACATACATCTGGGGTTTCGAAAATGGCTGGGCAGAAGAAGACCTCTCTGATATCAACAGCGGTTGCCACATCCAGCAGACAACCTCAGTTTTCTCTGGATCTCTGCAGAGATTTCTTAGACTTGGGAATACCTTTCTGGAAACTGGAAAACCAGCCCTTCAGAACGTTTATGCATGAAGTAGAGGAAGATGATGAAAGTCCTACAATCACAAGGAGGGAGTTTGAATCAGCACTTCAGCAATTACACGAAAATGAAGCTACCAGTCCAGATAACATACCTGGAGAACACCCAAAGAATAATTATGGAAGAGAAATTTAAAGAACTTCTATATGCCATGATATGCAGATGCTGCAATGATGGTGAAATTCCAGAAGACTTCACCAAAAGCAAAACGGTTATGATACCAAAGAAGGGAAGTAGTGTAGAATGTTCTGATCACAGAACCATAACTCCGCTCTCTCATACATCCAAATACCACTAACAATAATAAAATAAAAAAAGGATAAATAACAAATTAAATTTACAAATTGATCAGGACCGGTTTGGCTTTTGGACAGGGGTAGGACAACAGAAACCATCGTAGCTCTTCAATTAATATTAGAAAGGAGGTTGGAGATTGATAGGAACACCTATGTAGTGTTTGTAAATACTGAAAAGGCTTTCGATAACAAGAGTTGGAACAAACTATTCAAGATTCTTAAAGCTACAGGTTCGGACTGGAAAAACAGGAGGCTGATACTGCGACTCTATGAAGGACAAATCAAACCAGATAGCAAAAATCAGGAAAGATGTAAGGCAGGACTGCTCTCTCTCTCTCTCTCTCTCTCACTGTACCTTTTTAACACGCAAGACGTCGCACCCACAGCAATTTGCCGCACTTTTTAAATATTTGTTGATAATTTCGTTGTTAGGCGCTGTAGGGCTCAGGGCGCTCGTTTCATCCCTCCCCTCCCTCTCTCCCGCCTGACGTTGATTATCGTCAGTGTATTGCCCGCTGCGTTCTGGAGTAGTTTAAGTTTTCTTTCACTCTCACATCTGCCGCAGCAAACTGCCTTCGAGCGACCCCTCGCGTAGTGTATTCTTACATGACTACATTTCCAAGAAAGTTTCTTAAGTAAAGTTCATGAGGTTTATGGTGGCTTTCAGTGAAGTGTGGTGCTGTAGTTTTATCTTGAATTGTGACCAAATCATTCATTGAAATGTACAAATGCAAACATTGAGGCAATTTGCTCACGCCCAACCTCTCGTGTTCTTTAAAAACTCACGTAATTTTACCAGATTTTGCAAAAACATTTCATTATTTTTTACATTGAGAAAATATTGTTACTGCGTAATTATGTTAGTACTAGTTGAAAGGCAGTTAAACAAGGTATATATTTATATTTTTATCAGAGCATTCACCGCAAAAGGAAAATAGCAGCTCATTAGAATATTAAGCATGAGCAATTTGCCTCTGCGCAACCTCTCGCGTTCTAAAATGGGTGCAACCTCTCGTGTGTTTATGTATTTATTGAAGAAGAAATAAGTTTAAGGTAAATATGAACAAGTTACAGTAAATTGGCACCATATCCAATGCATTCAATGTGCAGATGACATAGCAGTTGTATCAGACTCCAACAAGCAGTTGTCCTAGATGCTGAATGTATTGTCATCCGCACTGTCAGATTAACGCTTAAACATTAATGTTAAGAAGACCAAGGTATTAGTTGTGAGTAAACATCCTGAACGAATTTACACCAACATCAAGCTTACTGGCAAGATAGTGGTACAAAACACCAGTTTCCCTTATCTAAGAAGTCTGATCACCAATGACAACAGGTGCAGCAAAGACATCAAGAGGCAGTTAGTGCTTGCCAAACAGGCATTTAGTAATAAGAGAAATCTTTTGATCAGTACAAATTTAGATTTTGGAATTCAGAAGAAATTTGTGATTTCTTTTGTATGGTGTATACTATTGCATGGCTGTGAATCTTGGACAATCAGAAATCGGGATTGGAAACATTTGAGATATGGGTCTGGAGACTAATGCTATGAATTAAATGGATTGAAAAGAGAACAAACAAAATCATTCTGCAAAAAATTGAAGGGAAGAGAGAACTGATGCTAATAATACAAAGAAGAAGAGCTAAATTCACTGGCCACATCTTGTGACAATACCTTTCTTACCAATCTGCTTAAGGAGAAAATCAGGGGGGAAAAGGCCGAGGACGACCAAGGTTTATTCCTCCAAGAATTGGCAGAGAATCTTCATTATGGTTCCTACTATGAAATTGATGATGATGAATGTATGTATGTATGTAGGTATGTATGTATGTATGTATGTATGTATGTATGTATGTATGTATGTATGTATGTATGTATGTATGTATGTATGTATGTAAACTATAGATAATGCTAATTATCAATTATGTGAGAATCATCATCAACCATTCTTTATCAATGACTAGTCGCCTATGTTTGTTATGTGCCCTTTTTGGAATGAAGTTTTTTTTTTTTACAATCTACTTAATGTCGCACCGACACAGATAGGTCTGATGGTGATGATGGAATAGGAAAGTGTTAAGAGTAAGAAGGAAGCAACTGCGGTCTTAATTAAGGTAAAGCCCCAGCATTTGCCTGGTGTGAAAATGGGAAATCATGAAAAACCATCTTCAAGGCTATCGACAGGGGGGTTCGAACCCACTATCTCCCAAATGCAAGCCGATAGCTACGTGACCCAAACCGCATAGTCACTTGCTTGGTGGAATATAGTTTCTACTAGCTTCAATATAATTAAACCTTGACTGAGACATGATTAAATATTCATAAAATCCATCCGGGTACATTTTGATCTCCTGATACAATTTATAGAATTCTCCCTGTTCGGTTCACACCTCAATGCTATATTTTCTTCTCATACTAGAAAGTAACCACGACTATTGTACTACTTGCAGATAAATCACTATCACTGTCAAAGTCTGTAAACATCTGAATATTACAGCAGTACAGTCCCCTTTGGTGTTCTCTGAAACAAACTAGCATACTGACTAAATATTATTTATTTTCATTGCTTATAAGTATGACTCAATACCCAATGTATTAAACAGCGAAAAGTGCGGTGAGGAGAAATGCTGTGCTTAGGCAAGGTGCATGGCGTATGGTGAGATACTCAGCGATATGAACAACTCCAACGTGTTTTTGGTCTTACACATTGTACATAAAGTTATGGTAACTGTTGTTCTAATAACTATCTTGGTTTTATGTTCTACTGACTACTTTTATGGCTTTCAGAGATATAAAGATGCTGAAATTTTGTCCTACAGAAGTTCTTCAACATGCTGGTAAATGTACAGGCATGAGACTGGCATATTTAATTACAGTATCTTCAAATACCACTAGACTGAGACAGGATCGAACTTACCAGCTTGGGGTCAAACGGCCAGCACTCTACTGTATGAGCTACACAGTCCAGTGACTGCTGTTCTAATGCATTATTTCTTTGGTTGTATTCTTTGTTATTCAGTTACATCAAGAAGAGTGAAGGATATAAAGTTCCAAAATAGTGCAAAAGTAAGCCTGTAGTTTTTACATGACTACTGATACCGTTATCGTAGCAACAGGACCTTCAGTTTTACTTGGATTCCGAATCACAGGGACGTGACTTTTCATTTCAAAAATTACATATGCATTGGCCAAGTTTCAAACTATGGCTGTCTAGGTGAGAAACCAACAACTATGTACAGCTCCATTGCATTTATTTGATTTTTGAATGATATCAAACTGATAATATTTATATCTATTAATATAATATCTAAGAGTGTAGACTGAATGTCTACTCTATCAAACATTGGATAAATGCACATCAAAAAATATGAATTATATCAAGTAATAGTTATCCCTGATTTAAAGCAAATAATATTCACAAGTACCTTTAAAGTAATATTCAAGTAAAAGCCCTAAGTAATACAACATATTATACACCACGAATGCAACTTACAAAATATACTTATCTGTAAGAATGGTTTCTTTTCCAGCTCTATAGTCTGAGTCTCGAGTAAGTAAACCTAGTATATTGTGGGTGAAAATACGGAACTCCATAAAAGTGCAATAGTGATCTAACAACATGGAGGACAGCGTCTTGGTGGGTGTGCTATTTACCAGCTGATGAGCTCAACTTAGTGAAATGCTGGCAACCAGGAATGAGTTAGCTGGAAAATTTATTATGTCCAATAACAGACCATTTATACTGGTAAGAGCATTCTTGTCGAAAAAAAAGGAGGTCTAAGGGTTGATCTGTTCAGTCTTCATCCATGCTGTTCTTCCTCAAGTATAGGTTTTATAAATTTTCTGATTTTTCTTTCCTGGAAGGGACTGATATATTTTTAACAAGAGATAGAAGGGTTATACCTCTTCTTTCTATACATTTCTTCCAATCACCTTTCTTAAATAAAGGAATTATCACACCTTGCCTCCAGTCAATAGGGATTTCAGTACTTGATTGAAATATCTACTGAACTATTGTAATATTTAATTTTCATTTCTAGTTACCTCTCCATTTGGAAACTATTGTGTTTAAGGTATTATATTTTTTGTTCGTAACAATGTTGTACAGGAGCTTCTTGTGTTTGTCATGCCATATTCTGTTTGCAGGATCTTGTTTGCACTCCCATTTCTCAACATCAACAATTATTTTGACCTGTAATCATTTTTCTCTGTAAAATGATAGTTTATCCTCAATTTTGTTTGGATTTCCTTGCACTCTGGCATGATACAAAGCTCTTCTTCCACACCATTTCTACCAGTGAGAGCAGCTTTTACATAATCATTCCACCATGCCATTTCAAATTTAACAGTGACAATCATAAGTCATACAAACTGTTAATAAAAGGTTTAGTAAGACAAATTTGTTTTTCCAAACAATTTCTAAGCATTCTACTTTCTCTGATTTTCTAAAATAAATTATTAATGCTGAAAAAGGATGTTCACATTTTCAACAGCTTTGAACATTAATCTGTTTTTCTTATTTTGTTCAACTGAATACAATTCTAATTTCAAGGACTGTACCATGTAACATGAAATTAAATGATTGATACAATAAGAATGTACTGAATTTGTACAGAAGGTTCAGAAGCAACACACCAGTACTAACTATATGTACAGGAATGAGCAGTTGAAAACAGCAAGTATGATTTGATAAATACTGTTCTTTAACATATGCCATTCTATACTAAAATAATATACTACAGTATACGCAAGAAATAACCTAAACAATTTAATACTTAAAAGCTTCATCACTTTTTTGAGAAGCAGTTATTACCAAGATACTTCTATTCCATTCTTTAATGATTACCTTAACAGCACAACACCACAAAACTAGTGGCACCCTAAAACAATAAATATAACTGATTTTTAACTACAATGTTCTACATCTAAGGAGAAAATTATGAACATACCTTATTCAAATATAGTAAAATATAAAATTAAAACAATAAATGTAAAATGAAGTGCTTTTCAAGCCATGAACACGGTAGACACAAGAAATAAGAATACATAAAGTTACGTGTTAAGATCAGACTTGAAACAGAATTTACACTAAGATACAATGAAATACAATTCTTCAAATAACAGAAGTGTAATAAGAGTATACTAGCATACATCTATCTGTACTTTATGTAAGAAGTGCAGCTAACATAGCCTACTATACAGGAATTCAACTTGAAATACTTATGATCATACTTTCCAACCATCTTTTAGCTAACTCACCAGAGAGAGAAAAGTAAACTTGCTGAAATGAGCAGCTATGTTGTGTTCTCCCAAAATACTGAGCATTTCTTTCTTTATCTTCCAATGAAAAATAACATCAAGATATTTAATTCCCTTGTCTCATGGGGAAATCAACATGAGCTACAAAGCCCTATGACTAACAATAAATATGTCTGAGGTTTACACAAAAATTATAATCAAACAGCTAACAGTTAATGGATACTGAGGGCATGAGTATCAACTTTCCATTCTTTCAATGTTCATTTGAATCATATGGATAATGCGTTAACACTGTCAAACTACTACTTGCATCAAGATTGAAGGTCTGTCAAGATGGCCCATCAGCAGGTGCTGAAGCCTACCCTCTGATGAAACTGTGAAACAGAAATGAGCTCATCAGGGCGCTGAGAAGTGATGAATGCAGAAGAGACAGCTTATCTACTTCAAGATGACGGTGTGTGAAAATGTAGAGATTGTCCTTGTCCTTTTGTGTTAATAAGTTCACCCTTATATATATATATGACTTGATTGTTCCTTTCCATTACTAAGATTGTTATCTTCTGAAACTACACCAGTGGGAAAAAACACAATCAGAAAAAAGTGAATAGTAATTTGAAACAGAATATAATTTGCATTACAATGGTCTCTACTTTCTCTACACTGAACGTACAGTATTTAATACATCATGTTTCAATGATTCTTTCACAAATGCAACCTTATTTTTATAAAGGCTGAATGTAACCACCACTGCAAAATCTGGCAGTGAGGGGACTCCAACTCACCCTGTATTACAGAGCTGCCAATCTTAGAATCTTCCCTTCAGAAAGCACAAGTACCATTGGTATTGGCAGTGAGGGGACTCCAACTCATCCAGTATTACAGAGCTGCCAATCTTAGAATCTTCCCTTCAGAAAGCAGAAGTACCATTGGTATTGCATATCTTCTTTAACATAACAACCGAGAGCTAGATTCGCATAATTTCCCATGTCCCGGACTCATTAAGAAACAAGTGTATTCTTGTAGTCTATACATACACAGGGAGAAGTTGACACTTTCTTCTACTTATAGTTCTAGCTCATAATATCTTATAGGACATTAGGCATCATGCATCTACTGTATATAAACAAAACAGTAAAACAGAATCATTTAGCCTTAGCCACACATGCTAAAAGCAATTGCGGCTGATTCTTCACTGCTGCTAAGCCAAGTACAGTACTTACATATCTGACTCTGGTATATCCATGCTGCAATAACATAACATTAGCTTATTGAGATGTAGTATGTAGGTCATATGTCAATAAAGTCGCAATAACTAACAGACAATTAACACCCTCACCCCCTCCCAACATAGTGAAGGTAACATTGTCTACTAGTGTACACAGGAATTAAACTTTGGAATACTAATGATCATACTTTCCAACCATCTTTTAGCAAATTCCACAGTGAGAGAAAAGTAAACTTGCTTGGGATGAGGGGCTATGTTGTGCTCTCCTAAAAGTACTGTGCGTTTCTCTTCATCTTCCCCATGAAAAATAACATCAAGAGATTTAATTCCCTCGTCTCGTGGAGAAATCAACATGAGCTAAAAGGCCGCCACATGTGCGCACACGCACAGTCCAATGCGAATTAATAAGAACATGACAATAACAAAATAAATAGGCTACATTTTTTTTTCTCTATTTCAGCAATTACATACAATTAACCTAGCATACTAGCTAATGTCCCTTCGGTGATTTTTATTTCTTATATTGCAAGACTTAACAGATTCTACAGACTTTAAGCATGTATTTTTAAATTCAATATCATAATTCATTCTATCATGTGTTGTTTTGAGAAACAATCTCAAATTTTTTTAGTATCCTTTTGCAGAAGACTGCATGTTTTCCATCAAACTAATGTGAATATCATTATCAAAGAAGAACAACTTTGAAGAGTAACAAGGAGACAAATCATGCTGAATAAATTCCATCAACAACATGATCTGTTGCATTTTTCTTCCATGAAGTATGAGACCAAGCAGTTCTTTATTTGTGCATATGAATTAATTTATTTTTTCCAAATTCCAACATTATGTCTATTAGCATTCTCGTAAAATTCAAAATCCTTGTGGTCACACAAGAGTACATATGCTGAGGTTTATATGAAAAAATATATATCATAAGACATAGACTTTCACAACCACTAAATGGCATTATAATATACAATTTTGGGGCTGTTAGGTTGTGTAATACTTATCATATGTCAATGTGTTTCGTACCAGCAACCAGGATTGTTTTCAGAGAAATAACAAAGATACTAGTGGCAACTGTCATTCCATAGTACGTACACTCAAAATAGAGAGACCCTGTTAGAAATGAACTTTATTCCAGCGCCTCCAGAGTCAAGGAGAAAGACGTTAAACAGTTAACTATGGAAGGTAACCATGATCTACTCAGTATATAGCCATCCCCTTTGTTAAAATCATTTGGGTGGTTAGCAATTTCTATTGCCTCATGAATGATTATAGGTATAAAATGCTTCTCTTTACAAATGACAGAAGTTACATCAAAAATGATTTGATGGTCACCACGTATGGAATGTTTTGCCACAACAGACTTCTCTGGCTTGCAAAGACGTTCGTGCCTGCGATGTTCCTTAACCCTCGTTGCTACCTTTCTACATGTTTGGCGAACATAAATCAATCCACAGGAGCAAGGAATCATATATATTCCAGTACAGTGTGGATGCACCAGTGCACTGCACGGCGCAAGGTGCAAAAGACTACTTCGCTAGGTTGACCAGAGTGCAGACCCCCACTCCTGGATTTTAAGCAGTAGCACTGTCTCTCCCTTTCCCTACGCCTGTCTCCCCCTTCCTCACTTGCTCTGCAGCGCTCCACAATTTGAGCAGAGTTGAGCCGAGCTTAGCCAAGTCGCCCTGAGACAAAATGCTGGTCAGAGCCGAGCCAAGTCGGGCCGATGCATAGTGCACAGAACCTCTGTGCCTTGGTTTGCACATGTGAGATTTTAGGCGTTTGAGAGGCCCTGGTTTAAATCAAAAGGATCTTTAACAGATCGCAAGCAATTGCCTATGATGATACTAGAATTAAAGATGGTCTTGATATTGTGCCTTCTGAGAATATTGCCAATCCTATCAGTGACAGATTGTACATACGCCAAAAAGTCCAGACTCAAAGGATGAGAATCGCAAGACAATTCAGTGTTTTCCCTAGGACCTTTTTAACGGGCACACCGCCCTGCTGCTTTTTACAGACTGTGCGGCTAACATAACCTAGATACATACTAATTACACAGACGACATCAGGAGAAGGACGAATGTAACAGACATCCTAGAGAGAGTAGCAAGACTAAAATGGCAATGGATAGGACACATAGTTCGACAAGACAACAGGAGGACCTCTAGAATTGTTCACTGGAGACCATGGGAACACAAGAGAGGCATTGGAAGACCCCAGAAGAGATGGCTCGATGACATAAAGCTGTTGGCTGGAACACACTGGTTCCAAGTAGCTCAAGACCGAAGATGATGGAAGCATATGGAAGAGGCTTATATCCAGCAGTGGATTGAAATAGGCTATAAAAGAAGAAGAGAATACATATTTCAGTCTTCAGGCATTCGAAGTTAAAATATAAATACTGTGAAACTGTTTATGTAAATCTTTATTATTGTCAGAATAATTGTATCAATTACATTGAAGTTTAAATGTTTAAGCTTGACTACCACATAGTGTTATATGCGGGCGGTGTCTGGATTAGCGCAGAATTGCGTGCACTCCACAACAACTCAGCGGTAAGCCCCGATGTTACAAGATTATAAACAAGCAGTAGAACACTAGAAGTTCAAAATACACTTATGTCTTCATCAAAATAACATCAAAATAACTCAATTTTGCAGTTAATGTTTACCTGTCAGATATTATTATTAATGCCCTGAGGGGAATATAATGAAATGTTATCATATTAATTTTCTACATAGTATTCCCTGCCTGGTTATTCATTCCTGCCACCTGGCTGATGAAAATTTCTGAGGAGAACACTGCACTCTGTGTTTTGGCTTAGTATGTAACACTTCATCAATCCGTTTTCTTGAGTAGCCATTGCTTAGGAATGTTCTGGTTAGGAACTCAAGTTCACCATTTAACTTATCTTCCCTTGCTCGGCTGATAATGGGGTTAAGCATAGCACGCTTTTGGCAAGGATGGTAGTAAGAGGACCCATGAAGATACCTATTAGTATGGGTGGATTTACAGTAAACCAAATTACCTAAAGTACCATCTGATTTCCTAGAAACTAAAACATCCAAGAACAGCAAACATCCTCCACGTTCAGTCTCCATGTTAAATTTAATGTCTGTCTGTATGCTGTTCAAGTGATCCAAAAATGTGAATACTGTAATTCATGTTCACCATGGGGCCAGGTAACAAATGTGTCATCAACATAACTCAACCAGATTAAACGCTCAAGTATGCAAGATTGAAGATGGCACTCTTCAAAATTGAACACCCAGAAATTAGTGATGACTGGTGCCAATGGTGATCCCGTGGCAATACCATCCATTTGCTCATATATTGTACCATTAAAACTGAATTACATGATGTTGAGAACAAAGTGAAGCAGATTGACAATGTTACCAGGAAAGATTTTATCCCACAGAGACAGGGTGTCCATGACTGGAACAGAGACACAACAAAACAGACTAGAATATCACCAGGAGAGTCATGCGGATTTGACAAATCATCATCATCACCATCAATTTACAGTTCCAGTTTCCCAGGTACTGTTGGCGAGCTTCTTCCATTCTGTCTTATTGAGATACGTTCTGTTGTTAATGACGTCCTCCACTGTCCTTCCCCGATCTGCAATGTCCATCTTTATGATGTCTATGCAGTGGGTTCTTGGTCTCCTCACCATCCATTTCCCTACCACGTGTCTCTCCAAGGTAACATATGCTGTACTTGTTGGCTCCATCCTCAATACATGCCCAAACCACCTCAGCCTGGACATGATAACCCGATCTAACAATGATGTAACAATCCCAGCTTCCTTCTTAACTACATCATTCTTTAACTTGTCCAGTTTGGTTTTTGAATTGTGGACCTAAGGAACTTCACCTCGGATGTCTTTAGTGAGGGTGCAGGTTTCAATACCATAGGTTAAGAATGGTATGAAGTACTGATTGAACATCACCAGCTTTGATTTTGCTGGTACTTTGGGACCACAGAGGAGTGTCGTACTTGCTGGTAAAAGTGAGAGCTCTTCTGCACTCTATTTGCCACCTCGTTTGTGGCTAGTGTATCTCGAGATATTACACTGTCAAGGTATGTAAAGTTTTCCACACTTTCTAGTGGATGGTTTCTTAGCATGATGTTTGCTGGTCGTCCCTCTCTGTTTATTGCCATCACAACTGTTTTGAGTTCGCTTATCTTGAGATTGAACTCCTGGAACTTAACCTTCCATTCAATGAGTCTCGACTGTACTTCTTCCTCAGTTTCTCCCCACATAATAATATCATCAGCGAAGGCCATTGCATTTAGTTCACCAGAGGTTTTCTTGATGTCTTTCATTATGTCACCCATGATGGTGATAAACAATAATGGGGATAGTGCACTGCCTTGCTGGACTCCACTTTCGATCTTGAACCAGGATGGATGTCCGTCACCCAATCGCGCACAGCTGGTACAGTTTTCATACAGCATCTGAACTTTCCTCACCAGTCCCTCTGGCACATTCCTTTTTCTCGTGCATTCCCATATCTTCTCTCTTGCAATGCTGCCATTTGCCTTCTCAATGTCAAGGAAAACCATAAACAGATCTTTGCCCTTTTCCCAATATTTTTCCATTAACACACGGACACTGAAGATTAGGTCTGTTGTGGACCTGTCAGAACTGAAGCAATACTGTTCCTCTTCAAACTGTGGCTCTAAGATGACTCGCAATCTGCTCTCCAAGATTTTCTTAAGAATCTTAAGCCCATGAGAAAGGAGTGTTATTCCCCGGTAGTTGGAGCATTTTTGGCAATTTCCTTTCTTAAACAGGGGGATAATGACACCCTTGATACAATCAGTAGGTATCTTGCCATCTTTCCAAACTGCATTGAGCATTCTGTGTAGCCACTGTAAACCCTGGACTCCTGCTGCTTTAATCATGTCCGTGCAGACTTCATCGATTCCTGGGGATTTCCCTTGCAGAATCTTCTTAAAGGCTGCTTCTGTTTCTGCCTATGTAATGGGAGGCTCCTCTGTGCAGGTTTCAACAGCTTGTTTTGTTCTCTTATCTGCTTTGTCCTGTTCAATAGGTGATCAAAATGATTCCTCAGAACCTCTTATGTCCTCTTCTTTCCTGGCCAGGTTTCCATTAGGATCCTCAATTGCTTTGATGGTTTCAACTGAATATCTTTTGTTTTTGATCACTCTGAACAATAGTTTCATATTGCCTCTGCTGTGTTCCTTCAGTTTTTGAGTAAATTTCTCCCAGCACTTTATCTTCTCTTCTACTACTCTTTCAACTCTCAATTTCTTGTCCCGGTAAACTTGCTCCAGGTCTCTGATCTTCCCCTCATCCCTTACCTGTTCTGGCTTGGATTTCTCTCTATCTCGTTCTTTTTGTACTCCTTTCTTTTATTGAGGATCTTACTCTTTCATTCCACCAAGGTTTCTCAGGTTCCCTTACTCTCGCACTTGTCTTCCCACAAACCTCTATTGCTTCTTTTATCAAGGTGTTTTTAACCCTTTCAAGGTCGGGTTTTCTAAACGCTCACATACCCCACAATTTAGGTTTTTACAGGCACATAAATAAATCTCTCTATAAATAGCAAAACACACTCATTGGACATTATATTCACAAAAATGGATAAAATACAGATGAATGAAATGAAAAACAACAATATCACACAATTTACCTGCTTAAAAGTTTTTTTGTATGATATTCCTCAAAGCACGGGGCTGAGCACAAACCAATATTCTTCCAAGGTATGTTTGTTTACATGACCCATTAATACTTATTGCTAAAACAAATACATTTCTTCGACAGTAACATCAGTCCATTTTGACCCTCGGGATGTGGGAGAAATGACCTAATTATTCTCTACTTATTGCGAGTGATACAAGTTCGTTCCTATGACTATTTTTTCCACTAAGGTATGCGGAAAAATTATTTTGAAAATGTCTAGTTCTGGAGAGTTTTCATTCAAATATTGATCCTGGATTCCGGCAAGATCAGGCTTATAGCCGAAATCAGTAGGTAAAAATTTATTAATACCCGTTTCTTTTTCCCAGACCCGATGATCAGTTGATATATTTCGTTTCTGCCTCTTCGCGGTAGCTGGTTATAATTCTTCATCATTGTCACTTACATCTTCATCGTCACAAGTTGAAACTTCGGGCACAATATCGTCAACACTTTCTAAGTCAATTTCACACAAATCTGAACCCTCACTTTCATCATTCATTAATATTTCAAACATTTTTTCATCACTTTTCAAAAACTTCCGCTTGCCTGCGAGCAGCCATGTTTATCAGATCGCATTGACTCGCAAGTGCGGTAGACATTCACATAAAAAATTTAAGTTAACAGCGTTCCCAAAGAGAATACAAATTAGGGCAAGCTTCCGTAATATAGCCGATAGATGGCAGATACGACAAATTCTTCAATCATTGCTGAAAGTCAAAGAGAAGCGAAGATATGATGCTTGGAAGTTCGACACGCAATATATTGCGCCGTAACTGCTGGGGCACTTCCCGCGAGGCGCAATATATTGCGCCGTGACCCGGAAAGGGTTAAATCTTGTCCATTCTACCTCACCATTCTCCACTTTTTCTGTAGGCAGTTGTCCTCTTATACAGTCCTAATAGTCGGTCCTTTTTCCGATCTGCTGTAGTTCCCACACCTTAATCTTAGGTAATTTCCTTGTTGTTATCTTTGGTAAATTAATGTCTTTCAGATCTGCTACTAACAACCAGTGGTCACTATTGAGATTTTCACTTGGAATCACCTTGACATCAGTCACAAGTCTACTTCTTTCTTTGTCTCCGAAAACCATAAAAGTTGTTAGTGGGACGTAAAGCAAGTAGCATTATTATTATTACTTCTTTCTTTATCTGTAAAGACATAGTCAATGACCGTCTTGCTCTTTCCATCCCAGCTGTAACCAGTAATCTTGTGAGTGATTCTTGTGATGAACCTGTAGTGATTACTTGGACTTGGAAGATGGTGAGGAATTGTATATGTTTATGTGTTAATTTGGTATGTAATGTATTTATTATGGCCTCAAGATTGTTTCTTTCCTCGGCCAGACAGTCGCAGGTAGTACAGTCTACTGTCACATACGGTAGCGGGAGGTACCTGACCTGACGAAATGCTAATTAATTGCGATGAATTCCTGATGGATGCCCCATTACCTACATACAGCTTAAGAAGTTCTCCAAGGTATTTGGCCAGGTTGTATGTAGGAGAATCTATACTACTGACAATAGATCTAAAGGGAACTCTGTCTTTATGGATCTTAGGAAGACCATAAATATAGGGAATTGTAGAAGCCTGCAGTTGCAAACCAGAAGAAACATCACTTGAAACTTACCAAATAACCCCCTTAATGTCACTTATCAGTAGATGTTACACTGATATATTCCACATCTGCAACTTTTTCTTCAAGAGGCAAAAGTTCTTCTGGAACATAACCTTGATCATTTTCTGCATAATCAGAGTTACTAGCAAAACATCTACACTTTTGCTCCTCTCCTATGGAGCATTTTCTATATCAGAACCCAAACTACTATGCAAGGTTAGTAGCATTTTTCATAGAACAGATCCACCAGTACTTCCCCTGACAATATTCACTTCACTCTTTTCACAATAAGAAGTTCAAGTTCTTAGCACTGATGACAGTCATGATTGGGATTGATAGCTTCTATTTTGTTTCAGCAAAGGTCTCAAGGCAAATTATCTTCAATAACCAAGCAATAAGCTTATGAAATATCAGTTGTGAAATAAAAGTGGTCAGGAAGACCTAGGCTTCTAGAATTCACTGGTTTATGCTATTTCCAAGAATGCTTCATACATGCTGTACAAATGATGTTTTTGTGTATTACAGTGCAGAGTATGGAGTATACATGTAAACAGTGCACCACCACTGTGCCTATTAAGCATAAGTATTCACGCGTATGCAGAACCAGCTCGAGAGATTAATTCGACAAGATCCCTCAAACCCCAACAGTTACTGCAATCAGAATAAAAGCTACAAAATACAAGCTTATCATGAGAGTAATAGATACAACAACTTCAAATCATGGGTGGTAACGGACGATGTGACTGTACAGTAAAGAAGAAAAGTACCGTATAATTTCGAATACCACCCGCCACAAAATAAGACCCACACCCTTATTTTGAAAGAAAATTTTTTTTTAAAAAAGTGATGTCAAAATTATTTACGATTATTTACAACTCCATGCCGTCAAAATCCACGAACACAGCAGCTGAACTTTCAGGTGCTGAATACGACCAGTTGGTGTCAGTGTGTGATTATCAGCCGCCATCCATTCTGTATAGAGCTGTTTCAAGGCTGCTTTAAATGGACGGTTCGAGCAGACATCCAGCGGATGTAGCATAGACGTCATCCCGCCCGGAATGACTGCTAGGTCGGTTTTCCCATCCTTGATATGTTTCTTCACAGTGTCTGTTGTGAGGCCGCGGTAACTGTCGAGAACAAGCAAGCTCTTTTGTCCTAATAATGCACCAGGGCAATGTTGCCAGACACACTTTACCCATTCTTCCACAAGTGAACTGTCCATCGAGCCAGAGATCTGAGATCTGACAATAACACCAGCAGGTAGATTTTTAGGAAGCGTCTTTCGCTTGACACAATGTACAGCGGCAATTTGGCTCCAACGGCAAGAATACACAACATTACCGTACACCATTGTTTTTCATTACCACCTATTCTAATGGTAACACTTTTCGCACCCGTAACATTCACAGTCCTGTCCACTGGCATTTCAAAGTAGACTGGCGTCTGATCTGCATTACCAATTTGGGAAATTAAATATGCAATTTTCCTTCCGCAACCAAATTTTGTGACGCTGATACGACAATAACTTCTCATTATATGCACCAGGAAGACGCTGTGAAATTGAGGTATGCCTTCGTACGCTCAACCCATTTCTTTTATAAAGATTACAAACCCATCCTCGGCTTGCCTTAAACCCTTCCGTTGAAAGTTCCTTTGCGATCTCTAATGCCTTTAGCTGACACATTTCGGTTGACACACCACATCCCAATTCCTGCCTTTCTGTCACATATTTATGAAAATGAAAACCTACAACCTGTTTTCCAGTCATTGACCGGGTCAGGGATGGAATGAATGAAGCAGATATAGGCTATTAGTACGATGGGATCGCCACTCCCAAAGTGTCACATATTTATGAAGTTTTTTTTTTTTTCAATTTCTGGAAATTGTACACTCAGTCCACGAAAAGCTCTACGATCACTACTACATGTTATTAGCACATTTTTCTTCCTTCTCCAATCGCGAATACAGGACTCGTCAATATTGTATTTCCTACTGGTGGCACAATTTCTAATAATTTCGGCTTCCCGAACTACTTTCAGTTTCTCACTCACAGTAAAAGATCGTAAACACTTTGTGGAATTCATGTTAATACTCTGAGAACGTGCGTGAGACTGACGCCAAGAGCGGAAGTAGCATATACTGAGAGCAGAGAGAGCATTGTTGCCAAGACGCGCCGGCGGTGATGCTCAATTTACGTGCATTCAGAAAGATAAATTTCCCAAAATTCTAAATAAGAACCGTACCCAATTTTGGAAGCGATATTTTCGAAAAAACAGTGCGGGTGGTACTTGAGATTATACGGTAATTAATCTACTGAATATTTGTTTCCCTACCCAACAGAAAACTTTTGGCTCCAGCTATCACAGGGCCAATGGCCACAGAAAGCCTCTCATATGCAGTGGAGTGTATATTCAAGGAGAAGAAATAACTAAATCAATACCGAAGTGTTTACTTTCATTAAACTTATTTCAGAACTCACCCACTTTACATAATATGAAGGCATTCTTTACCCATAAACAACTGGCACATTTTAACATAGTTTCCCATCATTCATTGAAGCTCTGCTTGGGTATGGATGTGATATGCCATCAGATGTGATGGTTTTAATTTTAATTTTACATTTAAAATTTCAAGAAAGTGACACTGCTTTCTATAAATTATTGACATCACAGTATAATAATCCTTAAGATTTTGATCTTATTTTTTGCTTGGTTTAATGTTGCAGTAACTAATCATTGGTTGTCGGTGACGTGAGAATGGGAAATGGGATTCTAATTTTAAAACCATTTTTTAAATAAAAGAATGCTCAGAAATGTTCCATTCTTATGTCATATGTATGAAAGTTTCACAAGTTGAATTTTTCAGCTGAGCTTCAGGTTTCATACTAACTACTCTATGCTAGGTCATAGTGCTTCTGCTAAAGTTTGTGTAATATGTCCTTTCATCCTCAACTATATTATCATTCAATTAGCAATATAATGATTCAGAATATTTTCACCTAGAAATTGATCCTGGACACAATTTCTAAAATTTATAAAAGTAACTATAATATATTAAAAAGGTCTATAAATCATCTGGTAATACATCTTCATCCTTACCAAATATCCAAGAGGTCAATCCTGTACCTATGAAGTATCTGAATGAGCAAAAACTAATTACAAATTAACACACATGCATTTACTCTTAAATCACTTCAATCACAGTGGATGCATTACAGAAAATTAAGCACAATGTGTTTGAATGTATTGATATTAGAACCACTGGGGTCCAATACACAATATGCAGAATTTCATCGGCTGACCCTGTGATAGTTGTGGACAATGCTGTGTAATTTCAATTACTTGAACAATCAAATACACTATTTTAACAGACCAGATTATAGTGATTACAATGAATGTGCTATTTATATCAAAAGTAAATGAAAGTCTTATTAATAACTAATTTACAATTAATGGCACACAGCAAATATTACACTTCATATACAACAATAGCAATATGCCTAACATGAAACATGATAATAGGATCTACATTAATTATTTTGAACATTTATAAAAGTAACTATACTATATTAAAAAGGTCTAGAAATCATGTACCTATGAAGTATCTGAATAGAGTAATAACTGGTTCTTGCCTCATATCCTAGTTGTCCTGGATCATACAATTACTTTCATCAAATCCTTATCACAAACTGGGATGTAATACATACTTTCTCACAGAGGAGGGGCTGGACACTCAATAACTATCCTACTGTAACTTTATAATACAATGAAATAGTGAAAATAATCCTAACACAATTCAAGTCCATTTAAAGGCTGAAATTACTTAGCTGAGGTATTTCTGACTTACATTTCTTTCAGTGTTTCATACTCCTTGGACGGTCCAAGGCCAGATTTTGGCTCCGTAACCACTGGATAAGCCCCAAGACCAGCCATGGTGCATACACATTCTGACAGAGTCAAACCAGTATATATGCGCATCCGGAAGATAAAAAACATTGGATTTACATACCAAAGTCTGTACAATACTGAACGTTCAGTATAGAATTCTTCACTCTCTGAATACTGGAAAGAGAAAAACATGCAATTATCCACTGAGTTAATTCATTCTTGTAAAAAATGTCATTTAGGAACTCAAAGGCTTTTCACCAATTGTATTGCATCGACTGCAATCAACATAAAACTAGAGAATACAAGCTCATCATGCCAATAACAAATATGGTTGGAAATAAAAAAATAAAGGAATGCAAAGTCAAAATTAGCATACTCCTAAAAATTGGAATGTAAAGAGACGTTGTGTTTGTACAGAAGATTTGTAATTTTCAGATTAATAGCACATAATCTGGTATTGCCATTTCAGATCCAACCAGATGTCAAGATACAAAATTATCAATCACAATGTTCTATGGGTGATCCACATTATTTTGAGAAGTTGTTACAGAAGAGATCTTCACAAAAATATACAAGTTTATACTATAAAACACAATAAAATATGGAAAATGTTCAAAATATTACAGGCACCTACAGAATTACACAATGGTATGCACAGTTTTCTCATTGCAGTGTAATGCAAGTAACATGGGCAAACAAAAGGAACAGAGCATGATTGTTGGTGACCCAATAGAATGTACAAGTGTTTCCCTTACTGAAACACTTGGTGAATTTTCAAGGCCAACAGTGTCATGAATGCACCATGATTTGATGAATTAGCATTAACCATACACTGAGTGGCCGAAAGTCGTAGGAAGACATTGAATGTGATGTTAACGAGTTGCTCCTCCGCGAGCCCTCAAAAAAGCAGCAATGTGGTGGGGCATTGACTCTACAAGGTGCTGGAATTGCTCTGGAGGGATCTGGACCTACGTATCTTGCATTGCTACCAACAATTTTGGTCTTGTGTGGATGGTGCGAGGTTCATGGAGCGTACACCAGCATCGACAGCATCCCATAGATGCTCAATTGGATTAAGATCGGGGGATCTGGAGGCCCAATCCATGGTCGTAGCTTCACTGGAGTCCACCTCCAACCACCTCTGCATGTCACCACAGAATGGTGACATGGCGCATTGTCCTATTGAAACAAGGCATCTCCATAAGCTACTCTAAGGCCAGAGAGGGATGCAGATGGTGTGAAGGAATGTCCACATAACGTGCACCTGTCAGCGCTCCCTGCAGCCAGACAATGGGGCCTAATTGCGACCATGACAATGCCGCCCAGACCAGAACTGAGGCACAACCTGGACATTACCTTGTTGACACACAGGATCCAGTTTCATGGGGCATACACTCTCACGCGCCCATCAGCTCGATACAGCTGGAACTGGGATTCATCAGACCATAATACATGCCGTCACTGTTCCAAGGTCCATTGCCGATGTTCACGGGCCCACGCACGTCATTGAGCTCTGTGCCGAGGTGTCAGCAAAGGCACACGAGTTGGTCGTCGGCTGGTAAAGCCCATGTGGTGCAATTGCCTCCTTACAGTCCTGGTAAAAATGGGTCCTGACTCCCAACATACAACTGGGCGGTGATGTGACTCACAGTAGCCTGTCGAGCACCCAGTATGGTTTTGCCGAGGCGACGTGACGTCCATTCGTTAAACACATGTGGTCTTCCCGTGCAGCGGTTTACACGGGTGGTAACATTCTCTCTATGATACTGAAGATAATACACCCTCACCACCGTGGACCTTGGAAACCTGAATTTGCGCGTAATCTCTGCAATGCTATGACCCATGCGCCGATGATCATACCACGTTCAAAGCTGGTTAAGTTGTGATGTGTTGCCATCTTCACGACACTGGTGTCTGTATAACAGGAATCAATCGAGGGATGTTCCACCATTGAACACTTTATATAAAATATAACACTTATTAAATGAATACCAGTCTCGATTCCTTTGGAATCATCATCAGTTCAAAGCAAATAATTAAATCAAGAGGGTATTAATACACATTCAACATGAAATCTGCTATCCTTGTTAATGATCATTATCTCCTTCCTTGGATTTAAATATTTAAATTATTTATTATTTATTGATGGGGTGAAAGTTCTTTTTTGGGATCATTATAAGTACCTAGGTGTTAATATAAAGAAAGATCTTCATTGGGGTAATCACATAAATGTGATTGTAAATAAAGGTTACAGATCTCTGAACATGGGTTATGAGGGTATTTAGAAGATGTAGTAAGGATGTAAAGGAGAGAGCATAAAAGTCTCATTTACTTTCAGATCTTCTTGCTAAAGTATTAAATTAATTTTGGAAAGCATTTCACTAGGGCATACAAGATAAACTACATTCTTCATTTTATTAACATTGGTAACTTCTAACATATGTATGTCCAACACTTGTCCCGTTCCCCTATGGGGTCGGGTATGAAGTGAGATGAATCTTCGTAGCAAGTTTTTAGGACCAGATGCCTTTCTGACGTCAACCTCATCAGAGGAGTTAATGAGATGAGATGAAATGAGTAACATGATATATGATCGGCCGATGACCTTAGATGTCAGGCCCCTTTAAACAACAAGCATCATCATCATCATCATTATTATATATGATAGCAGGAAGGGAAAAGGTGAAACCCAGTGCTGGCACATAGCCTACTCCTGTCGAATAGCACCAAAGGGTCACTCAAGGCATTACATTCCCATCCAACGGCTGAATCGCCATTAACAATGTCGTATTACCTCACTCCATGCGAACACTACAGTGAAGTTTGGAATTTAACCCAGGCCTTTGGCACATAATCAAGTGATTACAAATTGTTTACCACCACCTCCCCTCCCCTGCCGGCCGACATTCAAATGGTGAAATTTTTTGGTCCTTTATGAATGATCAGTTCCAATGAAGAGAAGGCAGTACCAGAAAATATTATGCATTTTAATACATCGGAATTTTCACAGAAATCTTTTAATGAAATACTAAAAGCTCACCTTCAAAGGACAGAGATAAGACACAAGAAGAAACAAGCCAGCAAAAATAGGTACATGCTTCAACTTTTGTAGAGTAGCACCTAAACAGTCAGCACTTGTTGAAAACGGGCTGTGTAACCAATCCCAGTAGGTACGATACCTATAATAAGGTCCTGAAATCACAAACAAATGCATCATTTACTAAATCCTCAATACTGAAGAAAATATTTAATAAGGATAGCCAGTCTATGGACTGATGACTCAAACAACAAGTTTATTATATCAAAGGAAAATTATTTTAGCAGTTTTCAAGAAAACATCACATGTATATTATCTAACTTGACTTGCTCCTTTTTAGATGAACTTCCACTTATACCAAGAATCTACCACGAAGAAATTGAGCTCGGACATGATTTTCTTCTTCTTCTTCTTTGCAAATGGGTCACCTAGGATCACGTGGAATAATCTGTATGGACCTCCTTCATAAGGACTGTGCAAGTTTCCGTTCCTTCAACCATTTACATTTCGTAGGTTGCTGTTCTTCCCCGTGTCTGGACTATAATTCTGATTTCATTCCGACATAGTAGATTTGGTGATCCTAGTTCAAGAAAGGTCTTTCTTTCTCCATTAGTTTATACCACTTTCATCTAGTGGCCTTGTTCTGCAGAAATTTGTAAATTTTATGGGGAAGTCTGGTAGAGTCTATTCTGTCTAAGTGCTTTGAAAATTGGATTTGTTGCAACTGCACTGTATCTGTGATTTTGGAAACACATTGACATATTTCACAATGAGGTTTAGGGTAATGAATTTCATTTTTAACTCTTGGCACTAAGATTTTCCTCATAACTTCTGGGTCCTTAATATCTAATATCGTTCCCTTATTTATTTTTTATCTATTTCTTTTACAGTATGAGGGTGCCTGAAGCATACAGTGCCTCTAGTTTAATCACTGTTATGTAAAGTTTAGTCTTACTATTCCAGGAAAGGTGTTATTGTAAAACAGTTTCCACCTTCTGAATTCTTGACATTATGGATTTATTTTCATTACCATTATCTGTAAACCATTCATTAAATTCCTTCACTCTGGAGATTCTATTACTTCCAATGTTAATTTCCTGTGCCACAGTTTTGATGTCAGTCATAAATTTAATAAATAATAATAATAATGTTACTTGCTTTACGTACCACTAACTACGCTTTTACGGTTTTCGGAGACGCCGAGGTGCCGGAATTTAGTCCCGCAGGAGTTCTTTTACGTGCCAGTAAATCTACCGACACGAGGCTGACGTATTTGCGCACCTTGAAATACCACCGGAGTGAGCCAGGATCGAACCTGCCAAGTTGGGGTCAGAAGGCCAGCGCCTCAACCGTCTGAGCCACTCAGCCCGGCTAGTCATAAATTTAGTATTTTACTATGATAACTGAAGTCAAATTTTTGCAACTTTTTCTTGTAGTACAGCAAGTTGTTTTTGTGCATCTGAGATGTTTTTGGCAATTAGTGCTGTATCATCAGCAAAGGCTAACATTCAATTTTAATACCTTTAATCTTTGGTCCTAAATAGTCAGATTGTGCACCTGCCTTTCTCCATTTTCTGACTACTTTTTCAAGAGTGCCATTGAAAAGTATTGGAGAAAGTCAACAAGTCAACTCCTTGTTGGACTCTTGTGTTTATTTGAAATTCATGACTAAATTGCTCATAAACTTCATCTTAACTATTGTTTTGGCATGACAAATAGAATACCTAGTGAGATCACTCACCGAGTTCAGGCACGCTACAGCAGAGTGGCGCTAGTGGAGCCAATCACCAATGCTATAAGGTCAGCTGTTTTAGTGGACATTACAGTGCACGCAAATAACCAAATAAAACACCCAATAATTGTTTAGACTTATGAATAATATTGTCAGAGAGTTGTAATTTTCCCAGTCCCCACAAAGAAATAACTTTGTGCTTTAATGAGAGAACACACAAGATAAAATGGAACATTACAAAAAGCAAAAGGAATATTGTGCTTTACATACTTAGAAAAATACTTTTTAAACTGAACACATAAAACAGTAAACATTCCATGTTCTTAATCTGCCCATGTAGGTAATTAATCCTAGCTTTGACTGAGGAAAAGAGACATTTAGCTCACATTAAATTAAGAGTTCTGTTCTTTAGTTGCCTTTTGAGAGACACTATTGGCTTTTGGGCATCGGTAAGAGAATTAGACTGGCTGTGAATTTGACTACAAGTAGGCCGACCAGGAACTTTATAGCTCACTGTTGCCATCGCTGCTCCACTCACATTGTGATTCCTGTTCCTTATCTTAATACTGTCTTCATTCCTTTTCCTATTGGATGCCTTCCGCGATTTTATCTCAGCGGATAGGTATTTCGGTAAATTTGGAAAAATATGAGGCACCGCTTCTGGTTTTAATTTTCACCTCACACGAGGAAGTTGAACGTTTTCACCATTCACAATGAAACAATCTGCCTTTATAAGTTAATTAAATGAGCCGAAAAACGCAGGTCGCATATTCTGCTTTTAGCGGACAATTGCTTGTCTTTCCACAGAACAACTCTCGCCCACTTCCCAAACAGATTATTCTGTTTTGGTGGTACGCGGGTAATCCCAAAAATAAGGTCTCCTATTTTTTTATAAATACAGAACTCTGTTTGTTGGCTGTTGGTCACAATATTATGAAGATTGTTTCCTGCGCTCGCATATATACATGTGCAAGCTGCACTGAGGCACTCGGTCTTGGCTTGGCAGCCGTTGAGAATGGAGCTCCCATTGGATGTTACTGCCAAGTGCGAAATGTGCACAGTTATTTGGTTCCTGAACGCAAAAGGTACTGAACCGATTGAAATACATTGCCAATTGACGGAACTGTATGGTGAGTTGTGCATGGATGTCAAAAATGTTCGTGTAGAGAGTTTGCAGCTGATCGGACTGAAATTCATGACAAACAAAGGAGCGGCAGACCGTCAATTTCCGTTGAGACAGTCGTGAAGGTTGAGGAAATTGTGCGTGAAGATCAGCGGATCACCCTGGATGATCTCTGCACTTTGGCTCCTGAGGTTTCCCAAAGCGCCCCTCACAGAATTTTAATGGAAAAGTTGAAATACCAGAAGGTGTGCGCAAGATGGATGCCAAGCATGCTGACTGAAGACCACATGCGGCAAAGAGTTGATTCTTCCCGCGCATTTCTCTAACGTTTTGCAGCCGAACAGGACAACTTTTTGGACTCAACTGTCACGGGTGACAAAACCTGGGCGTTCCACATTACACCTGAGACCAAGCAACAATCACGCCAGTGGCGGCATCCCTCTTTACCACAGCCATGGAAATTCAAGCAAACACAGTCTGCCGGTAAAGCCATGACAACTGTGTTTTGAGATCGAAAAGGGGTATTGTTAGTCAACTTTATGCCCGCTGGGACCACAATTAACGTATCAGGTACTGTGAGACTCTGAAAAAACTCAGACGGGCAATTGAGAACCGGAGAAGAAAAATGTTGAGCAAGGGCGTAAACATTCTTCATAGCAACCCTCGCCCGCATGTCGCCCAGCAATACATTGCTCTCCTGCAACAGTTTCAATGGAACATCATCACCCATCCACCCTGTAGTCCTAACCTGGTGCCCAGTGACTATCAGTTGTTCTTCAAGTTGAAAGAACATTTGGCCGGAAAATGATTCAGCACTGACGACGAGGTGAAAGATGAGGTTCACAACTTCCTGACAGCAGCGAGCTGGTATGACATGGGCATATAAAAACTGTCACAGCGTCTACAAAAAAAGCATCGACCGAAATGGTGATTATGTAGAAAAATAGCTAAATATTCAAGCTTTAAAATGATGTAAACCATTATAGAAATAAACAGGTCTATGTATTTATTTTAAAAAAGACCATATTTTTGGGATTACCTTCGTTAAAAAATCGTTACCATCAGGCTTCCTTCCGTAACCTGATTTATAGCCAGGAACAAAACAGTACGACATTTTCTCTAAATAATACAAAACTAGCTGATTGCACACATGAAGCACTGCACAGATATTAACAGACTTTCGGAAAATATCAAAACAAACAGATTCTCTCGAGAGGCGTTAAAACTGTTACCATGACTTAATGCATGCACGTTATTACCTTCGTCAACAATTTGGCGCACGTGTTGTTGCAGCTGGTTCATTGCGACTGTAGCGCCACACTTTGGCGGAGCCACTAAC
Organism: Anabrus simplex; assembly: GCF_040414725.1. Taxonomy (NCBI): domain Eukaryota; kingdom Metazoa; phylum Arthropoda; class Insecta; order Orthoptera; family Tettigoniidae; genus Anabrus; species Anabrus simplex. Next base: position 151,870,924 of record NC_090270.1, read on the forward strand.
AACAATTTTAAGGGAGTGGAGTGATCACACTAGGTATTCTATTCGTCATGGTTTCGGTGAGCGATTCTTTGATATTTCTTGTTGTTTGATCAAGTCTAAATTGTGTTAAGATATTAAGAAGTGATTTGCAATCTATGCTGTGATATGCTGCTTTTTTGAAAGCAACAAATGTGATAATGTAATTTTTGTTGACTGTGTCACGAAAGTAAGATAATGAATTTTTCAAGTTAAGAATTTGCTCTACACATGACATTCCTTTACAGAATCCAGGTTGGTATTCGAAGAGTTCTTGGTCTAATCGACACTCGGCATGATTCAGGAGGATTTTCAAAAGAATTTTATAAGTAATCTGCAGGAAAGAGTTTTCCCAATAGTTGTTTGAATCCATCCTATTTCCTTTTTTGTGTATTGGGTGTATGATCACTGTTTTCTGAACCATAGGAATTTTTTGAGTTCCCCAAATTTCCAGTATAATTTCATAAAATTTCATGATGAAACTGTCTCCTGCATCTTTTTTAAAAATTTTTACAAACTGCCTTACGCTTCACTGACACAGATAGGTCTTATGGCAATGGTGGGATAGGAAAGGCTTAGGAGTGGGAAGGAAGAAGTCATGGCCTTAACTAAGGTAGAGCCCCAGTATTTTCCATGGTGTGAAAATGGAAAACCACAGAAGACCATCTTCAGGGGTGCCAAGAGTGGGGTTCGAAACCACTATCTCCCGAATGCAAGCTGATAGCTATGTGACCCCAACCACACAGCCACTTGCTTGGTCCCTGCATTTTTTCTATAGTTCTGCAGTTATTTAGTCTTCCTCTGCAGCTTTGTTGTTTTTCTTAGGAATTTAATGACTTCTTTAATTTCCTGGATATTTGGTGGGATTGAATCTGGAATACTTTTGGAAAAGGTGATATGAAGCTTTTCTTGGGGTGATTCACAGTTGAGTAGTTTAGAAAAACATTTCATGAGGATTTTGCAGTTAGCACTATTAGCACAGGTAATTTCTCCAATTTCATTGGTAAAATAGAGTGATTGTAAGGAATATATAGATAACTGTTGTTTGAAAGTTCTGTGAAAGTTCTTTGAAAGTTTTGTGAGTTATGTTTCTTAAATTCTTCTTCCAGTGTTTGCAGTTTTACCTCTTTACTTTATTTACAAATTTTTTGTAACAATTTAGTAACCATCTTTCATTTTAAAGCTCCACTAAGCATGTTTTCTTGTTTTAGTTAGTGGTGCAATGTTTTCGTTATGTTTGTAAAAGTCCTGCTTGTATTTGTGACTAATTTTGTGGATCTAATTTTTCTGTTGCTTTCTTAAAATTGCCATTAACTTTAATAGTTTCCACATCACATTTCTGTTGCAGAGCCCCTTTGGTAAATTTTGTTTTTCTGGAATTATGCCAAGAGAGAATTTTGTAGGATAATGATCAGAATCTAGGTCCAGTCCTTTGAGTACTTTGAAATCAAGATTTATCTAGTATTTAAGTGAGAGATCAGAAAGTGATCCAGTTGAAATTCACCTAATAATGGATTAGGTGAGACCAAAGTCTTAGTTTTGGAGGGATTTTTCTTAAAGACAGTTGATCATCTGAAGAATAAATCATGACTTGTGCACAACTCAACGAGGAGCATGCCATTCTTATTAATCTGCGTATGGCCAGACCATTTACCTTCCCAGTACGTGCTCTGAAGGGTCAGGGCCAGCTTCCCCTGGATACTTATTGAAAGTTAACTCTGCCCACAAGGGCTGATCTTATTTTCAGAATATTATTTCATTAATAACACATACTAGTAACTATTCACATCATCATCATTGTGATCACTGGCAATAGACACCAGCGGCCTATTTCTCAAAGTGACAAGTTTGACAAGTGACAAGCATTACTAGTGACAAGTGCTGACAAGTTTCCATGTTCTGTTTCTCTAACAGAGTGGCCACCGAGTTGTGAATCGTGACAAGCAACTGACTAGTAAATTTTTGACAAGTAGTCGGTTGGTTTCTCAAAACTGAAAGCTTGCCACTTGTCACTAGCTAGTAACTACAATTTCTGACCCAGGCAGGGACACTTGACATATTATTCCCTACACAAGCGTGAGTTGTATTTAAACGTATGAAATGTAGATTAATAATATTTCTGGATTCGGGAATTTGTTGGTTATTGACTTTACTGACTATTCTTATTTTATGCGGGACATGTCATCAGATACTGAAGATGGTGCTGGGCCTGTCCAAAGAAGAGTAAGGATTTATCGTGAAATGAAGACATGAAAATTCATACTCTGTTTCCAGTCATTTGACTGGGTCAGAAATGGAATGAATGAAGCCCCTATCTAGCAGTGAGGATAGAAATTGTGCTGGCTGCCGAAGCCAGTCGAACTCCTCTGTGGCAAAGATTAATGACTGACAGATGGAATGAAATGTTAATGGAGAATGTTGCTGGAATGAAAGACAGGAAAAACCATAGTACCCGAAAAAAGCCTGTCCCGCCTCCACTTTGTCCAGCACGAATCTTACATGGAGTGACCAGGATTTGAACCACGGAACCGAGCGGTGGGAGGCCGGCGCGCTGCCGCCTGAGCCACAGAAAAAGGACCAACATATATGTTCAAAAGGCCTTTCCAGTTTAATGAACGATTTAGATTCAAGTGGAAAGTCAGAAGAAATGCTGATTATGATTGCATCTCAGTTACAGAGAGCAACATTGAGAAGTCATTCACTGAGTGAGAAGCTTGTAATACAGGTTGCCCTACCCTGGCTCTGATCTGGAGAGCAGTATCATATTGTTGCTGATGTGTGTGGTGTAAGTAGTGCCTCTGTAAGTCGTGTGGAGCCTGTCAATATTATCATGCTGCCAGTTTATGTTAGATGGCCAATGAACATAACGAAAGCTGTAAGTGATTTCCACACTTTACAAAGCATGCCATTGGTCGTGGTATGTGTTGAAGGCATCTTAATTCTAACTGAGGCACCTCACGACAATGAAGAACAGTATGTAGACAGATATGGTAATCACTCTATAAATGCAATGATAATGTGTGGCCCCAATAACAAGTTTGACTATGTAAATGCTAACTGGCCAGGAAGCGTTCACGACTCAAGGGTGGTGCAAAATACTGTAGTGCACTATACAGAAAAATTAAAGAAGGGTGGAGGCCAATAAACTAAGGTTAAAGCCACTATACACCAGCAAAGTAATCAAGGCATGTGTTACCTTGTGGAACTGTAATAGAACTACTGAAGACATATGTGTTAACCTTGACGAAGAGGAGGAAGACCTAGATACAGAAGACATGATCAACATACCCCTGGCACAACTGTTACAAAACATGAGTGGGCACGAATGTTTGCAGCCAATAATTAATCATTTTGTGGTGTAGGCAAAGGAAAAAAAAGACACAAATATATTTTAAAATTAATTTTATTGTAATTTATTTTTTTTAATGTATTTTTCAAATAATAAAGACCTTGGAGAAGCTGCACAGAACAGATCATCACTTCAAAATTAGTCATAGTACTGCTTTCTCCTCTTCAATTTTCTGAAGCACAGCTACCTTTGCCATTACAACTCTTTTGGAACAAAAGAGCAGAACTATTACCGTGATGCCCTATAGTCACTTGCTTTCTATACTTCTCCACATACACGTTCAGAGAATGCAATTTTCTTTTAATTATCAGCTGGTTAATAAAATGACAGTGTGAGAAGTTTACATGTAAGACATGAACTTCATTCTTAGGCCCGTATTGATGGATATGACTTACTTTTCTAACTGAAAGCCTTTATATTACCACCTAATCAATACACAATTTTCCACTGAATAGTACTAGTTTCAGCTGATATGACAGACATCCTCAGTTATTCACAACAAGACATTGTTAGATAAGGACATAGTAACATTCCAAATATCTTAATAAAAACAAGTCGAATGGGATTAAATCCCAAGAAGCTAGAACCATTGATGATCACAAAAACACATAATATATGCACATTCAAAATGTTCTTTACAGTCTATATCTAGTACGTAACACTTGATCAGATAAAATGACAGTCTAATGGAATAATAAATGATCATAAAAAATACACACACACATAACTTATGTAAACAGTTGTTAAAATATGTTCCGTGTAGTTTGCATCTAAAGACTTAACACTTAATTAGTCTATACTCTAGAAAGAGTGAGTTTTGAGAACATGCATATTAGGAACTACACTGCTTTTTGTACATTTCTCATGAACGTTAAAATATTCTGTTTAAAAATCACAATGTTGAACCTTAATATGTAATACCGTCATTAAGTTCTGAGACTGGCCACATGATGGCGCTGTGGTGCACTATAGCGCATAGGTGGCACCGTGGTATGGTACCTTGTCAGTTAAGTCTCTTGTCTCTGCAAGAGACAATTGAGCGCATGCACTGGATGCAGACGTACGGTCACTGTTGTGACGGTGATTTGAATGCGCCAGTCGGAGCTTGACATGTCAAAGTTCCAGCAACGGGCAAACATTAAGTTCTGCCAGAAATTAGGCAAAGCCGCTGCCAAAATGTTTGAAATGATGGAACAGGTTTGCGGTGCGGACGCATTGAATCTCAGTGTTGTGTTCAGGTGGCACCGAAGTTTTATACAAGGACAGGACAGTTTGAAAGATGATGTGTGTACTGGTTGGCCACAAACAGTTCGAACGGAACGCAAGATCCAAGAAGTTGCAACATTGGTGCGTGCTAACCGGTCCCAATCGGTAGACGATCTCGCAGCAGCAATTGGGGTCGGCCATGGTACTGGCTACAAAATTCTGACGGATGACCTCAACATGTCTCGTGTTACCCAGCACAGTGTGCTACGAATCCTGTCACAAGACCAACGTGATGATCGCATGACGATTTGTGGTGACCTCATCAGTGGTGCTGATGATGGTCCGAAGTTTCTCAACCGGATAATAACTGGAGACGAAACATGGCGTTTCCTTTACGATCCGCAACTGAAATGACAATCCGCCACCTGGAAAACGCCATCATGACCACAGCAGAAAAAAACACGTGCATAACGGCCAACGGCGACTATTTTGAGGGTGGATGTGGTTCTGTGCAGGTGTACACCGTGTAATGCGGCATCGTGTGCAACGTACAAAGTCATCTGGGTGCCTATCTTCCAGGCGGCAAGTCTCGGAACTTAACGACTGTACTATGTAGGTTACTATTCTGATTGTTGAAGCACATGAATACATGTCTGCAATCAATCAATCAATCAATCAATCAATCAATCAATCAATCAATCAATACTGATCTGCATTTAGGGCAATTGCCTAGGTGGCAGATTCCCTATCCGCTGTTTTCCTAGTCTTATCTTAAATGATTTCAAAAAAATTGGAAATTTATTGAACATCTCCCTTGGTAAATTATTCCAATCCCTAACTCCCCTTCCTATAAACGAATATTTGCCCAAATTTGTCCCCTTGATTTCCAAATTTGTCTTCATATTGTGATCTTTCCTACTTTCAAAGACACCACTTTAACTTATTAGTCAACTAATGTCATTCCATGCCATCTCTCCGCTGTCAGCTCGGAACATGTCATTTACAAGTAATTAATCTCATTATTGAAGCTTAGTATATTAAAAAGTTATAAATAGTTTATTAATATCCACCTGTTCAATATAATACAATCCATATAATTAGGATACAATTATTACATATTGTTTAATATGGGATATGTTTCGCTTGACATGGCAAGCATCTTCAGCCATTAAATAGATGTTACATATAAGACTATCTCTTAAAATCTAATAGTTCATAATAATATTGTAATTAATGGTCATTAGTTCTCCAGAGTGGTGGAAGTTATGTTAATTTTAAATTAAGTCATAAATCTTTAATAAGATAGTTGTTTTGTTGACTTCATATTGTACCAGGAAAGCCTAGGACCTGGTCCATAGTTATCAAAAGAAATGTTGTTCCAGCATATAAGATCCATCCAACGTATGAACATCTAAGTAAAAGAATGTTCCAGTATGTACCAGACTCCACGAGTGCGCTAGGTGGAGTCAAGTGACGTCACCTATCGTTCAAAGCTCACCTCCCCTAGAGATATTTCTCGAAAATATCTTTCTTTTCGCAAGTTTTCAACGTCTGTACCAATTTTAATGGAACAAACGCTAAATTGTAGCGGACGTCATAAAAATTAATCCCTGTGAATTTCAAATTAATCCATCCCATGGTTGCTGAGTTATAATGATTTAAAATCTAACAGAAATTACACACTCACGGTCACATGGCCGAGAGAAACTACCCCTCCCAGCGCCAGCTATATATGCCACTGGGTCAAGGTTAACAGGTGGTGGTGTTGAGTTGAGTTCAGTTCATTGCAAGCAGTCCAGTCTAGCAGTGTAGTATGTGTATGAGTAAGAGAGAGGGGAGACTGGCCCTCGCATAGTATGTTGGTGCAGTCTCGAAGACAGTACTTTCCGTTGTGTTTCGCGGAGACGAAATTACGGGATAGTAAATTGCCATCGTACTTGAAAAAGGACATCGCACCGTAAGTAGTCTATTATGCCGCGAATACGATATAATTTATAGACATTTCGAAGTATAACACATACGAAATCAGTGAAGTTCGAAGTTATATATTGGACATTCACAAACTAGAACATGACGTGCGGACTTAATTTCACACAATATTAAATTACCAACAGAAACTGTCGTGTACAGTAACTAACTACTCTACAACTTATTTTCTAACATAGCACATCCTTGGACTGTGTCTCTTTATTTATGTGCCATATTAGGAAATGACGTGTTACAGTGATAAACTTAGTGAAAGTTAAGAACCGTTTCTAAAATAATATAGTTCTATCAACATTAGAGAATCAGTGTTATCTGTCAGGATAACGATTCAAAGACTGTGGTCAGAGACGGTAATGAGAAATATTATGTATTTGCACTGTGTTGGACGTTCTCAGTGACGATTTAAAATAGTGTGGGTTTTTTTTTTTTTTTGCAACAAGGACTGTGATCATTCAATTGACGTCCTAAAATTAACATACAAATAGACTGTGTTTAACAGTGGACAATAGCATCTGTCAATACTACTTGCATGTTCCGTGTGTTAAAATCATGTCCACAAGCAGCAGAAATCTTGAGAAAATTCTACAAGATCCAGCTACCTTCAACATCATTTCATCTATGACATCAACGTGGTTTCTTCGTGGAACTTCAAGTTCGAGTCATCATCCGCACCCGCGGAATGTTCCAGATTCTCATCAGTATTTGTAAGCCAAATTTTCTTTAATAAGTGAGTAGTCACAAACTGACAGACTTTTTTTTCTTACCAATCTTGAACAGTGGTTTACCCAGTGCTGCGTGTGACGATACTTCGTAGTTCTCCATCATTACTCAAAATTCATCTTTTAATGATAAATCTATTTTCAAAATCTATTTCACAGAAGAAAGACTTTAGGAGTTTCAAGTGTTCTATGTTTCAAGGCTAACAAACTGAGACAGAAGTTCAAATTCTTATTTTCAATTATAAATGTGTTCATGTCATGTCATAATACTTAGAAAGACTTTAGGTGAAAAACTGACACTTTGTGTTTTCGCAAAAGACTATAGGATCTGTGAGATTTATTTATTTTCACAAATTGCACTCAAGAAGATTTACGTTAACCCTTTTGATTTCGACATATTATTTGAATCCTATATCAACATTGCAGGGTGGTGAATTAATTAACATTATTAATAAATTGTTTGAAAAAGGTATAACCATCTATTATTCGCCCTGCGAGTCTATCCTACTCTGTATCGGCTCCAAAACCAAGTTCCACTCCCTGAGGTCCTTCTCATGCCCTTTACCCACAAACTTTTCCTGGTACAATATGTAACAGTGATAAAAAGTTTTTTTACAATTTCAACATTATGTAAAGATTGATTCTATGATTAATGATCAAAATCATAAAAAAAGCCTTAATAATTACAATAGTATTTACCAATGATTACAAATATTGTGTACACCGTAAGTTATATGATGTGTGGAATAATTAAAAATTTTAATATATTAAAATCTCATCCTAGTAATAATTAAGAACGAGAGTCAGGTACGTAGTGTTTTGTAGTGGAATAGCCTGTTGAGCGGCGAGTATACACGTTATGAACAACCAAATGGCACTTGCCAAAGCATCAAAATATAAGAAATTGATCCATTTTCTCCTAAATCTGTTGTGTATGACTTGTCATAGTTGTATGTCGTAAACTTGTACTATATCTTCTCATGAAGTCAATAAGGGGAAGTTCAACAAGGAATTAGATGTAATATGAACTGCAATGTATTGTGTGTTGAAGTCTGAAATATAAAGGAAAGTGGGTGTAAGTTACTGTAACTTGAAGTATTATACTAAGTGTAATAATATCTTAAGGTTTACCCCTTAGAGTGGTAGAAGGGCGACTAGCAGCGTTCGCTACACGAGAAGGTCTAGCAGTCGCTTTGTTACTGCTTCTCATATTGTATGGATGTGCTTGTAGTGGCAGGGAGTGAGTCAGATGGGGAGGGGAGAGCGAAATCATGAGAACACTAGTTGTCTGTGGAGGGGACGTAGTACGGTCAGGTGGCGGTGAAGCAGCTACTGTTACTGTAGGAGTATTGTTGACGAGTTTATAATTAAATATCTTCATGAAATTATTGGTATTTACGTTATAAGAAGTGAGTAAATTAGAAAGGTGTCAGATTACCAGACTTTTTGTTTCCAATACGTTGTTTAAAGTTTGATTTTATTATTGAAGTGCTGATCCAAAAAAATATAAATATTTTCAAATTCCATCATCAGTTTGCTCTGTTTACGCATTTTAAGATTTGAAGATCAATGGTGGTAAAATTGTGTCCTGTCTCTTTCATATGATTGTTCATTGCAGAATACTTATTGTGTTTAGAGGCATTGTAATGCTCAAGGTATCTAGTTTGGAAACTGCACCCAGTTTGCCCAATGTATGAAAAATTACATTGGGCACACTTGAGCCTATAAATTCCGGAATTTGAAAATTTGTTATAGGTTGAATTTACGGTGTTGGAATTGAAAAATATATTTCAGTTCACGTTACGAGTTCTGAATGCAATATTGACGTCATGCTTCTTCAAAGGGTTGGTGATATGATATATAGCCGGATTTGTGAAAGTGAAAGCAACAAATTTTGTTTGTTTTTTTTAAGGTTTTTCTGGAGTTAACTATGTTGCAGTTTTCAATTTGATCTTATTAATAATTTTATTAATCAGATCTGGCTTATAGCCATTGAATTTAGCTAAATCTTTAATAAAAACTTTTTTTTTTTTTTTTTTTTTCCGTCTATCAATTGAGAGTGGAACCTTTAATGCCTTGTAAACTAAGCTGAAAAGGGTTGCCCATTTATGAGATTGTGGGTGCAAAGACTCATTTTTTATAGTCAGGGGAGCAAAAGAAGGTTTCTTGTAGATTTGAAATACAAATTTTTCATTGACTCTTGTTATATTTCAGCCCAAGAAGTTCAAAGAACTACTGATTTTATCCTCTTTTGTGAATTTCATATTGCTATTAAGTTCATTAAGGAACGTTAATACTTTTTCACTATTGTTTTGTTGTTTATCAATGATGGCAAATGTGTCATCTGCAAATCTCAGCCACAGATGGAGTCCACTGATTTTATTTATTATTCTATTAGTCTCTAAATTATCCACAAAAATATACAGACTTCCACATCCTTTCTCTTATTGTCTTGATTTGAAGATTTACTTTGAAATTAATCAGTTTTTCCCTTTTTTTATTTATTTTGTTCTTGTACATCATGATAAGGTTATAAAAATGAACATGCTATCCTGCTATGCTACAAAAATTGCAAACATTATAACTATTGCTATTGCTAGTTACTTTACGTCGCACCGACACAGATAGGTCTTATGGCGACGATGGGACAGGGAAGGGCTAGGAGTGGGAAGGAAGCAGCCGTGGCCTTAATTAAGGTACAGCCCCAGCATTTGCCTGGTGTGAAAATGGGAAGCCACGGAAAACCATCTTCAGGGCTGCCGACAGTGGGGTTTGAACCTATTATCTCCCGAATACTGGATACTGGCCGCACTTAAGCGACTGCAGCTATCGAGCTCGGTTATAACTATTGAGTTGCTATTCTACCTGTATGTTTGTTCTGTGTTTACTTCCATCTACTATCTACCCTAGATTAAGGTAGGAAGCAGAAATAAGCAGATCAACAGACCTAGATGAAGTAAGATTAACCAAGGAGAAAATTATTTTATGAGGAAGGTAATTGTAAAGAGATGGCCTTTGACCATTGTCCTTTCGAGTTTCACGTTAGCCCTGATCTTTTTCAGTTACTTCCCCTGTTTACACAAAACTTCTCGTATAGCGAATGTGTGTGGGTTTTTTCCACCATCCTTGTATCACTTGCAGCATAAAATATTTTATAAAATTATAGCATAGCCCAAAGAATACTTGAAACACATTAAAATTTGTGCAGACTGCTGAACTTGTGCTGCAAAAAAAAAGCAAGCTTGTAGTTTCATGCACCTGGTTGATATCACAATAATAGCCATAGACCCACCAGTTTTACCTGGGATCTGTGCCATGAGGATGTGTAACTTTACATTTCAAAAATCCCAAATTCATTGGCAAGGATTCAAACTATGGCCATCTTGGTGAAAAGCAAATGACTATGCCACTCGGCTACCATGTTCATCAGTTGTAAAGTATATAGATGGAATGAATATAAACTAATGTTACAAATTAAGCATGAAGCCATGTTCATGTTTCAGCTGGTCACCCTTCAGGTGACACAGTATAAAAGGCATTTTACAGAGTATTCGTAGCTACAGCAGTGTGTCCTACTTCTGGAAGATGTTCAATATCTACTACAATATTATCAAATTTCATATACTGTACATCAGGAACAGCAATCGAAGGAAGACATTATAAATAACTACAAAGGATTAATACTGTCATGAACGTGGCCAAGTGAACTATCAAACAAATTATGTCAGAAGTTGCCGTTCTTACCAATATACAACTGGCCCATTATTTAAAGTTATTATTAAAAATCTCTCTAAATAACTTATAGGTATAGAAATCGCTATAAACCTTGGGAAAAGTGGGTCCATTTAAGATATATATGTGATTTCAGTCTCATGAAATAACATTTTTTGCATATATTCATCATTTTTTAAATGAATAAAGGTCACACTCATATAATTCCAAAATTCTCAATTTCAATTTCTTTCTTACTTTTAGTTAGGTGTAAGGTGTGTTTTCGTAAAGTGATCTAATACCACTCTAGCAACAAAAACAGGAAATGAAATTCTTACCTGTCAGTACTCCAACATAGCAGAAAGCATAATGAAATATATCCCAAAATCCAGGATCAATTATTGTAGCTTCCTTTTCTGCACTCACTGCAGAAGACTCAGATTCATTCACCTTGGAATGTTTTGTTGCCGAGTCATGAGCTTCAAAGGCCAGTCCCACAAGCTGAAAATAAAAGCAAATCAAATTAACTAGGAAATAGCAGTTCTCAAATTAAAACTCCATACAACCCCAATCAGAAATCAGAGTACAAACTCACGAAGAAATTAAATTCTTCAAACACAATTCAATAAAAACATTACATAAAAACTGTAACTGAAGGATGGCTAATATGCAATTAAGGTATGGCTATTATAAAATGTGAGGCCATAACAAATGGACTGGGTTCTGACACTGTTACAGTTGCAGTGGAGCACCCAACTAGTAGTGGGAGAGGGGTGGGGGTAAATACCAGGAGACCCTCTCTCTAGGGGTCATCAATATGCAGGACCCAAGCTCAGATCACAAGTGATGACTACAACAAATAAATCTGCAGAGCAGAAAGACTGTGATGCAGTGAATAAAGCAGATGATGAGAAAAAAAAATCTATTCAGCAGCTACAAAATACATCTGTACTTCGTATTAGGAGTGGTCTAAATCCTTGCTAATAGTAGCTCTAAAATGCTCATTCACAGACTGCATGACAAGCTGGGCCTAATAACAAATCATCACGGTTATACGGTAGGCTGTCTAAATGATTTCGGTCAATGGATAGAGTATCCCCAGTAAATGACGCAAACTGGCAAGTTCCAGTCAATATGAAATGAATTTCATTTTGGCCCGTATTGATGATTTATTTCTGTCTACAAGGATGAGAAGGCCCTCCTATTCATTATTATCATTGTACAGTTCCAGTTTCCCGGGTACTGTTAATGAGCCTTTTCCACACATATACAACATGTCATGGAGAACATCATCCACTGTCCATCCTCTGGTAACCATACTAGTGTCCAAAAGTTAAGCATAATCATTAAACGAGGCCATACCACTTGATAGGAATGTCAGACAAATCGCTGAACAAACGGAAGCTGAATCACACACCACATGTCACATAACTTGTCCAAAAAAAAAAAAAAAAAAAAAAGTGTCAGAAAGGTTCCGATAGCTAAGGTACACTTTTGACAACAGCTAACAAAACTTGACAATGTCTTCCACAACAAAATATGCTGTTAATAGGGTGTATGGTTACCCCTAATGGCCACACATGCTTTACAGCAACGTGGCATACTCTCTATCTCTATCCAAGAGCTCTTGTGGCAGTCGATCCCATTCCTCTGAAAGGGCTATGCGAAGGTCTTGGAAGGTCCTTGGTGGAGGCTGACGGGATGTAATTCACCTCCCCAATGCATCCCAGGCATGTTCTATAGGATCAGATCTGCAGACCTCGATGGCCAGTCCATGCGATTAATGTCTTCCTCAGCCAGAAATTCATCCAACAGAGCAGCGTGGTGCATGGGACATTATCATCCATTAAGAGGAAGTTTGGACCAACCGCACCTCTGAAGAGTCAAACATGTGCTCTCAGTACCTCATCCCTGTATCTCCAAGCATTAACAGTGTTCCTTCGGACCACCCATGAAGATGTGCAGGTCCGTACAGCCATTCAACATGATGCCGCCCCACACCATGACGCCATCACTATACTGGTCCCGTTCCACGATGTTCCTGTGGTTGCATCGGCTACCCGATTCTCTCCCGACTGATGTGCGATGGGAATCGTTCTGCAAACTGAAGTGGGATTCATCTGTGCAGAGCACATGCCTCCATTCATTCATGGTCCAGTTTCGATGTTGACAGCTCCACAGTAAACGGGCCTATCTCTGTGCTGGGTGAGCGGGACACACACCGCTGGACGTCGGGCAAACAGCCCTGCTGTTCTGAGCCTCAGGTACAGGGTTTGCCAGGAAACAGCAACCCCTGAGACGGCTGCAAGCTCCTCTGACAAATGTCTTGCAAGTGCACTCCAATTTTGTCAGGCGGTTAAGGCCAGATATCGGTCCTGCTGTGGGGTGGTTACCCTTGGTCGACCTGGTATTGGCCTACGACTAACATCTCCTGTGTCTCGAAATAATCTCCAAAGCCAGGAAATGACACTTCGTACCACATTTAAGGATACAACGACTTTAGTCTGTGTCTGGCCTGCTTCCAGATGGCCGAGTATTTTACCCTGCAAAACGGGGTCAAAATAGCGTTGTGCCATTATGTTATCACGTTTACCATGAGGCTACACTCCGCAAACTATAACAGGGCAAACACGACTGAAGAAATATGGGGCACAGGCACTGGCTGTGTTTACTTTGCAGTTACACCGCTAGTCAAAGCAGGGAACACTTCCTTCCTATACAGAGCGAACACGTAACGTTGGTAGGTGCATATGTCGTGTGTATTGCGGTCTATTTCCTGTTGCCCTGCTTACTCATAACTTATGCTTAATTTTTGGACACTAGTGTCTATCCATAGGGTTTTAGGTCTTCCTGCAGGTCTCTTCCCCTCCACCTGTCTTTCCAAATTTATTCTGGATGTTCTTGTAAGCTCCATCCTCATCACACGCCCATACCACCATAGTCTGGAAGTGCTGATTTGGTCTAATAGGGATGTCTTTATTCCAGCTTCTTTCCTCACTTCCTCATTTCTTAACTTGTCCTTCTTGGTCTTCTGGATGGTGGATCTAAAAACTCAGCTCTGATGCTTACAGTCTTGATGAATCTCTTTTTGTGAGGGTGCACGCTTCAATACCATACGTCAATATTGGTATGAAACAGCTGTTAAACATCATCAGTTTGGCCGGTTTTGGAATCATGTCATCCCATGAAAGTGTTCTTACTTGTTGGTAGAATTCTGATCCCTTTTGCTCTCTGTTTGTGATTTCCTTTCCAACCAAATTATCACTGGAGATTACACTTCCAAGGTAAGTAAAACTAACCACACACTCTAGCTGGTGGTCTCCCAGTTTTATACTTGTTGGATGCCCATTTCTGTTGACTGCCATAACCACTGTCTTGGAGATGTTAAGATTATATTCCTGGAACTGGGATTTCCATATGTTGAGTCTGGTCTGTACTTCCTCTTCTGTTTCACCCCAAATCATGATATCATCAGCAAAGGCCACTGCATTCGGTTCACTTCATTATATTGTCCATAACAGTGATGAACAGTAATGGGGGCAGTACACTTCCTTGCTGAACTCCACTCTTGGCCACAAATCATGATGATCGACCTTCCCCAGTTTGTACACAGCTAGTACAGTGTTTGTACAACACCTGAATTTTCCTTACCAGTCCTTCAGGCACATTTCTTTTCACCAGGCACTCCCAAATCGTATCTCTTATAATACTATCTTAGGACTTTTCTATATTCAGGAATACAATGACCAGGTTCTTGCCTTTCACACAATACTTTTCCATCAGCATGTGGGTGCTAAAAATTAGATCCATTGTTGATCTGTGTGCCACACCAAGCTTTCCTTGTGTTGCACCAATCTAACATCGCATTCTTTGGCGATGTCACAGACATATAAAACTGTAATATTCCCAAATGTGACATGTAATTCACTTCTATGATTGTGAACTGAATATTCACGTAAATATTCATAGAACATGAAGTAAACAGAAAACTACCATTCCTGGATGTCCTAGTATAATGCAACATCAAGGGACTCTGAGTCACGCAGTATACAGTAAACCCACACACACAGACAAGTACCTGCATGCCTCTTCTCATCACCACCCATCACAAAAGCACGCTGTTCTAACATCACTGGTTAACAGGGCCATAGCGATATCAGATGCAGAACACCTTAAAGAAGAGAAAGAACACCTCACGAGAACCCTCAGGGGAAAATGGCTACTCGCTCAATAACATTCAACAAGTCTTTAGAAAATCAGAAGAGAACAAAGAAAAGTCTGCCGTACGAGAAAACAACGGGAAAGAAGTGACCTGCCCAAAAACAGTGACAGTTCCGTACATTAAAAATGCTGCAGACAGGATCAGCAAGATACTGGACAAATACAACATAAAAACCATCTATAAACCACACCAGAAGCTATCCCATTATCTACCACCAGTAAAAGACACAATAGAAGCAAAGGCTCCTGGAGTATACCACACTGAATGTAGCTGTGGAACGTGTTATGTTGGTGAAACAAAACGTCTGATCTCCACCCGCCTAAAAGAACATATCCTTCACACCAAGAACCAAAACACAGATATTTCAGCAGTAGACAAGCATTCCTACGAAACAAGGCACGGAATATCATTTGACAAGACCAAGATCCTAGCAGCTACCGCTTGGAATCTGGAAATGAAAATCTGCGAGACCATCGAAATCAAACATCCGAACAATATGAATTTAGAAGGAGGATATAAAATCAGTAATTCTTGGATGCCTATTATTCATAGTTTAAGACATACAGACCACAACATTAACACGCAGGCCGAACCTCCAATTACATAACAGCACGGGCAAACCCCACTACCTGGCTGCGACACATACCTTCCAAAATTCTCATGAATCAGCCAGGGGGCTTACGTCAGCCAGAAAAGGCTAGGACATAAAAGACACAGGTCAGAAACCAGCCTTGTAGTGAGATTGCTGCCTGGGAGACTGATTACCTCGGATCGAGTAGGGGTATTTCAGTTGTCTTGACAAAGAATACTGCAATGTATTTGAAACGTCTGCAAACTGTACATAATGTACAGAATACAACAACACGGTTCTAACCAGAAAATAAACTAAATAATTCTACACACAGTGGAAGCTTCACCAGTAAGACGGCAAAATTATATACACAATGCCAATTGTCTAAATATATATCAATAGGTTGACATAAAATATAATGACAAATTATGTACACAATGATATGAAACACTTGGCACTTTGAGAAAGTTCTTGGATCTGGATTTAAAATACTGTTGTGTGTTTGTAGAACTCAGAACAGACCTGTTGGTCTTGTTTCAATCAACATGAAAACATGTGAACCAGTTGAAATAAAACCTAATGACAAATTATATACATAATGACATAAAATGCTTGGCACTTTAAGGAAGTTCTTGGATCTGGGTTAAAAATACTGTCGTGTGTTTGTAGAACTCAGAACAGACTTGTCAGTCTTGTTTCAATCAACTTGAAATTAGTTGAAATAAAAATGTCTGACAATGAAGCATATGAGAACTCTAGACATTGCTTTGCTCTAGGTCACATCGGTCTTGTTTCAATCAATCTGAAAACATGTGAACCAGTTGAAATAAAACTTAATGACAAATTATATACACTTTGACATGAAATGCTTGGCACTTCAAGAAATTTCTTGGATCTGGGTTAAAAATACTGCCATGTGTTTGTAGAACATGGAATAGACTTGTTGGTCTTGTTTCAATCTACTTGAAAATATATAAACTATTTGAAATGTACACATTGACATCAAACGCTTGGCACTTTAAGAAAGTTTTTGGATCTGGGTTAAAATTACTGCCGTGTGTTTGTAGAACACGGAACAGACTTGTCGGTCTTGTTCAATCAACTTGAAAATATATGAATTAGTTTAAATAAAAATGTGTTTGACAATGAAACATATGACAACTATAAGCACTGCTTTGCTCTAGGTCATGTAATCTTGTAGATTTTTGTATAGTGTGGATCAAACTTGTTGGTCTTGTGGAGAGCTGATGTAAAGAATAATTGGTAGATTAAATTAGCTGACGGGTTGGGGGAGCATCCTTCATCATGGAACATCTGCTTTTGAAGTTGAAACTGTCATCTACTATTGTTGTTGATGTAGAATTGATGATGGCATGGCCTTGGTTTATGGCACCGTGTCATTGAAGGTGGGTCTGAGGAAAAAGGTAAGATTTTATATAAGGTTGTATAACACTTAAAGCCGGATGGCCGCACGTGACAGAAGTTTGGCTGAGGCAGTTGCCGTAGTGCAGAGTACAAACACTGTGTGTTAGGCCTTAGTTTATATGAGAGACCTTGTAAATACTGTATATCACACACATGTAGCAAACAATAGCCAACTGTGTATCTATTATCAGATTATTTCCATAACTGAAGACAATCATCCGTTCAATCATTAATGATCAAAAGACAAAGCTAATTGCACCTGTAATCCCATTTGGTTTGAGATTCTAAACAAAATGCAAGATTTCCATACATCTGAAAAGAGAACAAATCCGGTAGTGTACCTTTTCAAAATGAAATTAACAAAACTCTTAAATGATCATCTAAAATCAACACCCTTGAAAACATTCAAGGATAGATTTATGTAATTTAATTCCAAAAATGAGGGCTACTGCATGTTTAACTTTGGTTCAAAAATTTGCCCAAGAACTGATGTTGACAAGTATATAAGCGCTGAAATAACTGATAAGAATAGCAACATAGAATTCTGGTTTGAGACTGTTACAATTAATGTGATTGCGTTAGGCCCCTTTAAACAACAATCGTCATCAATCAGTCAATCAATCAATCAATCAATCAATCAATCAATCAATCAAATCTCCAATGATCTGCACTTAGGGCAGTTACGCAGGTGGCAGATTCCCTCTCTGTTGCTTACCCAGTATTTTCTTAAATAATAGCAAAGAATTTGGAAATACACTGAAAATCTCCCTTGGCAAATTATTCCAATCCCTAACTCCTCTTTCTGTAAACTAATATTTGCTCCAATTTGTCCTCTTGAATTCCAACTTTATCTTTATATTGTGATCTTTCCTACTTTTAAAAACACCAATCAAACTTACTTGTCTACTAATGTCATTCTACAACATCTCTCCACTGACAGCTTGGAACATACCACTTATTACATGTTATGAACTTCATATTGGTCCATGGTGGAATTTTTGTATGTAAAAAACTCAACTAACAAGTTAAAAATGTTACCTTCCCAACACTTTAATTATCATTGTTTATTCATATATTAAAGGAACATTAATCTTATTTAAAAATGGTACATATTTTGTTTCTTTTGAAAACAACTTCAGTCGTGTACATAGTTCAAATTAAAATACATACAATGTACAGGTTTCACAAACACAATTAACAACACACTGTTAAGAATATCTTGTCCTAATTGTGGAAAAGGCTTAAAGAACTGTGAGTCTTTGAGCCTTGGAGCATGTGACATCTTTTTCATAAACGCACGTTACACGTGAAATAGACTTGAACTTTTGTCTTAAAATTTATCTTAATAATCTTCGGAACTCTGCAAATAACCTTACTCTCTGCAAATAACCTTACTCCGTGTGGGTGGGGTTAACTTCCAATAAGTAACCAGGGGAACCTGACCCCGACAGAGCGCGTCCCCAGGTGGCGGATGGGGGCCCCTACAGTATGTAGGGCTGGTTGAAATAACCAATACAACCCGCGGACCAACAGGTAGCCCAATTCCTGGGGGTTTTAAAATACTGGAACACCCTCTCTCCAGGAGTCATAAATATGGAGGGCCCTTGCCCTGGGTTAAGGGTGAAGACCTCAACGGCATCTACGGTGGAGAAGATGGACTTCGGTATGGTGGAGATGGCGGAAAAGGCAACCCATACTTCTGGGATGTACAGATGGAACCTACTGCCTTGTAGGACGAGGAAGGCATCCTCAAAGGCTAAAGGAGTAAACCCTGAAAGAAAATCCTCTTATGCGTTAGGCCTAGCAAGTCAGCAGGAGAGTATTGAGTACAGTCGCTTTCAATTAAGAAAAAGAGCCTCAAAAAGAAAATTATAGACCGGACTGACACGTCCTCTCAGCCAATTGTAAAGTATGATGACCGTAAGGCTGATGATATACAATGTTCTGAAAGGAAACCCCAAATAAAAAAAGAGACCCAAATACCGAATTGGAACTATGAACATTCTATAATTAACTGGAAAGGTTGAAGAACTCCTAGACATGATGGATAGAAGAAAAATATCAATATTGGGATTAAGTGAGACCAAATGGAAAGGGATTGGAAGTAAGACACTTTGTGGTAGATATAAATTATACTCGAGTGGACAGGAGAAGGTAGCGAAAAATGGTGTTGGATTCTTAATTAATGAAGGGACTGACGCTACAGCTGAAGTTATCAGAATCATTAAAATATTCATGAAAGTGGAGAACACTAAGGACACCATCATACAAGTGTATGCCCCACAGACAGGCTGCAGTGAGGAAGACAAAGAGAAATTTCGGCAAGACCTGGAAGATACAGTTAATGAGGAAAATGTTATTATTATTGGAGATCTAAATGCGCAAGTTGGGGTAGAGAGACTTGGATATGAGAACATCATTGGTCCACATGGATTTGGACAAAGGAACCCAGAAGGAGAACAACTATTAGATCTGTGCAGAAGAAATGATCTTATAATCAAAAATACATTCTTAAAAAAAGAGACAGTCACAGAATAACAAGGTACGGTTGGGATGTCCAGTATAGAACAGTGATTGACTAAATAATCACAAATAAGGATGGTGGCAGGTACACCACAGATGTAAAGGTTATCCCTAGCGAAAGCATGGACAGTGACCACAGATTGTTGGTAGTAGACTTCAAACATAAGACAAATGAAATGCAGAAACTTATTACGAAAAAACCAAGGGTTAAAACTTCGAAGTTGCAAGAAGTCCAAATAAAGGAAGAATACAAACTAAGGATTCAACAGAGTTTGCCGAAGTGTGAAGTAACCAGCGTTAATCAAGAGTGGAAGGCCTTCGAAGACACCTTTGTGGGAGAAGCCAAAAACCTATATGGAGTTACAAGTACTATCAAAAGAAAAAAGGAGACACCATGGTGGAATGATTGAGTGAAAACAGCGGTGAAAGAAAGAAATCAAATAAAGAAGGCACTGGACAAGGAAAAACAAAAACAGGGACAAGAATGAAATGAACAAGAAATACAAAGACTTCAAGGAGTATACAGGAACAAGAAACTTGCTGTAAAGAACATTGTAAGGGAAGAAAAAGAGAAGAAATGGAATGAGTTTGCAGACAAACTGGAAGAGGACAGTAGAGGAAATATGAAACTGCTATACAGAGTAGTGAAAAACAAGCAAAGGGATCAAGAGAACATAAAAGCAATAGAACGTGATGATGGAACTCTGGCACATGAAGAGAGAGAAATTAAACAAGAACTCAAGATCTATTTCGAAAAGCTGCTGAATGGAGATACAGAAAACATAACGACGGATAGAGGAGAGCCAAGCCGAGGAACCACAACTGAACCACCAATTACATGGCTTGAGGTTGGAAATGTGCTCAAGAGCATGAAGAAAGGAAAGGCAGTGGGCATAGATGAACTAAGTGCAGATATGCTTAAAGCAGCGGGAATTCCAGGAATCCAATGGCTCTACAGACTGCTCAACAAGATATGGGAGGAAAATACTATTCCTGAAGAATGGAAGATGGGCATCATTGTGTACCTCTGTTCAAGAAAGGAAGCCGATGAAAACGTACTAATTACCGTGGTATCACACTACTGTCTCATGTCCTGAAAATATTGGAAAAAATAATAGAGACCAGAATCAGAGATATTGCTGAACCAATTTTGGAAGAAGAGCAGTATGGTTTCAGACCAGGAAGGTCAACTACAGACCTTATATTTGCAATTAGGATGCTAATGGAAAAATACTGGGAGAAGAACAAGCCTTTATTTCTAATATTTTTGGACACTGAGAAAGCATACAACAGTGTACCAAGGGAAAGAATTTGGCAATGCATGAAAGAACTTCATAGACAAAGTGAAAATGTTGTATAGTGGAAACAGAAGCTGTATTCAAGTAGGATGTGGTTTGTCAGACTGGCTTGAAACAAAGAGAGGAGTGCAGCAGGGCAGCTCATTGTCACCACTTCTATTTATTATTGTAATGGATGTAGTAATGAAATCTATTAAAAGGAAAGAACATGGAGATATCAAAGCCCTCACATTTGCAGATGATGTTGCAATCTGGAGTGACTCAGAAGCGGAATTGGGAGAGAGAATACAAAGCTGGAATGAGGAGTTTAAGAAATATCTTTTAAACATCAGCAAGACCAAGACGCTGGTGATGAAAGTGTATGGGGAAGGAGCAGAACCAACAGTCATGTTAAATGAAGCTCAACTGGACAGCGTTCCAGTTTTCAAATACTTGGGTAGCGTTATATCAAATGACAACCTAGCAAAACATGAGGTGAACAATCGAATCAATAAGGCAACACAATTTTATCACCAGGTAAGAGACCTGCTATGGGATGAGCAAATACCCATGAAAACAAAAATGACATTGTACAAGTCTTATTATACACCAATTCTTACATACAGTCTTGAAACCACACAATGACCAATAGAGATAATTCCAAACTTCAGGCAGCTGAAATGAAATTCCTACGCACTATGATCCAGAAAAACATGAAAGGCAAGATTAGGAATGAGAAAATTAGAGAAGAAGTAGAAATAGATGATTCTCTCCTCAATAAGATTCAAATATCAAGACTGAAGTGGTTTGGTCACATGAAGAGGATGCCAGTAAACAGAAATGCAAGGAAGGAATTTGACAGAAAGGTAGAAGGAAGACGACCCGTGGGAAGGCCACGAAGGAAATGGATAGACAGCGATGTACTGCTGAGAGGTCATGATTGGGACAAGTTGGTGGAGGAAGAATGGTACAAGGACAGGATGAGATGGAGGAGGCTCATATACCACACCCAGGAAACTGGAGATGGTTTAGGATGATGATGATGATGATGATGATGATGATGATGATGATGAATCTTCGGAAGATGAAGAATTACAATTATATGCAATTACTCAGGACGAGAGCGTTCAGTAGGTCACTTGCTGTGAGTGGAAAGGGAAAATTTCTTAATTTGGATGAAATGGACCAACTGTGTTTAATTAAAAGAGCAACTCCATATGCAGTTGTATCAAATATGGAAAAAGGAGAGTATAACTGTGTCCAAAAACAGCGAGATGAACTAATTGTTACATTAGGTGAACGGTTAAGATTACTCACCCAGTGAACATCCCACAGTTGAGTCACAACTGATTACCTGCTGCGCTCACAGCTGCCTTCCTTCTAGTATTATATCTGTGTGTGTCAGCTGGGCCTGCCTGTGCGGTAGAAGGAGGGGAAGTAACGGAGGAAGGAGGGAGTGGTGGGGAAGTGCTCCGTCTAGGAGGAAGAAAATTCTCTTGTAAAATATTTTGCTATTAACTATCAATGTCAAATAAATATAATAAGGGAGGAATTGTTTTAAAATAAGTACATAGGTGGTTTGAAAAGTTCTCGGAATGTACTAGAATTAAGTATCTTACCTCGGTGGAACTGCTTTTATTTTTCAACATAGTCTCCCTGTAGACTAATGCATTTGGTCCAGCGATGTTCCAATGCCTTGATCCCATCTCGAAAATGAGATTCCTCCAGGCCTGCAAAATACCTCTCCAATTCAGCTGTCAGTTCTTCCCTTGTAGAAAATCTCCATCCACCGAGGAAAATTTTCAGCTTGGGGAATAGATGAAGTGGATGTGGCAACAATTCGTACCCCAGTTCATGAAGTTTTGCCATGGCAATAACACTTGCATGTGGCGGAGCGTTGTCCTGACGAAAGATGACCTTTTTCCATGCCAAACCAGGCCTTGTTTCGCATATCTTTTCCTGTAGTTGGTCTAGGAGGTTTGCATAGTATTGCCCCATAATTGTTTGGCCAGTAGGAAGGTAATCTATCAGCAGAATGCCTTTCGCATCCCAGAAAACTGAGGCCATGACCTTTCCAGCCGAACGCACTGCCTTTGCTTTCTTTGGTAGTGGTGAATCAGCATGTTTTCACTGCTTTGACTGCTGTTTTGTCTCTGGGGTATAGTAGTGGACCCAAATATCATCTGTAGTCACACACCGGCGCAAAAAATCTTGTTGGTTGCACTGAACACGGGCCAGACTTTGTTCGGACATTTCCAATCTGGTGCGTTTATTGTCCAATGTCAAGAGCCGCAGCACCCATCTTGCGGATAATTTTTTCATACCCAATTCTTCGGTTAAAATATAATATACCCATTCAGAAGACATCCCTACAGCTTCAGCAATCTCCTGCACTTTCAGTCGACGATCCTCCACGACCATTTTATGCACTTTT
This sequence comes from Anabrus simplex, assembly GCF_040414725.1. Classification (NCBI taxonomy): domain Eukaryota; kingdom Metazoa; phylum Arthropoda; class Insecta; order Orthoptera; family Tettigoniidae; genus Anabrus; species Anabrus simplex. The sequence continues at coordinate 151,894,362 of NC_090270.1, forward strand.
GCGATAAATTCTGGGATCATAACACTTTTTGGCCGTCCACTATGCGGATCATCATCCAAGCTCTCCCGACCAAATTTAAACTCGCTGGTCCACTTGGCAACAGTTGAAAATGAAGGAGCAGGGTCCCGCAGTGTGTTCTGAAAGTCAGCATGAATTTCCTTTGCTTTCATACCTTTTTTTACAAGTATTTAATCACTGCTCGAATCTCAGTTTTTTCCATTGTCACAAATCACTATGCGGGAACAACAAAGAGTCATCACTACCACACTCCTGCAGCTAGAGCACTGACACGCCACGTGTTCACTCACAAAGGATGTGTGATTATTGCGCGGAACCTCGTTGCTCTAGCACTGACATCTAGTGGTGATTCCAAGAACTTTTCAAACCATCCTCGTATTCCTGTTATCTGAATAGTAATTCAAATTATCTATGTTATTGGACTTTAACATGCTGATGAAGGGAATATATTATGTAGATAATCTCCGACTTAAAGGTCTGGAATGTGGCTTGGATAATCTTACTTGCAGTAAATTCTCTGGATTTATGCACTGTCTTCGCCACTCAAGACGATCTTTTAGATTATCCTTTATCAATAAAAATAACATCTTACCAGAACTCTATATTTATTTAATTTGTACTTCCTACAATGATAGGCTGCCTAAACCTGACAAAGTAGACCATAATACTTAAATATTGGATGTATGTTTAACCATGGAGAATTTTCTTAAGTTAATCCTTCTTGTATGCAATACTATAGAGGTGATTTCAAACAATTTGGGCAGAGCCTTTAATGGCCAAGATGGCTATACCACAGTACAGGTAATAATAACGATAACGGTAATAATAATAATAATAATAATAATAATAATAATAATAATAATAATAATAATAATAATAATAATAATAATAACAACAACAATAACAACATTACCGGTGTTATAGGCAGATCATTAACTGCTCATTAAGAATTCATTAAATTTAAAGGAATCATTTGGGAAGGAGAGAAGAGATTTGTACCTGTTAAGAAGGGTAAAATGACCTCAGACCCTGTTTATTATACAAGCGAAATCAGAAAATTAAAAAGAAAATGTAGAATAGTAAACAGGAAAATCAAAGTGGGTAGGGAGAATAGAGAAACTAGAAAACAGCTAATGAGGGACCTGAATAGAGTGAAAAAGGAAGCAAAAGAGAATTATATGAATGGGATACTTCAAGAGGGTAATGACCACAAAGGGAAATGGAAAAAGCTGTATTCATATATCAGGAATCAAAAAGGAAAAGGAATCCAAATTCCTACAATGGTGGGAGAAGGGGCTGAACACTATTTAATAGATACTGAGAAAGCAAACCTATTTAGTAGGGAATTCAGAGATTCAGTAGATGATTGTCAGGAGTTGGAAACCGAAACAGAAGATAGAGAGGGAGAGACACAGAGGGAAACAAGAAGCTTCTCATTCACAAATGAAGATATTTTCAGAGAAATCCAACTGCTTCAGCAAGGAAAAGCAGCAGGAAGTGATCCAATTACTGGGGAGGTATTAAAGACAATGGGGTGGTACATAGTGCCTTATTTAAAATTTATCTTCGACTATGTCATAAATAATAGTGTAATACCAAAGGAATGGAAGGAATCTATAATAATACCAATTTATAAAGGAAAGGGTGATAAAAGGAAACCAGAGAACTACAGACCAATCAGCCTGACCAGTATAGATTGTAAAATACTGGAGAGTTTAATATCGAAGTACATCAGAGGGATATGTGATGATAAAAATTGGTTCATGAGGAGCCAGTATGGATTTAGAGAGAAATTTTCTTGTGAGGCACAACTGGTGGGATTTCAGCAGGACATATCAGATCAATGGGATTCAGGAGGTCAGTTAGATTGCATAGCCATAGATCTTTCCAAAGCCTTTGATAGAGTGGAACATGGAATATTATTAAAGAAATTGGAGGTAAAAGGATTGGACGTAAGGGTTACACGTTGGATAAAAACATTTCTAAATTCAAGGGTTCAGAAAGTCAAAGTAGGAAATAATGTATCTCAGGAAGAGAAAGTTTGGAAGGGAATTGCACAGGGTAGTATAATCGGTTCGTTACTTTTCTTAATATACGCAAATGATTTAGGGAACAATATAACATCAAAAATAAGATTGTATGCAGATGACATAATTGTTTATAGGGAAATAACATTGAGGATTGTTCAGAATTACAGAGGGACTTTGAAAGTATCCAACAATGGGTTGAAGAAAATAATATGAAGGTTAATGGAGGCAAATCAACTGTTACAACTTTTACAAACATGAGCTTTAAAACTGAATTTGAATATACTTTGGATGAGGTAGTTATCCCAAAAGATGGCAAGTGCAAATACTTAGGTGTGAGATTTGAAAGTAATTTGCACTGGAAGGGTCATGTTGATGACATTGTTGGGAAAGCATACAGATCGTTACATGTCATAATGAGGCTACTTAAAGGATGCAACAAAGAGTTAAAAGAAAAAAGTTACTTGAGTATGGTTCGTCCATTACTGGAATATGCAAACACTGTTTGGGATCCTCACCAAGAATACCTAGTGTGCAGAGGAAAGCAGCAAGATTTGTAACAGGGGATTTCAGGAGAAAGAGAAGTGTATCAGAAATGTTAAACGAACTTGGGTGGGAAACTTTAAGTAAGAGAAGGGAGAAAACTAGACTTATAGGATTATATAGAGCCTATACAAGAGAAGAAGCATTGGCAGATATCCGTGAGAGGCTTCAGTTGGAAAAGAATTATATCGGGAGGACTGACCACAAATATAAAATTAGAAGAAATTTTAGCAGAAGCGATTGGGGTAAATTTTCATTCATTAGGAAGGGTGTGAAGGAGTGGAACAGTTTACCAGGGGTAGTGTTTGATCTTTTTCCAAAATCTGTACAGATATTCAAGAAGAGAATAAACAGCAACAGAGAAAATAAATGAAGTGTTAGAGGGCATTCGACCAGTGCAGGTTATTGTAAATAAAAAAAATGTGTGTGAATAAATTAATTCCATCCCCTGGTCTAAGGAGTTTGGACAGCCAAAGTAGGGGACTGCCTGTAGGGGTGAAGTACAGTGGGGACTTCGAGGGCCCTGGGACCGCTACGGTAGCTGTGAAGGCCCTTCAGGAACTCTGAAAAGTGGTGGCAAAAGGGGCTCTGGTTAAGACACAGCAGGTCGTTATGCTACTTAGGTTCCAGAATGGGTAAAAAAAAATAAAGTAAATAAGTAAATAAATGCAATGTAAATATTAATCTTATACCAGTTGTATAGTATCATTTGAAGTAATTCCACATACTGTATATCAGTTGACTATATTTGTAAGTAGTACAGGCGATATTATAAGTAGAATTTTGTAAACAATATACATTTATTAAGGATGAGCTGTGTGTTTAATAGAAAACATTGTTAGCGTAAATTGTATAATATTGTATTATAGGAAAATTTTCTTCTCTTGTTAATTTAATATTTAGTGCTTGACAATAATGTATTTTAGTGTACCATTTGCCACCGAGGTAGACACCTCATTTGCAAATAAAGACATTTTGATTTGATTTGATTTAATTTGATTACTTCTATGATATGAGCCACAGCAATTATAAATAGTAACGGGCTTAGTGTGGATCTCCTTGCAGTACACCCATGGTTTGTTGAATTGGGCTGGACTTCGTAATTCCATCACTAATTTCTATGCAGTCTGAGGCCAGACCTATATTCCCTTTCATTAATTTGTCTAGTTACTCCATTTTTAATCTTTCAACTGACAGAGTCAAAAGCTTTTGAGAAGTCAATTTCTAATGGTTTATTCTCATGAAATTATCATTTGCTGATAAATTTCCCCTTTTCTGAAGATCATTTGTACTGTTTTCTTATCATTGATTTTGAATTTGTTATCATCTGCCCAGGAAGCTAAGCTGTCCAATCCTTTTTGAAGATCTTTGTTGTTTGAGGCCAGAACCATGTCATATGCATACATATAGAGTGATAAGTTTGATATGTCCTTAATTGTTTGACAATGTCAGAGGTTGCAATGTTAAACATCAGTGGGATGGTGGGATCTCCCTGTAGATCTACATTTGTTTGAATAATCTCATACGAGCTTGCTGTGGAATCACTAATAATTACATAGTTGAATGCTAGATTATTTTTTAATAATTTAACCAGTGGGTGTACTTTCCCAAGAATGTTTTCAAGTTTCTGAAAGAGTAGTTGTCTGTCTACAAGATCAAGAGCTTTTGTATAATCAATAAATACACAGTAGAGCTTCCCTTTTGGATGTCTTAAAGATTCTTCCTTATCAATCAGGTTTTTTATTCTGTGTAGTGTTCTTCTGCCTTTATGAAAACCAAATTGCACATCTAGCAAATTGTGGTCTAGTTCTTCAGTTAATTTATTTGTTAATAACTTGGTATTTTCACTATATTGTTTTCCAGTGCGACATCTCTGTATGAATTTGGATCCTCTGAATCACCTTTGTCGTTATGTAATATTTTGATTGTCGATTTCCTCCAACTACTGGGGATGTTTCCAAGTTCAACGCATTTATTTAATAATTTTGTCCAAATGTCCAAGAATAGATCTACTGTTTTATATGTTCATTAAATATGTGGCCAGGGCCTGCAGATTTTGGTTGATTTTATAACTTGTTCCACTTCAGCATTGGTAAAAACTTGTGAATTAATGTTTTCACTATCATTAGAATCAAAATTGAAGGCCAATTGGACACCCGAAATGTTCAGAGTTTTGGAAGAAATGGGATTCCCTAGTCTGAATATCTATGTTATTAACATATTGTAATTGTCTTTTTCTTAATGGTATAAATGGATCTTTTTTTGCTTCCTCTGCAAGCTCTCTAGCTTTAGTTTCTATATGTTTTAACTTTTTCTTTTGTATGAGATACTTATATTTTGTTCTAGCCAAAGAGTATTTTAAGAGATCTTCTTGTCAATTAGTTTGTCTTGCATTCCTTAAGAAGTGTAAAGTTCATTGTCTTTCTTGAAAGCATTGTGAGTCAACCCATATTTGGGATTTCCTTTCTTTATATGGAATAACTGCATCTAGAATGATATTTTCCAGTGTCTTAGCTGCTGCATCTAGCTCATTTTTTCTCAAGTGATTTTGGATAACACTCGCTTCATCCAAGGCTGCAGCGAGCTTTGTTTCATCTAGCTTTCTCGTGCCAGAGTGATGTGTCTGGGTAGTTTCTTTCGCATAAGATAAGATTTCCACTTTTATTGATACTGGACAATGTTTTCTGAACAGGATAATTGATTTGAGAGTGTTTAAGTTGTAATCTAAGATTTTCATCCGTTGACCTCTGTAAAAGATAAGGTCTATTGTAATGCATCTGTGTGATGCAAAATAGGTTTCATCTTCTGGTTTATTGATTAGCTTGAACCTTCTTCTTCCACTGTCTGCAAAAGAATCTCTTGTCTCTGATTCTGAAAATCTATCCTGCAGTTGAAATCACCAGCTATTATTATATTTCTTGATGCATCAATTTATGTAGTTATTTCCATTATAGTTTCTATCACATCTTCTATGGGAGTATCGGGTGGCAGGTACAGGCCTGCTATTGTAATCAGATCCGAATGTATTATATTTTCATCATTGAATACCGGTACCTTTTGGATTTTTCCAAAACGTGGTTTATAATAGCAAAAATCTGAACAAAATTATGAGAAGTTCTATAAATCCAAAATTCCTCCAAAATAATGTAACCTAATTGAAGCATTCCTTGGAAAGAACACAGTTCAAGTGGAAGCTGATCATAAGAAATCAAAACCCATTGAAATTAATTGTGGCAGCTTTGCAGAAATTGGTTTACATATCCATCCTCGTAAAAGTAAATCTATAATCCTGAAGAAAGGAAAATTAACTGCAGGAAAAGTCACTACACTCGAAGGATCAATAATCTCATTGATAAAAACAAACGAACGAATCAAGTATCTATAATCAAGTATCTATAATCCTGAAAAAATAAAAATTAACTGAAGGAAAAGTCACTACACTACACTTGAGAAACTAAAAAGCACTGAAACTTTTCACTTAAATACTCTGGCTAAAACAAAACTTCTAAAACCAGAGCAAAAGATCAAGATCAACTATCAAACTCCTTCCGTAAAGATCTGGACTTTCTTTTTTACAATAGTAGTCTAAATAAATTATGTCAAAAGCAACTTTACTTATTTTTTTTTTTACACTCTGCTTTATGCAGATAGTTCATATGGCAACAATGGGATAGGAAAGGTCTAGGAGTGGGAAGGAAGGGGCAGTGGGCTTAATTAAGGTACAGCCCTAACATTCGCCTGGTGAGAAAATGGGAAAACAAGAAAAACCCTCTTCAGGGCTGCCAACAGTGGGATTTGAACTTATTATCTCCCAGATGCAAGCTCACAGCTGCATGCCCCTAACCACACGACCAACTCAACTACTACGATCTGGACAAAATTATGAGAAGTTCTGTAAAAGAAGTAATTATGCTGCCAGGTGATACTCCAAATTCCATGCTGTACAGTGCCAGAAAGGTCAGAGGGATGGTAATAATTTGCACAGAATGGGAAGCTAGTATACAGCATTATAACATTCGTAATTGCTTACTCAATATTTACGATGTCCATCTACAATACATAAGGAAGTTAACTGAAGAACAAGATTTGACACTCCACAGAGTTGACATACATAAAGCTTGATGGAAGAAAACTACGCAAGATTATGAGTAATCTATCCTTTCAGGCATGGTGCCAGTTACCACATGAAATGAAATGGTATATGGCTTTTAGTGCCGGGAGTGTCCAAGGACATGTTCGGCTCACTACGTGCAGGTCTTTTGATTTGACACCCGTATGCGACCTGCGCATCGTGATGAGGATGCAATGATGATGAAGACCACACATACACCCAGCCCCCGTGCCAGCAAAATTAACCAATGATGGTTAAAATTTCCGACCCTGCTGGGAATCGAACCCAGGACCCCTGTAACCAAAGGCAAGCATGCTAACCATTTAGCCATGGAGCCAGACAGTTACCATATAAAGGAAAGGGAGAACTGTTATATTCAGACTGCCTGAAAGCAAACTCCTTGATGACTTATAAATGACTTCTGTCCTCTTCTGAATACAGTGAAGATATTGTAATGGTTATAGCATCCACCATGCCGACTTGCGATGGGCCGGGCTCATCACCGTATCGGCCTACCCCCTTATGCTCGACCGTGCCAATCACGGGCAACAGGCCGGCCCCTCTCGCCTCCGTCCGCGGACCCGCAGCAGAGGACTGTGGAAATTCCTCGAAGATTAATCTGGAGTCTTCCATCTTGCGAGGTTCCTGGATACATCTAACATCCGGACTGTTCTAGAAGTCGGCGCAGCTATGTAAGAGAGGAGTTACTTGCCTGCAGTCAGTGAGTGAGTGGGTAAGAGTGAGATTGAGTTTGCTGGTGTGAGTTAGCGAAGAGCGCAGTCAGCCTGATGGAGTATCTGCCTGTTGGAACCGAGGACTCGTTCCTGTTTCCCTGACATCATGTGTGTGAGTCTCTTGTAGCCAGCTGCTGTAGAAGAACCTTGGCTGTTCTGGAGCAGCGCGAAGGGAACAGTGGGTGCCAACGTGTGCAGACTGCGAACGGAGTTCGACGGATTGAATGAACAGCGGATACTATCCCCGAGCTGCGAGACTGGCGTGTAGGCTGTGGGCCGTGACAGCGCTAACGAGTGTGACTGAGTGGCTAAGTGAGTGTAGTGTTAATAATCGAAGACTCTCTATGTGTGTCATTGTAGACGGAACAGGAGAAACTAAGAGAGAGAGAGCGCGAAACATGTAAGTGTACTTGTGTAACTTGTAAGCTCGGCAATCGTGTGTGTGCGTGTGTAAATGTGTAACTGTAGTGCTTAGTTAATAAATCTTAGAAATAGGACGCTACCAGGTTCAGTACTCATTTATTTACTTATTTACCCCGCCAACACGGTATAACAACATGCAACCTCACCGCAGTCAGACTGGTTCCTGGCAAGTCTTTCAACGCAACCTGCTGCCGCAAAAATGGCTGCAATTGGACAGAAACCCTAGGATATGTGCTGGGATTCTGCCGAAGCACTGAGCTAATGCGCAACAATCGCCACCACCGAGTAAGAACATCGATTCCTCAAGCCTTGAGACAGCATGGATGGGAGGTCCACGAGGAGGATCATTGCATCTCTACTGATGGCTCTAATCATAGCTATCAACCAAAAGGACAGTACGGCAATGGTTTTAGACCCCACCATTCACTTTGAAATAGACTCGAATCAGGCTCAGGATGTGGACATAGAAAAGCAAGCTGTTTATGTACCATGCTCGCCTTACCTGTTAGCACAGAACAAAATACCCATCGGTAAGTTGATTGTCACAGGCTTGCTATTTGGACCAAGAGACACCCTTCCTAATCAGACATCAACCTTACTGCAAAAAACTGAAAGTTCCATTCTGAGAAACAGAAAAGGTAGTAATGCAGAATCTAAGGGACTCTCTATACATAATTCATTTCCATCTATACCTGAGAAATGATCAACATGTTAACCCCTCACAAAAAGAAAAAACAATAACAATATTAACAATTATAAATGTTTGTAAATTCTATCGACATTGTAAACTGGTTGTATTCCAGATATGAATGGTCATCCTCATTGGAGGATGGAAGGTTTATTATTTCCTAAAGAAATATGTCTCTCTACTAAAATAAAAAGGTTGTCCAAAATTTAGAATGCACTGCATAAACACAGCTGAAGTGTAATGTTAATCTTATAACAATAACTAGAGCCCGGACTTTTATGCAGTAATAGGTTAGACTGCAAACTTACTGAAGCGAGTTGCAAGTATAGTCTACCTTCACAACCGTTGTGCTATGGGGATTGCATAGATATTAGGGGTAAGATCCATCAAAACCCCTGTAATTTATGTTACTCTTACTACGCTATGGCAGAGCGGGTGGCCGACACTTCCTACTAAGCAAATTAGTTTGCAATCTAACCTATTACTGCATACAAATCCGGGCTTTAATAATAACATAATTTTCTTAACGTCTTGCTGTAAGTCCCCTAGGTATACATAGCCATCTAAGAATTAAAAGAACATCAAGGCAACTATGGTACAAAATAAATTTAATCAATGGAAGTGAAAATGAGAATGTCCCTACAAGATAAGAATGCTGCCTGGAGGATAGGTTCAGTATTCCATGTGTTTAGTGAATAAAGAATATACAGTAGATAAGTCTTAAAATGTTCAAAACTGTATAAATAATGAACAACACACTGCTTTACCATATAAGCACAACAAGGAAAGACATAATAGCATAAAATATTCCTACAGAAAACAACCATAATACTGACTACAGTACCAAAATGCATTGATGTAGAGCATTTTAAATTAAGGATTACACTTGCAAATGTCTGACATAAGAGTTAAGAAGTTATATAGGACAAACCTTAAGAGTGATCATCATCTGCACCAGGTTTGTATGACCAGGAGGATATGGAATGCCAAAGTAGACAGTAGTCCGGAAGAAGAGAAGATAAGAGAACTGGAAAGCAAAGCTTGCCATATGAATAATCCTGCAAAAGGATAGGGCATGATTAACAGACTACCTGAATTGTCCAAACAATTTAAAATATAACTCAAAAAACATATGCAGAACATAAGATTTTTAAAAATGTGACCCTTACAGACCACAAGTTGTACTCGTGGGTTATTCAAAAACTCGCAACTATATCGTCAGTTAACTCCTATTTTCCTGTCAGAGATGCTCACCATTGACGGACCTGACAAAAAAATATAAATTTGTGAACATCTCCATTATTATAGCTTGTATTCGATAAAAAGTGTCTGATACAGGAAAGTTGGTGAAAATATCTCCATTATTACTTTTTTTTTTTTTTTTTTTTTACACATTGCACTGACACAGATACAGGGGTAAAACGTATTAAAAACTATTTAAAATAATACATGCTTGTTCCACCTCGTCAATACACTTATCATCGAAAATCATTTATTCAAACAAATTTCAGGAACATAATACTCATACATTCCCTCCATCAGTCATTATTGAAGTCCAACTTATTTACAAATATCAAAGAACAAAAACAATATTACACTTTCTTTTGTTTAGCCAAAAATTTAAATTATTTCTTACAAGTCGCTTTACGTCGCAACGACACAAATAGGTCTTATGGCGACGATTGGACAGGAAAGGGCTAGGAGTGAGAAGGAAGCAGCCGTGGCCTTAATTAAGGGAAACCACAGAAAACAATCTTAAGGGCTGCCAACAGTGGGGTTTGAACCCACTATCTCCCGAATGCAAGCTCACAGCTGCGCACCCCTAACCGCATGGCCAACTCACTCGGTAAATTTAAATGCATAATCCTACAAAAGGATAGCTATGATTAACAGAACATCTCAACTGTAAGTTTAATCACCAGACACACCTAATTAATACTGCTGACTTCTGTAACAGAATCAAAAACACTGACCAAGCAGACAACTACACGATACATAGCTTGGGTATCAAAGATATGTACTCCAACATTCGTATTGTAGGTAGTATAAAAATATTAAGAAAGAATTTAATGCAGTGCAGCAAATTAAGTAAGATGGAAACTGAAGAATTTTTAACATTATTTGAATTTACTTTGGAAAATATAATTACTATTTCGTGTTTGACATCAAAATTTACAAACAATCTGAAGGCCTAGCAATGGGTTCACTGGCTTCAGGTATTTTAGCAAACATATTCATGGACTATATAAAATAAAATAATAGATAAGATAGATGGATTTATTACATGGTTAAGATCCATCGATGATATATTTGTTATTATCAATGAACTGAAAGTAAAATCTGATGGATGATTAGAATATTTATACACTCTGGATAAACATGTGCATTTTACGATGGAATCTGAGAATGATGAAACTTTGAGTTATTTGGAATTAACAAATGCAGCGAGACCCCAAGTAAAACAGAAATGACGTTACGCTCAACAAACGCCATAGGGTTACATTAACAGCAAAACGGAATGGTGAACAAGCAAAATGTACAACACATCAACACCATAATACAACTTACTCCGAAACAGGCAGACAAAGGCAGCGAAACTGAAAACCCACTCCATATAAAAAACCTTCAGGGACCCCGGGATAATACTGAGCCAAACTACTAAAGAATAACACCGGTAAACTTTAAAATTATAATTAATCATAACAAATTACACCCAAAGGAAATTTTTAAATAAATGAAATTTTGAAAATATAAGAAAATATAAGATAGCACAATAACATTTCTGCAAAATAAATAACTCAATGAAACTAAAATAAATATAGGAATTTAAAATACATTTTCTCAACTAACAAAAACTATAAAGGGTGCACCATTAATTTTCATCTATTTTTTACCAACATTTTAACATTCTCAAATTTAATAAAATTAAATGTGTGACGAACAGCTAGGGTGAATAGGGTGAATAATAGCTCACAAATTCGTCTCACCGTCGGCTCCTTAGGACATACCGTCTATCGTAAGCCTACCCACACAAATCGCTATCTTCATGCAGATTCTCACCACCATCCAGCACAAAAACAAGGCATCCTCACGACACTCGCCAAGAGGGCGAGACGAATTTGTGAGCCATCACATATCCAGATGGAGATGGACACGCTCAAAGTCGTGTTTAAGGGTAATGGTTCCACAGCGATTTGCAAATTCATAGAGCCCTCCATCCCAAAGAAACTACCAAGCAAATCTCACAGAAGGAAGAAGTGAAGGGAACGGCCTACTTGCCTTACGTCCACAACACCACAGATCGAATTGCCAAGGTCCTCCGCAAACACAATATAAAAACCGTGTTTGGCACCACCACTAAAATTGCTCACAGTCTGAGTAAAACCAAGGACGAATTGTCCCCACTTTTACATCCTGGGGTATACGAAATTCCCTGTACATGTGGCAAAGTATACATCAGCCAAACATGCCAGTCCATTGGTACCCATATCAAAGAACATGAATGTAATATTCGTCTCAACCAACCTGACAAATCGGCAATAGCTGAGCACGCTCTATCATCGGGTCATGATGTCTTGTTCCAAGATGCTCAAGCTCTTACCCACACTAGACACTACAGGTCCAGGATTATACAGGAAGCTGTGGAAATATGTAGAAATTCTAACGATTTCAACAGGGACACCGGCTATCAATTAAGTAATACTTGGTTGTCAGCCATTAAGAATTTACGTAGGTAGTTCCCTTCCCTGCCCCTTCACTATTGTTATTTCGTCTCTGTTTTTCCCAAATTTGTACGTTCCTCATCATCAGATGTTTCATTCCAGGCTTATGTCTATGTCTTACACCTGTCATATGTTACGCAAACACGTTATGTGAACCACTTAGTCTGATTGTGATAGTTCGGTCAGCTTCCGCTTCAAACGCTAGCATTGTGCCACATCCTGGTGGTGAATGAACATACCATTTCCACTTCTATTTCTATTATAATGTTCCAAATTCAAAAATGTCATTGTTTAAGAAGCCTTTCTCGTGGACAGTCGAGAATTCTTCTGAGGACGCAGAGCACAGTTTTCTGCGAAACGTTAAGAATTTCACTTTATTTTCTTGACACGGCACAAGCCCAAAAGCCTATACAATATCATGTCATTGTTTTTATTGTAGATATCATAGGGTTTTATATTACACACAATTTTAAGGTCTATCATGAGTTTTATATAATTTACCTACTTTCCGTTTCTTTGTACAGCTGAAGATGACGCAAAAATGCATCGAAACTAGTACTGTATATAATTAGTTTGTTGTAATTACATCTATATAACAACATTATTATAGTATTGAATAGGTGGAAATTAAAAAGTTTATTTATTGCAAATGGTCAGATATCGATCATCCTGTGGGATTGGCATGCATCCATGACCTTGTCCAACCCTCCTTGTGAACTGGCCTGTCTCAATGTAACTGATGGAGAGACACAGAGATCCACAGCAACACGACGAAAAGTCCATCCTTCCTGGATTGAAGTGAAAGCCCTTGCGACTTGAACCTCATTAATTTGTCTCATGGGATGTGCTGGTTGACGTACAACGTGCTCAACTGACCGCAGTAGTCTGTGTACTTCACAACGACACACGGACGCACCGCTATTCACTTTGTTTTGAGGGGTCAGCTGACAGTTTAATGCATGGCTACACCTACAGATGGAGTATAACTTCGATTTGACATACCCTGAGTAGCCAAGGTCACAAGGCATGCTGTACTGCGCCGTACCCTGACGGCTCATTTGGAACATGAATTTATATCATTTGGCATATCAAACAGTATTATAAACGTGGACTGCAGTCAGGCATTAGAAGAGCAGCAGATTACAGCTGAGACCGGAAGTCCAGGAGACAGAATGTCGCGGGACACTTGCGCAAAAGCTTTCCAGTGACCGTGGGAGGCATCCAATTTTACCCAGAGTCAGCATAGCCCAGCACATGTAGAGATCGTTGGGCCACGAGGTGTGTTAAGCCAATCAGAGAGCGAGGGCGTGGCTATTATGAATACTGGACCATGCAGAGTTAAAATTCCAGGATGACCAACATTGTTCTACATGTGGTGTGTTCAGCAAGAAAGAGTAGTCAGTTTTGTTATTTGAGGCTTTTCCATAGGTCTGAGAGCTAAAAATATTCAGGAATAAATTATACAAATTGTCTGAGTCATAATCTGGTTATCTGATATTAATTTCAGTGAATCACAAAGACTCTGATTGGCTGAGCATTTGAATCTCCAGGGAATCCCCTAGCCATAACAGCGTCTGCTTAGTTATTTAAGCGCACCACCTGTTGGAGCGTTCTTCTTTCTTTTTGTGTGGTCGAGTAGTGAGCATCAGTGTGATACTTCAGTGTACGCGGGACAAGTAATTGCTGCCATGTGGACAGGAGTTTAACTTTGTACAGTCGTACTGACCCAAGACAGTGTATTTCTTTTCTTGCGAACAGTGTTATGTAAACTGTGTGCAGTAATAATTAGCCAAGTGCGCTATGTCACAACAGACTGTAATTTCTGCCGCAGACTGGTAATCGAGCGAGAGACGCTAATCTGTGTATTACCAGCGGGCCGGTCGCATTTCGCAAGAGAGTATTCAATTTACAAAGGTGAAAACCGTCAATACGGAATGATTCTAATATCTTGTAATAGAGACTATTCAAATCAATCCGCGGACAGCTCCTAGAGACAGTGTTTGAACCCCTAACATATACTGTGGACTGAACGTGTTGTTGATGTTACTTTATTCACGTTGGCTTGTAATTACAGCCGACAGAGGGTTTGTTCGGTGCTACGTGCACAGAGAGCGGTGAAGAATTACTAACCAGAAATGTATGTGTTGCTGTTATACAGGAACTAGCTTCAAGAAGATGGCATCCTCTATAGAAGAGAGAAGATTGGATCCACGTGTGGAAACTCTGCTGATCATGGAGTAACTTTTTCATGACAGCGGGGATGTGACCCGCTGGGATGTCCTGGGAGTTGCCAAGATAAGACGCATGTAAAATCTTAAATGGCATGCTTTGTGAATTACGATTAATACTACTGAGGCTTAGATTAGGGATTTTCTTTAATGTAATTTCAACCTGACAGCAGGTGTTTATTTTATATTTGTGCTATTGTAAATACGGACAGGTCGGGGTTGCATGCTTTATTTTTCTTTCTTTTACTTTATAATTAGCTAGATGGGATATCAAGGGACATGATAGGTCTTGTGTTGATTTTGTGTGAATTATGCATGTTATCTAGCTTAAGGTTATTCCTGTGTTTTTGTTTTGATAGAAATAGAAGGATTAAATAGCTGAAATCATCAACATCCTGAGTTACACACTCGCAGCATCGAGACTAAATTTGATTTATTTATAAAGAGAGATTGGTGATAGACCGGATGCTTGCTGCATGAATTACAGGTGCTGTGAGACGTGTGGAGCTGTATGAGCACCGTTGATTATAATAGGTTCTTTTAATATGGGTTGAAAACTGTTCTGAACTATGATTAGACAAGGAATTGAACCCTGATTTGTAATGAAAAGGCTGATGAAATTACAGGAGATATACATGAGAATTTAGTGCACGCCGAATGATGCGGGCAGTGTGCATACCTGGAAATGTTATGAGAAATATGTGAAGCGAGAATAGGCCTGTGAATGTATTATGGATTATTATTGAGAATTAGAGTTGCCGTGAAGTAAATGTCAGGCCAGAGATTATTGAGAAATATAGTAGCATGCCGGCAAAGTGTACGTCTAAATTCAACTTACCAAGCAGTTATTGAAATATTAGCTCGCTATAAAGGTCAGTTTATCAGCCAAAGTTATACCATACTTGTGAAGCGACGAGCAATTTCCATGATATAATCTTGTCAAAACAGTGACCAATTTCCAAGAGTAGTCTTGAGTTTTAATATTCTTTTCAGCTGATTGCCAAGCAGGAAATCTGTAGTTGACGAAGGGCGCTACCCTGCGATCTGATGCAGCAAGATGAACAGGATTGTTGCCCGTTGCTTTCCTTGTGTTTATTGAATTATATTGTTTGTTTCTATTACAGGATTGTGTATATGTGTGATTTCATTGTGATTTTTGGTTTGTTGTCTTGTTGATTAATGGGGAACAGCCCGAGTGCTGAGTTGATGATTAAGGTTAATCTAGTTCCGACTAGATCTTTGGTGAACCGCGCTTCACGTTGAGTCAATGTAGTTTGTAAGTTTTTCACCCATCTGATCCAGTGTAAATACATTGATTATTTTAGCTTGTTTTGATTGTTGTAAATATAGAGTAGGGAAATGCCACTAGTGTTTTTAGTATTTCATATTGTCACGTTCCATTACATCCGGAAGGATATCACGTTTAGATGCGCTTATCGCGGCATTATTCCCGAAATTAAACAAATCCGTAAAATTGTGATCATTACGATGGTGTTATTCCATGTAAACAGGAATGTTGGACTATTATGTTGATTCATAATGAAACTTCTCAGTATTTAATTTTGTAACTGGAATTTTCATTTTCTCATTTTATTTGTTTTGCATTGTTAATGTTTGGTTTTCATATTTTATTGGTTGAATTGAATTTCATTTCGATGCCGGTTTCATGCCGTTTTTAATTTGATTTTTACTTTGTGAATTGTAGTATGGTTTGGGTTATTTTGTGCAATAAACTTATCTTACCCATATTAGTGTTTCTCATTCGAGATAAACCTCCATTATTTCTGTCATGATACTTAGAGATAAGTTTAAACTTCGACTTTTAGACTTACCCGCGACAACTTAACCCACTCTCTACCCACCTCAGTTAGTCGGATGTTTAATCAGGAAATGGAGGCATCGTCCTAGAGGGTTCTTACCCCTGGGAACGGTACAGTACGACCATTGGAACCCCATCTACCAAATTAACGTTCACATACCAGACGTTACAAAACATGTTCTCCTAATTTTTTTGAACTGTGTAGTTTGTGTGAAATTAAGTTTAAGTACCATGTAATGTACCAGACAGCCACTGTATTATTCATTGGTATTTTTTTTGTAATATGCCACTAGAGTAAAGACCAGATATAAATATTATAAATATCAGACTGATTGTTAGATTAATTAATTGGATGAAATCAGTAATTCTCAGCAGCAAATGTCAACATCAGAGGCATAGTCAGCGAGTCATCGTCCTTCTATTCCATAGATATTGGGTTCAATCTCAGTTCAGGGTATTTAAATGTATCAAATCTCAGTCGCAGGCTTCTTTCACATTAAATAACCCCTGTGGAACCAAATTTGGCCACCTCAGAATCTTAAAGTCTATAAAAATTGAAGAGACATTAAACAAGTAAGATAACTGCTTCTTAATAAATATTCAAATAAAGTTCCTAGAAGAAACATGAAAATACTGAAGCAGAAGCCATGAATTTCTTCTTCACCCAACAGATCTCTTCCCCTGTATTTTTATTTCAATAATAAGCTGTATTTAACACTAATCAGAGAGAAAAATGGAAAGGATTCAAAACTTTGAAAAATGAAGGTATCGGCCAGAGAAAGACAAGGGCAATGAAGGGCATGAAAACGAAAGACCTCCTAGGCCTTCAGTGCTCTAATACCACCAGGTTCAGAAAAGAACAAGAGTTGACTAAGAGAGGTTGTATAAGACAGAAGTGAGGAAACGGGCACAACTAAGTGGAAGTAATGCCAGGATTCAGCTTAGGGCCCCGTGGTTGCCAATCCAAGCTTCCAAGTTGAGAGCTCCTGAGGCCCCTTTTAGTCACCTCTTATGACAGGAGGG
Source organism: Anabrus simplex (assembly GCF_040414725.1). NCBI lineage: Eukaryota > Metazoa > Arthropoda > Insecta > Orthoptera > Tettigoniidae > Anabrus > Anabrus simplex. Next base: position 151,911,698 of record NC_090270.1, read on the forward strand.
GGATACTGTGGGTGTTATTTTAATCTGATTTATTATTTCTCCACCTTAATTTAATTGCTTGCCTTTGCTGGCAGAACCTAGTGTTTACAGTGCACTATGTCTTCTGGTACAGGCTAGAGCAATTTTGTTACTTTCATTGATCTGTCTCTGTCTTATCCTTGGCTTTGACAATATGAAAGTGACTGAGGTATGAGCGATGCTAGTAATGCCATTCCTTCTGCAGCCAGTCCCTGCTATGAATGGTGTGAAAATGTTGCTCCTAGGGTTGGCTGGTGCATGCATTTCAGTGGGCTTGGCAGACTGTTTATGTAATAGCAACTTCTGGTTCGGTGAGGAAAGCAATGGGAAACTACCTCACTCCTCATTTCCCTAGTATGCCTCTTCAGTGATGCCTAGGCCATCTATGACAGCTGATGGTGGAGCTGTTGAGGGTCCAACCAGCCTTAAGGCTGAAAACTGAACATACATACAAACATACATACATACATACTGTACCCGTAAAAATGTGTTCATATCTTTAAGGCGCTTGATATTAAATGAACGAGCATGATGCTTAATCTCAGTTGTGGCTTTATCATTGGAGCTGGTACAGAGAGAGGTATAGTTATCAAATTGAGAGATTATTTTGATAAATTGAGTTTATTGATCATCAAAAGCAAGTTCATATCACCTTCATACGGCAGCGTGGAAATGTCGTGGCTGATTGGTACCTCCAAGTCCTGGGATGGTGCTGGACATCGACTGGGCAGGGACCACACCTGCTCGGATGAGGAGTTCTGGAACGTCTGGAGGTTCTGGAAGTGTCTCGACGTTCTGGAAGTCTCGAAGATTGGTACGCGTTCCTGGGTTCGATTCGAGACGTAATTCACACCTGAATTTCTTGTACGGCACTCCACACATTCAGGGCACTGTCTTGAACAGATATGACCTTTTAATTATGATTACTGCAAAACGTTCTAGAATAATCACTCGAAGAACAAGTACTGGTAGAAATGCAAGTTCATAAGGCAAGCTCACTGTAAGTCAGGATGTTCTAGAGGATTACTGTTACTGCAGCCCTAAATGCACAGTTCTGAAGGTTTAAAACATATTGGCAATGAACTGAATAAGTAGCACTCGGAAACTGTCCTGTTGCATTAATAAGCGAAGTGAATAGCCATTAAAGAAAGTAATATTTGAAAGAAAAAGTCTGACTTCATAAATTATGGATCACTCAAAATACTGGAAAGTTCTAGGCTTTCTGGAAATGCGATATGCGTATTCCGAATTGTCACAGTCTTTAAGAATCAAAACATAAGTCCCTGTGCAGCACTTGGAAAGCATTGCATATTTCACAATTAACGTAATGTTTAATGTCCCCTAAGTTCAATGTTCCAGAAATTGATTCAAAAATATAAGTTCGCGTAAGTTCAATGTGATACACAACACACGTGAAAATTCAATCGTCGTCGAATAAGTAAGTCCTTATGTGGCACTTCAAAAAAAAAACAAAGTTCCAATGTGTAGAAATAACAAAGTTCCAATGTGCCAAAATGTTATAGTCCCAACACGACATTCGAAGAAAATAAAGTTTCGATGACAATGTCCCAGTATGTCACCTTAAGAAAATAATAAAGTCTTATCGCGACACTTGGCGAAAATAACTAAGTTTCAATGAGACGCTTCAGAAAAAAAACAAAGTTCTTATATGGCACTTTAAGAAAAAAAACAAAGTCCAATCACGACACACGACAAAAAAAAAACAAAGTCCCAATGTGTCAATATGACAAAGTTCCAATACGATGCTCGCAGAAAACAAAGTCCCATTCAGGCACTTCAAGAATATGGCAAAGTCCTGATACAACACTTAGAGAAATACCGAACTTGGATATCGCAGACTGTCGACTAGAAGTTCGACACACACAAGACTTCTCTTGTCACCCGTGTCACAGAGACGGCGGAGTGACAGACACTGAATTCGTAGGTCGGGTGGTCTTCCTTTTATACACGTTCGCATGGAAGTGTCTAGAACTCAGGTACTATCTACCCTTATAACTTCTATAATACTCGGTGGATTTTCTTGAAATCTGAACAGATGATGTCTATTGTAAGGGCCTTTAAGATGGCAGTGTCAAAATAGCGATAAATTAGCTCAAAAATGTACTTTTGAGGACGAGCTGGATCATTACCATATATGGTAGCGGAGAGCTGGCTTACGGCGGCCACGTCACTCGCTGGGTACGTCACTGCGTTCGGCGGGCTGCCTACCTTCCACCTCGCGCGAAGTTCAACAAACATACTTCGGACTTCTGTCGTAGCGGTGTTCCCGGTACAATACATACATACATACATACATACATACAGTTTAATTGCTTCCCAATTTCTTGGTTGCCATTAACTTCTGAGAAAGTATACCATTCAATCTTTGTATCCTTAGTATCATATCTGAATCCAGCTATTTTTGAAAAAAAAAAAAAAAATACATAAAGACTGATTCGCAAACAACACAAATTACTGGGGATTCTACAAGTGATTTCCCAAAATGTGAAAAGGGCCTTTCAGAGCCAATAAGGCAATCTCCTGGCCTAACTGATTCTTCAGACCAAAACTTAGGCAAAAGTCTGAGAAGATCTTTCGAATGGTACCAGTAGCCCTGTAACTATGACATTGTTGCAGTTATAGGTCTTCAAATAGTTTGCTGTTGGATCATAAATCTTCACTTTTTCTTGACTGACCACCATCGGCTTGATCTTCATGAGATTTAAAGCGTACTGTGAGATCAATTGCAAATCCGGACCTAGTTTTCCTGTCGATTGTTAAGTCAATTCTGTGTGAACTTTGATTTGCTGCAAAACAGTAGACATCCTCATACACCTCTTCGTCCTTCTGAGCCAAGTATTTATCTTAGCCTCTTTTATAGATCTTTGTCAATATAACATACAAAATTATCTTTTAAATATGCCCTCACACAATAGCCTACACAATAGGCTTACTTTTTAAGTATACGGTAAAACAGTATAATTTATTACATAAAGTTGCTGAAAAACAAAAAAAACAAAAAAACTGGTAATCTCCTTTACATTTTTGAGGGTGTCCAAGCAATACATGCACAAAAGAATTTTACATAGAATTAACATGACCACTGCATATTTTTAAAAATGGTGAATAAATTCCTTCATGTATACTGACATTCTAAGTAACTATAAGGCATGAGTTTCCGTTTGAGGGCGTTGCTGCAGTGGACATGTAACCTAGCACTACTCTGATGCGGGTATATCAGCACGGACATATAGGAAAAGGGATTAGTGTAGCACTCGTGTCGTGCCAAGGTGCGTGCGTTAAATGCGGCCACGAGAACTATGGCGAAGTTATTACCAAATGCTTCCAAACAGGACCAATGTGCTGTTATTCTGTTCTTGGCTGCCGAAGGACAAGCACTGGTGGACATCCATCAGAGAATGACGACTGTGTATGGGGCAGCATCTCTGTCAAAAACCACCCATTGTGGAATGGTACACCAAGTTCCGTGTGGGCTGAGTTTTGACACAAAACGCCGGTTGATCTGGAAGGCCAGCCTCATCCATTACAGACAACAACCACTACAACAACAACAACAACAACAACAACAACAAAAACTCAAGTAGGAGATACTCAAGCACCCGCCCTATAGTCCTAATCTCTCCTCATGTGATTGTCATGCCTTCGGTCCCCTCACGAAGGCCTTGAAGGGTCAACGCTTCCTGTCAGACGAGGATGTGCAGCAGGCGGTTACGGACTTCTGCACGCAGCAGGACACGGTGTTTTACCACACGGTGATCAACGACCTGATGCATCGGTGGGATGAGTATCACAATGTTCAAGCAACTTTGCCTGATAGCTATCCCACTTCAGGACTGTGCGGCCATCGAACGGAAACTTTTCGATCGCCCATTATAAATCCAAGGTCAGCAACACTTAATGTCTTATGTCTAGTTCAACATTGCGTTTAGAAACATATTCCTGTACATAGGATTTGAATTGTGGTTGTTAATTAAGATGTTGGTGTTTGGAGATCAGAGTACATATATTTCAATTGTTTTATATCCAGCTAACTATGACTGTATTCTGCGGACTTGAGGTGCTAGAATTTTGTCCTGCAGGAGTTCTTTTACATGCCAGCTAATCTACCAACACAAGACTGATGTATACGAGCACCTCTGAACATCACTTCCCTGAGCTGGGATCAAACCTCTCAACTTGAGATTAGAAAGCTAGAACTCTACCATCTCAGCCTCGCAGCCTGGATTTTACATCATTGTTTTATGGGGTAAACAACATGATTATCCCGTGTTAAGGGTGTTGAGAACACTCATACTTGGTACTTATGAAGAATATTGCAGTGTGTTCTATTTTAGTTCCATAAACTCCACTCTTGTCAGAAATGTATACTTTTGCAACTTGTCATATACTGTAACACTACTGCAACCTGCCACTCAGCCTGGTTTCCACATCATTCTAACATATTAAGGTGGTAATTGTTTTAAAGAGTAAACAACAGGATTATCAGAGTTAAGGAGGAAATACTCATACTCAGTACTTATGAAGAATATTGCATTATTTTAGTTTCATAAATTGTAGCCAGAAATGTATAGTTTTATAGTTGTCATATAATGCAACACTACTGCATCCTTGAAAGGCTTAACTCCACCCTGTACTGAATAAGTCGTGGGCAGGTGGGACGTTAGTATGCTACTTCCCAAAAGGTAGGCAAAGATATTTAACTAAAAACTATTTCCCACATCACCTCAATCTCATTCCTTTTTCATGTTTCTTCTTCATTCACTTGAAATCTCAGGTTCATAATGACATCAGCACATGTAATAGTAAATATCTACCGAGCTCGATAGCTGCAGTCGCTTAAGTGCGGCCAGTATCCAGTATTCGGGAGATAGTAGGTTCGAACCCCACTGTCGGCAGCCCTGAAGATGGTTTTCCGTGGTTTCCCATTTTCACACCAGGCAAATGCTGGGGCTGTACCTTAATTACGGCCACGGCCGCTTCCTTCCCACTCCTAGCCCTTTCCTGTCCCATCGTCGCCATAAGACCTATCTGTGTCGGTGCGACATAAAGCAACTAGCAAAAAAAAGTAAATATCTACAGAGAATCAAATTCAGTATCTTAAATACACCAACCTCAAGTTGACAGATATACTGGTATGTAAAAGAACTCCTGAAGGACAAAATTCCAGCACCATGGCATCTGGATATGTAAAACCAATACTTCTTTTTTGACATTTGTTTTATGTTGCATCAACACGGACAGGTTGCTGAGCAACATTCAGCCTCCTCACATCACAATGGCAAAGTGCCCTTTTTAGACTGTGGACCAGGATAGCGAAGAATAGTTACCTCCCAACACATCAGGATACAGATGAAAATGCCGTATTGAGACTCAAGTCATGGAAACCTGCTTGGAAGACGGCAAAGGAATTAGTTAATTCACATTTCAAGCCTGATGAAATATGGAAACAAGAATGGTCTTAATAACACCCTCATGGCATTGTCAACATCAGGGATCCAACTATAAAGTTGCCTGGGTTCAACCTTCCTCGCTCCACCTGGACTACACTCAATAGGATACGCTGCAGAGTTGGAAGAAGTGTTTCTGCCCTGCATCAGTGGGGCTAGAAAGACTCTCCAGCTTGTGACTGTGGTGCTGAAGTGCAAACCATCCTGCACATTCTGAAGGACTGCCTTCTGCAAGCTTTTGCTGGTTCCATCGAGGACATTCATCGAGTGACCCCTGAGGCACTCTCTTGGCTGGAAACGTGACTACTGTTTCAACAGACCCCCCGAGATTAACCTTTATAATGTGGAATTTGTATATATATATATATATATATATTTGCCAAAAAGTAGGCAATGATATTTAACTAACAATTATTTCCCACATCACCTCAATCTCACTCCTTTTTCATGTATCTTCTTGATTCACTTGAAATCTCAGGTTCATAAGGACATAAGCATATGTAATAGTAAATATCTATAGAGAAAAAATTCAGTATCTCAAATACACCAACCTCAAGTTGACAGATATATTGGTATGTAAAAGAACTCACACCCTCACTAATATATTATTTTATTATTATTATTATTATTATTATTATTATCATTGTTACGGGGTTACCCGTGGAGCAGAAAGAGGTTAAAGAAGGTCTGGGTATTGAATGGATCTAATTATCTCATCAAAATTGAATTAAAACTTTAACAAAGATTATATTTCTTTAGAATTTCAAAAATTAACAAATAACATGATGTACAATTAGCGATCTTGAAACAAGACTTGGAAAAAATCCAAGATTCAGAACTTTAACAATTTTGGGCTTCAAGCCCCTAGTTTTACAATTCCTGAGCTCCCAGCTCAAATTTACAATTCAAAATGAGAACTAATTTAGTCAAGGGCAGAAATCCCCTAATTCAAGAACATTTGCTCCCTAAATACAATATCAAGCATTCCAGAGGTACTCTTTACCATTACAAAACCTTGAAAAACCGAGCTCGTTAGCTGCAGTCGCTTAAGTGCGGCCAGTATCCAGTATTCGGGAGATAGTGGGTTCGAACCCCACTGTCGGCAGCCCTGAAGATGGTTTTCTGTGGTTTCCCATTTTCACAACAGGTAAATGCCGGGGCTGTACCTCAATTAAGGCCACGGCCACTTCCTTCCCAGTCCTAGCCCTTTCTTGTCCCATCGTCGCCATAAGACCTGTCTGTGTCGGTGCGACGTAGGCCTAAAGCCAATAGCAAAAAAAAAATCTACCGAGAAGCTATGGAGATTATGAAACGTGACTAATGTTTCAACAGGAAAGAAGCAGGAACATATTAGCAAACTTTGCCAGCTATTACCGTACTTTCCAATAGATAACAGAGGAAGAACCACACTGGGTCACACTGAAAAAGCCCAGCAAATATCAATCTAAGAGAGAGGCAAGTAGATACTGGCATCACCACTCAGCCTTCCTGTTACTATGAAAGTGCTGCCTGTGTTATTCTATCTTGACAGGGCGACTGAATTCTTCAAAATTTGACATATTTAGGTATAATGTCAATACAGCCTAATATTCTGAAAGATCAAAGATTGTCAATTCATTCTAATCTTTAAATAGAGTTACTTTCTGTTTTCAAACAAGATTCCTTCCTTCCAGCATGTGCTGGGAATTGAACTTGGGATACTGGACCAGCATGCCCCCTAACTTTATACGAAGTAATATGTTTACTACATTGCCCATGAGATGATCTCCCGAAGTAGGCTAAGATGATCACATCCAACCTTCTTTCTTTATAAACAAGAAACATGTCCTTTCATGTATATTGTTTGTGGAATACTGAGAAATTAAACATAGTAACTAACAGACTCTGAACTACTATCAATACTTATCTCAAAACTCAATCGGTTATAGTGAAGCTGTCACAAATGTAATAACTGAGATACTTCACCATTATCAGCAGTTATTAGCAGTTGTATTGAGTTACCTGGTAATTAATTATCTGGTATCTGGTAAGATCCCAACTAGAATATGGTTCCAGTTTATGGGACCCACACCAGGATTAGGCCTACTTGATTTAAGAAATGGAAGAAACCCCAAGAAAAGCAGCTCAATTTATTCCGACAAAAGAGTAGCATTAACGAAAATACTGCAAAGTTTGGGCTGGGAAGATTTGGGAGAAAGGAGACGAGCTGCTCGACTAAGTGGTATGTTACAGATGTTGATTCCCATAGGCAACCTGAAATATTTGTCCCGAATGAGTAAATTTTTTATAATAATATAGTTGGTCCCTTATTGGACATTATATATTTTCCAGCTAACTCATTGGGATCATCAGTTGGTAGATAAACTGGTATTATAAATTTACTCATTCAGGACAAATATTTCAGGTTCCCTGTGGAAATCAACATCTGTATCATCTGATGGCCAGGCAGGCATCAATTTTCATAAAAGAGAAAAAGTCTCTCACAGTGCATTGACACTGCTGGTGGCTCAAAGTAGCCTATGCAGTGGCCTCCACAGTATGCACTAGCCATCCGTCTTGGTAGGTGTGCTATCTACCAACTGATGAGCCCAAGTTAGCACACTAGGGTGAAACGCTGGCAACCAGGAATAAGTTAGCTGGAAAATGTATAATGTCCAACAATGGACCAACTATATTGGTATTAAGTGGTATGTTATGAGCTGTCAGTGGAGAGATGACTTGGAATGACAATAGTAGACGAATAAGTTTGAGTGGTGTTTTTAAAGTAGGAAAGGTCAAAATATTAAGATAAAGTTGGAATTCAAGGGAACAAATTGGAGCAAATATTAGTTAATAGGAAGAGGAGTTAGGAATTGGAATAATTTACCAAGGGAGATTTTCAATAAATTTCCAAATTATTTGCAGTTGTTTGAGAAATAACTACAATAAACAACTGATTGGGAATCTGACACGGGTGAGTGACCTAAATGCAGATTGGTGGTGACTGATTGTTACAACCATGAGACTCATTGAGAAACCCCAAAGGACAACTGCTAATAACTGCTGATAACAGTGAATTATTACATTCGAGACAAATTTGAAAATCAATGGTTACCTTCATTTCAATGGCAGATTTTTAGATTAGCCTTATGTTCAAAGCTAACACCTTCCAAGATGTGGGACTATTACCAGACTGTCGATGTTGTGATAATTGCTCAACTGAGTATGATACTGTTTCCACTTATCTGGGCCAGGTTTTTCTTTTGCTGCCTCTCTTGAACAGCCTGCTTCTTTCTGGCCCCAACCTCTATAGGTTTCCATAGGCAAAAGAGTCTCTCATAACTCTTGCCTTTCTTTACAAAATATCTTAATTCTTGTGGGCGTTTACTTCTTCTATAAGCTGTAGGTCTATAAATCTAATCCATTTTGTCCTTATAATTACAATAAGCACTACCATATATAGCAATTAGTTTTAGGCTAAAGGTGCATCTTGTAAAATGCAACTGAAAAATGAATCAGCTCCGTTAAATATACATTTAAGATACAATGAATAGATTATAATTTACCTCTTATTTAAACATGTTATGATAACGGCATTTACTAGAGTACACAGCAGAGGGTGAATTATATGCGCTCCAGAGGCAACAAACACTAAGAGCAGTCCTACACCTGTTGCTATCCATTTCTTTCTGTTACTGTCGGTAATTTGTCGGAAATAATGTCCTATGCCAATACTGAAAAACAACAGTGTCAAATAAATGACATCGTCCCACTCCATGATTCACACAGCTGTTACTAACCGGTTTTAAAACCACTGGTAATACCGATCAGCTGACTGACGAGCACGGACGAAACAGCTGAAAGTAGTAAGCTACTAAGAGCATAAAGAACAAGCCAGGCATTTGGACACTTGTATGGTATCGCGAAGATAGGTTACATAATTTATGGATTACATGAGTGACGGCTGAGTACGGGCACATTCCAAAGTAATTTTTACTGGACATTTCTGTTAACTTTAGAACCGCTGAAGATTTATTTCAAGCCTTTTAATTTGATCATTGATGGATTGTCAGCAGTCAGCACCAGTAACTCAATCGCGTTATACATGTACATTAATGGACACTTCTGCCTCCACCTCCACTGTCTACCAACACTCACACGTTATCGGTTTCTGAAAACGAGTTCATCATGTTCAGTACAAAGCATTCTTCGGTATGAGGGATCGTGTACAATAGTAGCTGATAAAGTTTTGACTTCTGAGAATATTTTCAATTATAAACATGCGAGTTCATCCACATCAGATGCTGAATTATAAAACTGCTCAAATATAGATTTATGAACGAATTTACAGATGTAACTACCCTTAGAGCAGCAATGACATTGAATTATTGCATATGATTGAAAATAAAAATTTATTTTTCGAATGCTGTTATAAAGACACTTAAATATCCATAAATTACGATTAAAACCAAATCAAATATTAAAAGTTCATCTCTGTGACGTTGGTAGCACAAAGAAACAGCTGATTAGTAGGATGTTGATGTTTTACTCCGTAATGTCAATCAATTTGTTGTCATCAGCAAGTAGTTCGCTGGTGTGTGTGGTAGTTTGGTACGATTAGTTCTGGTGAAAAAGTTATCGTCTTATTTCAGGAGTTCTTGCCATAGTTAATGAGTGACATTTTAAACACCTTCTTATAACGAATAGATGGTAGTTCTCTTAAGTAATTGCCAAAATAAAACTGAAAATAATTCTGACAGTTGATGTGTTGACATGGACGCCGTATCAGTTGTGACAGAACATTTTAGTATTCCTCGCAAATATATCAAAACAACCTCTAGGAAAGATAGAGTTATAACAGTTGTCCATCGCTCTTGGTTAAAGTAAGAAATCCCACAGTTTTATGAAGTATAGTGGAGATGCCATTGCAGAAAGAAAACATGACAGTTTTTCTACTAGTTAATTAGAAATTTAATTATCTGTGGATGTGATTTTCCGTAAAATAAAATGAAATATATTTGCACCTTGGATTTTTGCATTTAATTATAATTCTGTAGGCCTATAATTCTTAAATAATTCATGATTGACTACTTTTTATGCAGATCAAATGGGTATTTTTGTATTGTCTGATTATATACTCAAATACGTTATGATTCCATATTGCTATTCCAATTCACAGGTCGCTTTTGAGGACACACACTGTATCAAAATTCATTGAACATGAATCCTTCAACCCTGATGAAGTGGAAATATGGCTTCATCAGAGAGAGAACTTAGGACCTCGATGGGAAAGATTATACATAAGGGTCAGTAAAGAGTCTTTCAATTTTTCTGCACTCTGATTAGTGTGTGGAAAGTACCTGCTTGCAACCTAGATTATTGTATAGTACGCGAACCTTTTCTTGAGCCCTAGTTCCCATTCAGCACTATGGACCTCAGGGCGCAAGAAAAGGTTCGCGTACTATACTTACTAATACAATCTGACAAGCAAATATTCTGTTGGGAGCAGAAGTAAAGAAGTAATTCTTATTTTATTGTATTTGCAATATGAATTCATATATATTCATACAAATTTTGGACATTTGAGTGCAATAACTTAGGCTGATAAATTAACTTGAATAGTGTGACAAGGGTATAAGGTCTTTTAATGGGAAGAAGGCCTAATCGATGTTCTTACGTGACGTTATGTTTCATGGTGTTTGTAAGACATCTCAAATTGCGATTAATCATGATAGTCTACAGAAAAGTGTGTAAAGCACAGTTTCTCTGAATACCACCCATATTAATAACTGATCTTTTCCCCTTTCTTGAATCAGTGGTCACTTGTGTTTTGAAAATGGTCTTGGTTTCTTGCAGCTAATCCAGCTAATGTACTTTTGTACTGATGTTGGTACTGAAATTGTGGTGAGGGGAACTATTGGTATGCCAATGGCCGTAGTTTGAATACATTATTTTGCTGCTGCACTGTATCTGTTAACTATTCAAAATCAATGTTACGTGAAAGCTCGTGTATCCTTTATTTGTACAAATAGATAAAGGTATCAGTTAAGGGCTTGAAGCTCATATTGTGTTGGGTGATACTATCACTGTAGTCAATTTTTCAGGGTTATGTTGTGCTTCTTCTAGAATGAATTTTATGTATTGTTTTGGACACCATAGGAATTTAAAAATAGGAAGTTTGGAGCACTTAAGATGGAAGAAACACCTCTTTTAAAAAATTTCATTTTACCCTTACATTTCCAGGTTTGAACACCTTTCTTAACTTTATTGCTTATTCCTATAGGTTCATAAAGAATCACTAATAATTTAGACATAATTATCCAGATTTGGACATTATTGGCACAATAATTCAGGAATGAGTTGTTGCACCCCTTTACTGTACTTTGTGCCTTTTATCTGCTACTTTCTTCCCAGTGTCATTGTTCTGTATTAAAACCAGTTGTTTCTGATCATCATCAAAAGTGTTCATTTTGTATATAGAATCTTTTTTTACTGCTGAATCATTTGATTTTGTTTGGTTACCGTATATCTTAAAGTTGGCATTTTGTTACAAACATTGTAGGTACTTTTATGGCTAACTAAGTTTTGTTGAACTTCATAAAATTATAAAAGTTAATCAGGCATATGCTAATTTACCTTGAAGAAATTTTCATCATTTTGTTATTCTAGTCCTTTTATGGTTTCAAAACGTGTATGGGCTGATGACCTAGATGTTAGGCTCCTCTAAACAACAAGCATCATCATCATCAAAACATGTAAGTCATGGTCTTACACTACTTGATTCATTGAACGACTTTGTAAGAAATTTAAATTTACACTTATTCACTTTCTTCATTTTGTCTGAATGTGTTTTCATGATCAACAAATTCTTTCGCTATGTACAATTACTGTTCCCTAGTTAACCACTTAAATTTCTGTTTACTGAGCGAGTTGGTCATGCAGTTACGGTTGCGCAGCTGTGAGCTTGCATTCGGGAGAAAGTGGGTTTGAACCCCACTGTCAGCAGTCCTGAAAATGGTTTAGTGTACTTTCCGGTACCTTAATTAAGGTCGCATCTGCTTCCTTCCTTTCTACCCCTAGCGCTTTCCTATCCCATTGTCGCCAGAAGACCTGTCTGAGTCTGTGCACAGCTGTGAGCATACATTCAGGAGATAGTGGGTTCAAACCCCTCTGTCGGCAGCCCTGAAGACTGTTTTTCGTGGTTTCCCATTTTCATACCAGGCCTCAGTCACCTTCGATAAGGCCACAGCTGTTTCCTCCCCACTCCTAGCCCTTTCCTATACCATTGTTGCCATAAGATCTGTGCCTGTGAGATGTGAAGCAAAGTGAAAAAGTCACTTCTATAGGTGATTAATGATTACATTTTTGTTTGTGATGTTTAGGTTTTCTTGGGTCAAAGTAATTAACTCATTTATTTTTCTCTCATCTTATTGTGGTGGAGATAAAGCATAGAGAGAATTACATCTTTGGAAGATGTCTGTGTTGTTGATAATTCATCCTTTGAGTAGTCACAGAGATAATAGTCTTGCTGTGGTTTGGATAGCTCTATAACAAAAGTTTTGTCACTTTTGATACTGTCAGTCATATAATTTTTTAGAATCTCTCATATTTCTATATTTCTTCACCTATTCGCATTTCCCTTTCTGAAAAAAAATAATAAAAATTGAGGGTTCATATCCTTCTTCTTTGAACTCAGCTATAGGAGATTTTGTCTTTGAAAATAGGTGGCATACAAAGTATTGTAAACGACCTTGGGATGGTGAATAGAGTACCCATTCACGTTTTACACATTTGTCGTTACACAGTTCACATTTACACACATTTTCTGGTAAACATCTTGTCTGAATATTCTCTCCTCCATCTCCTTTATATACTCTGCATTAGTTTGAAAGATTTTTTTCATGATTCTGACATGAGTTCAGCCCACTTCGAATCCAATATTGCACTGTGTTAGTGTTGTTAATGTCCCATAACCCTGGATTTGTGTCCTTGATCGCATACTTCTTTACAGTTTCACCTTGGATACTTCCTCTTGTGGAGTGTCCTCAGCTGCAGAAGAGGTAATGGTGCATTTGATATGTCTGCTGGAACTGGATGACTGAGTGTAGGCATGATTCTAGAATAGGTCAATGTGGATAGTATAGTTGAAGGAGCAGACTTAGACTGAATCAAGAAATTTGCTTGTTTTCTTTCTCTGCAGCATATATTCTCTTCTGTGCTCTGCTCAATATATTAAGTTTCATTTTTGGTAACTTGCTAACAGGATATCATCTTAATCTCCATCTCAGTAGAGGATATGACTTCCTGCTACACTCCCACTGCATCAAAGTAATAAATTTCTTTTTTCTTCACTTCTTCTAAGCCTTCACCACAAAAATATAATTACTGTAACACAAACAGCTGTGATTGCTTCCCATAATGGAAATGCACACAGTCTCCATTGTTGTCCTCAGATGTTAATTGCATTACTGTATTCTGCTCCCCTAACATTGCAGGCAATATAAAAACAGGGAAATTTGAATGTTGAGGTAGGTAATCAGAAAATAAGTGTTAACTTCTGGTTTGTGAATAGATTTTCACGGGACCTCTATAATCGTGGGACCTCCAGGCAACTGCCCATTGTGCCCATAGATTAAGACTGTCCTGGATGTGGTACTGAATCCACTAGTTGCTTGAAGTAGGCCTCATTCATTGCTCCTCTCTCCAGTGCACAGGCTGGACTATCCCAGAAAGAATTTTATAGCAATCTGTGGTAGGAACTATCTTATCAGACTCTTCATTTTGCCTTTGCTGACCAGTTGAGAAGCTCAGTACCAGCCTGTTCAGAAAACCAGGCTGCACCTTTCTCACTAGTGTGGATTGACAATTGATCAACTAGAACTGAATTAAATAACACCCTCATGTTACGGATCATAGTAATCCTCATGATGTGGAATTGATCTGCCATGATATTACTATCAATTTAGTGAAGCAAACCATCTCCATTGAACGATACACATCCTCTTTGTGACAGAAACAAGAATGGTTTCAGGGAAAGTGCTTGCTTACATATTATGGGCAAACCAGACACTTTAATAACTATATGCTTGCAGCTGCCCTACTTTCGCTTAGCAAAATGAAAGCACATCTTTAGGTAGACATGGCACAAATAATATGGTCATTAAATTGTGAACCTTTGTGAATACAATTGTGCTTCCTTCAATAATGAATGAGTAATACGGAGGTGCCAACCTTTGAAGTGGGTTATCAGTAATCAAACTCCGCCCCTTAGCAGAATTTTCGAGTCAAGTCCATAGAATGTCCCTCCCTTCTCGATAATGATACTCCCTTTTCCCTTCCCGTCAGAATGTTATTCTACAGTATATCGTATTACACAATAACATTTTCACACTGCCTGTTAATTCAGTGATAAAACATTCTTTGTAACTTGTTTGGCACCCAGCAGCTGCTTTTCAGTGTAGGTATTCGGATGACACTTTCATCTTTTGAAACATCAAGTGATGGCAGTTTACCTACATGTGCTTAATGTAACCCTCCTTTCTGTAAATACAACCTTACTTAACAATTTATAGTGGAGAAGAGCAGAGCAGAGTTACTTCATTCACACTATGTATTTAACAACGCTTATGGGTAATAAAAGAAAGTGACGATCGAATAGAAGCATTGTTGCCAACTCACGGGCATTGAAACGAGGAAGGTTGAGGAGAAATGCTGCAAAGGATTGAAAATTTTTCTTTCTTTTTTCCCGTAGAAAATTATTTTTTCATGTCACTTCTCCGTAATAATTTTTTCTTTGACCGTAATGCCATAATCGCAAGGTGAAATTCGTAATAATTACGGACAATCCATAATAATTGGCACTTCTGGTAATACTAGATGATCCAGTGCAACTAAATCACATCTGACTTACACTGTAGTCTACTACAGGTCATGCTGGGATATCAAACTAGCAAGTTCTGGTATCTTGGTAGAGAATTTAAACTTAGAATAAACCAGTGCCCTGCTGCCAACCAAAGGCTCCCATTACAGGGAAAATATGCAAGATTACAAGGTGCTTGTGTAACTTATTAGGTAGGCCTCTACATCTACTTGGAACACTACCCATAATACTCTGATATAGTGTTTTGTTTTTTCGCATTATTTGTAACAAAATTGGACAAATCATGGCCGATACAAAAAGCATTTTTTAAAGGAAAAGTCATATTCCTGTGGTACAAATTCCATATAAAATTTGTGGTCCTGTGACTATCTCTATTTATTTATTTATTTATTTATTTATTTATTTATTTATTTATTTATTTATCTAATCTATCTATCTATCTATTTAAACAACAGGGCACTGTTCCACTTACAGTAGACTAACAACTAACATAATAGATACACTGACGGAAAAAATATCCAAACACCAGGAACGATTAACGAACGTTGGTAGGCATATTTATACATCTGAAGGATGATGGTGATTTAAATTGATTCATTAGTGTGGCCCCATTGCATATCAGGCTTGCTTTAAATACGGGCTGTACTGTGTGAGAGCATTAGTTACCTGTGAGATTGGGCAGTGTGACTGTGAGTGGGTCAAGAATGCCTTTATGACAACAAAGAGGCCAGTATCAACAGCTTACTGCAGCTGAACGAGGCAGTATAATACGGCTACGTTAAGGTGGATTTTCCTTCCGCGCTATTGCAAAACAACCTGGCAGGAAAGTCTCCACTGTGCATGCGGGCTCGCAGTGGCACCACCGAGAGGAAGGGCCACCATATTCGGCATATTGCTGTGCTGCAGCAGACTGCATCTGCAGCAGCAATTCAAGCACTAGTTGGCACCACAGTGACGCAACAAACTGTTCGAAATTGGTTACTTGAAGGACAACTCTGAGCCAGATGCCCTGCTGCGTGCATTCCACTTACCTCGAACCACTGGCATCTGCGACTTCAGTGGTGTCAAGCGAAAGCTCATTGGAGAATGGAGTGGAAGTCTGTTGTGTTTTCTGATGAAAACCAGTTGGTGCCAATGATGGCTGTGTGTTGGTTAGGAGTCATCCTGGTGAGCACCTGCTTTCCACCAATCTGCGGCGTCGACACACTGCACCTTAACTGGGAGTTCTGGTCTGGGGAGCAATTTCGTATGACACCAGGAGCACTTTCGTGGTTATCCCACGCACCCTGACTGCAGATGTGTACGTGCGTCTAGTGATTCGACGTGTTGTGGTGCCATTTTTGAACAGCATTTCCAGGGGTGTTTTCCAACAGGATAATGCACGCTCCCATGCCACTGTTGTAACCCAACATGCCCTACAGAGTGTCAGCATGTTGCCTTGGCCTGCTCGATCCCCTGATCTGTCCCAATCGAGCATGTATGGGACATCATTGAACGACAACTCAAGCATCATCCACAACCGGCATTAACCGTCCCTGTATTGACCGACCAAGTGCAACAGGCATGGAATTCCATCCCACAAGCTGACATCCGGCACCTGTATGACACAATGCATGCACATTTGCATGCCTGCATTCAACAGCCAGGCGATTACACCGGTTATGGACCAGCATGACACATTTTTGATGGTCTTTCTCACATGGATATTAAGCTGTAGTCTTGTACCTGTAATCAATTAAGTATGTTACCTTGACAAATATATTTCCATATTCTACATTCCTTATTTCATGATATTTGGGTATTTTTTTCCACCAGTGTATATTGAGTCAAAATTACAAAGAGACAAAATAAGAACATATAAAACATAAAGAAAAACTGATAGTAAAGGCTGTCAAAAATGAAAATCTACAACCTGCTTTCCAGTCTTTGACCAGGTCGGGCATGTAATGAATGAACCATATATAGGCTATTAGTACAATGGGGTCGCAACTCCCAAAGTGATTTATTAATGATTGATAAATGCTATGAAATGATAACGAAGTGTGTTAATGGAATGAAAGATGACAGGGAAAACCGGAGTACCCAAACAAAAACCTGTCCTGCCTCCGCTTTGTCCAGCACAAATCTCACATGGAGTGACCGGGATTTGAACCACGGTATCCAGCGGTGTTAGGCTGACACGCTGCCGTCTGAGCCACAGAGCCTCTAGTAAAGGCTGTTATATACACAAAATATATCATAAAGTTATATATAAAGTTACGGTAACATGCACAATCTTTCTTCTTCGTTCATTCCCTTTTCCAGATTCTCTCTGGGTAGGGTAGTGTACCAAAGCCCTCCACCTTACTCGACCTTATCACCATTCCTCTTCTAGTACTTTATTGCTATCGACTCCTCTGTTTGCAATACAGTCCACAACAAAGCTCCTCCATCTCATTCTAGGCCTCTTTGCTGTCTCTGTATCCATGAATGTTCTCTTCGGCATTCCCTCCCCTGGCATTCGCATGTGTCCAAACCATCTTAGCTTTGCTATATCAACCTCTTCTTGAAGTTTACACACTCCCATGCTTCTCCTTATTTCCTCACTTCGTATTCTCTCTCGTCGTCTCTCCCTGTATGCTCCTCAAGAACCTCATTTCAGCTGCTCGTATCTTACTGTAGTTCGCTTAGTCAACGTCCAGGCTGCTGAAGCATAGGTCAGTATAGGTTTACAATAGGACAAGTATAAAACCTTCTTGCACTTCTTTGGCACATCTTTGTTCCATGCAATGTGTCTCACACACTGGTAGAAACTTGCAGACTGCTGTATTCTTCAATCAATTTCTCCATTCAAATTTCCATCTTGTGACATCATGCTGCCCAAATATTTAAAAATTTTCACTACTTAAAGAAGTTAATTTCCTATTTTTATCACTCCCCTAGATTTTCTGTTACCTCTCCTCATGATCAAAGTCTTACTTTTTGCAGTACTAATCTTCATTCCAAAATTTCTTATCTCCTCCTTCCATAAATCAACTTGTGTCTGTACTTCCTCTTCATTATCTCCCCAAACTGCAATATTGTTACAAATAAAACTCCATTTGTTTCATTACTCTAATTTATTTCAGGATGACCTAATAAATGCACACACACATAGTTAAACACAAACAATTCTAACCAGTTATGAACGGCCACACTAATTACTAGTCTATTTACAGATCTCTCCTCTGTACTGTATTGGTTATAGCGTCCACCATGCCAACATGCTACGGGCCTAGCTCGTCACCCATCACCCCACCCCCCTTACGCGAGCAACATTTAAGTGCTGGGCTGGCCCTTCTCTCTTCTATCCGTGGTCGCGCCGCATGGGATGGCGTAAATTACTCGACTATTAATCTGGAGTCTTCCATCTCGCGAGGTTCCTGGATCCATCAAGCATCCGGACGATTCTAGAAGGGCCAGCACAGGTATATAAGAGAGGAACGACCTGCCTGCAGTCGGTGAGAGTGAGTTAGTGAGTGAGCGAGTGAGAGCGAGATTGAGTTCGCTGGTGTGAGTTAGCGAAGAGTACAGTGAGTGATAGCCTGGGCTGAGATGTCAGCCTGATGGAGTATCTGCCTGTTGAGCCGAGGACTCGTTCTTGTTTCCCTGATGTCGTGTGTGTGAGTCCCTTGAGTCCGGCTGCTGGAGAAGAACCTTGGGTATTCTGGAGCAGCGCAATGGGAACACTGGGTGCCAACGTGTGCAGACTGCGAACGGAGTTGGACAGATTGAGTGAACAGCGGATACTATCCCGACCTGCGAGACTGACGTGTAGGCTGTGAACCACGACAGCGCTAATGAGTGTGACTGAGTGAATGTAGTGTAAATAATCGATGACTCTGTGTGTGTGTGTGTGTGTGTGTGTGTGTGTGTGTGTGTGTGTGTGTGTGTGTGTGTGTGTGTGTGTGTGTGTGTGTGTGTGTGTGTGTGTGTGTGTGTGTGTGTGTGTGTGTGTGTGTGTGTGTGTGTGTGTGTGTGTGTGTGTGTGTGTGTGTGTGTGTGTGTGTGTGTGTGTGTGTGTGTGTGTGTGTGTGTGTGTGTGTGTGTGTCATTGTAGATGAAACACGAGAAACTAAGAGAGAGCGCGAACCGTGTAAGTGTACTTGTGTAAGTTGTAAGCTCGGCTGTCGTGTGTGTGTGTGTGTGTGTAAATCTGTAATTGTAGTACTTAGTTAATAAACCTTAGAAATAGGATACTACCAGGTTCTGTACTCATTTATTTCCTTATTTACCCCGCCAACACATTGCAACTGGCATCAGTAGTGTGATGGACAAGTGTGATAAACTAGTGGATAAACTCTTACTTAAAAACTGGTGTCAGAATTGAGTACCTGGTAGCATATTTTGTAGTCGACAGAAATTTCTACTAGTGAATGAATTCCGAACAGCTCCAGATTTTTCTAAGTAAGTTTAGTGAACTTGAAAATAAAAATTTACCCGGTTATGGCGAACTCATTAGTGATCCGAGATCTGAGCGGAGGTCAAACCCGGACCAGCTGAAAACAGATTTAAGTGAACGGAAGAGTGAGCAGTTAAAGTCAGGAGACGAAGTGCGGAACAACAACAAAAAACTGGACGAGAAGCGGTCCGAAGAGATGCTCACGGTTGTGGAGTCTGTAGTTCGAGGCCCAGCGGTGGAAGTAATTGCCCTGCATGCAGAAACAATGGCTGTGGAGACGCGAATGAATCCTACTAGCAGCGACAGCGGCTCCACCATCGTGAAGTTGGAAACCCTACGGGCCAAGAGAACATGCCTAACCCAGTTCGAGACCAGATCGACGTCCAAGAAGAGTGCTGAATACCCGATCGCCGGACTACGTGTACAGAAGATGACAGTACAACGCAGCCCCCAGCTAAGTTTAACCTACGAGGAGGTTGTGGGAGTGCTGGACGTGTGCTGCGGTGTCCAGCAACCGAAAGCCACCTACTGAGTCCAGCTGCAGGAGAGGACTCAGCGCACCGATGTAACGCCGAGGGAATTCAACGCCGAGATCGAGCAACCAGGAGACGTGATTTTGGAAGAGTTATCCCGAGGTGACATCGAGCTTGAGGCGGCTAACGGCTGTGATAAACCATGTGGCGCTGAGACCCATCCAGGGAGGGCGATCGGCAGGAAACAGAACTAGGAAGAGGCTCTAGCGATGGCCCACGAGACAGAGGCAGCGATTGCAACGGCACGGTTGGAGGGACCCATACCAGCAGACGGAGCACCAATGGAAGACGAACCGATGACCAACAAACGAGGATGCCACCTGACTAGGACACTTGTTCCGGCACGAAGCTGCGTGCCGGTACGAACATCAAATTCCGCACCCCGGAAGAAGAGGAAATCCAGCAGGGCTAAACCTGGGACGAGCAAACCAGTCCCAGACATCACACCAGAGGACTACGAAGGCACTCAAGCCCTGAAAGTAGACGCAGCTGTGGACAAAAGGAAAACCACCGAAGTTCTGGCTGCTGTGCGGGGACTTGCTAATCATTATCAACGGGAACGAGGACACTGTCGACCAGACCCAGCGGATTCCCCATGGCAAGATGGTAGCCAGCCGAACAAACCGTATTGCAGCATATCGTGGAGCAGCTCGGGACGAGCAGCCTTAAGGAGGGGGCAATGTAATGGTTATAGCGTCCGCCATGCCAACTTGCTACGGGCCGAGCTCTTCGCCCATCGCTCCACCCCCCCTTATGCTCGACCGCGCCAATCGCGAGCAACATTTAAGTGCTGGGCCTGCCCTTCTCTCTTATATCCATGGTCGCGCCGCATGGGACGACAGAAATTACTCGACTATTAACCTGGAGTCTTCCATCTCGCGAGGTTCCTGGATCCATCGAGCACACGGACGATTCTAGAAGGGCCAGCGCAGATGTATATGAGAGGAACGACCTGCCTGCAGTCAGTGAGAGTTAGACAGAGTCAGTGAGAGTGAGTGAGTGAGTGAGTGAGTGAGTGAGAGCGAGATTGAGTTCGCTGGTGTGAGTTAGCGAAGAGCGCAGTTAGTGATAGCCTGGGCTGAGATGTCAGCCTGATGGAGTATCTGCCTGTTGGAGCCGAGGACTCGTTCCTGTTTCCCTGATGGCGTGTGTGAGTCCCTTGAGGCCAGCTGCTGGAGAAGAACCTTGGGTGTTCTGGAGCAGCGCGAAGGGAACACTGGGTGCCGACGTGTGCAGACTGCGAACAGAGTTCGACAGATTGAGTGAACAGCGGATACTATCCCGACCTGCGAGACCAACGTGTAGGCTGTGGACCGCAACAGCGCTAACGAGTGTGGCTGAGTGAATGTAGTGTAAATAATCAATGACTCTGTGTGTGGGTGGGTGGGTGTGTGTGTGTGTGTGGTTAATAAATCTTAGAAATAGGATGCTACCAGGTTCTGTACTCATTTATTTACCTATTTACCTCGCCAACACGTTACAGTGCGCACAGTAAGAGGTCCAGCCCGCTCGTCTACCTGCAGACGCTTAAGCCTCACTTTCGCTTCCCCAACCCCAGTCATTCAATTCTTACAGCCGCTGTGCGTAGACAGCTGGATTTGCATACAGCGCCCCTGGCTATACAACACATACCGAGCTCGATAGCTGCAGTCACTAAAGTGCGGCCGGTATCCAGTAATCGGGAGATAGTGGGTTCGAACCCCACTGTCGGCAGCCCTGAAGATAGTTTTCCGTGGTTTCCCATTTTCACACCAGGCAAATGCGGGGGCTCTACTTTTCCGTGGTTTCCCATTTTCACACCAGGTAAATGCGGGGGCTCTACCTTAAGGCCACAGCCGCTTCCTTCCCACTCGTAGGCCTTTCCTATCCCACCATTGCCATAAGACATATCTGTGTCCGTGCGACGTAAAGCAAAATAGCAAAAAAATAAATTAAAAAAATATACAACACATGATGACTGTTTGTCGGTTTGACTTCAATGATAGTCCGGTACTTCACACAGTCACATGAAATGAACAACAATCAGAAACAGCTCAACAGTATCTAACAGCAGGACGATACTTACAGCAGCACATATTAACACCCCTCCCATTATTCTCACACTCACGATAACTGCTTCAGTTGCTGATTCACGGCGGTCCTTAATCCACAGAAGTA
This sequence comes from Anabrus simplex, assembly GCF_040414725.1. NCBI lineage: Eukaryota > Metazoa > Arthropoda > Insecta > Orthoptera > Tettigoniidae > Anabrus > Anabrus simplex. Next base: position 151,934,153 of record NC_090270.1, read on the forward strand.
CATGTATACAGTACTCTTAAGGCAGTACACAGTCTTCTGTCCCGTACGCCGTCTACCATGCAGCTGCTCCCTGGACACACCAGCACCACAACCGCAGCTCCTGGCTCAGGCCTCGGTGGGACACTATAAACAGCCAGTAGCTCTGTTGCCCTCAGCCCAGCCACCGAACCCCAGCTCACTGAGTGTCACACTGGTTCCACCTCGAAGCCCAACTGTCATTCACTATAACACTGACTCCCACACAGAGTCCAACTCTGACTGACTCTCCGGGGCTTGTCTCCCTTTTTATAGCTCGCATAATTTGATCGAGAAATTTCACAATGTCACTGAAGGCAGAACATTCCCATTGAGTCTCAAAGAAACTCACATGTAAACCAGCCGCCGAGAACAATACATGGGAAGGCCGGCCCCAGCCCACAGGCTAGCTGGGAGATTCCAGGTCATCTAAGTCACCAGCCCCTTCCTGGAAATACCTAAAGGAGCCACCACAGGGCTGACACGTAACAATATCATTAGCAAAGAGCATCGACTTTACTTGCTCGCCCATCATCTTCTCCTTGACATTATGTAGAATTCAATGCATGATGATAATGAAGAGTGAGGGAGACAATACACTTCCGTGCCTTAAGCCTGTCTCAACTCTGAACCATTCAGTTTGACCCACTTTGGTTCTAACACAGCTTTCGCAATTTTGATACAATGTTATTACCATCTGCATTGTTTCATTCCCAATCTGTGCCTCTATCAATGTTTTCCATGCCATGCAGTATTTCATAGAAAATTATTAAATTAAGATTCAGTAAGCTACATAACTTACATCATTTTAACAGCAATGGCCATATTGGTAACAAAGAACAAAAATAGAAACAGCTCTCTTAAGAAGCACAGTTATATAAAGGAAATGGAATAAATCTACAAATTGTAATATTCAGATAGTTTCATATTCTGAACAGTTCTTTGATCAAAACAAGAAATTTTGAAAACGTAAAATCAATGTCTCTGCTCTTTACTACCAAATTATTAAATGCTCTGCACATTCTCTGCAGTAGGGAATTTTTATGGTGGAGAGTTTTGCTTAGATGACAATATAAAACGTTACTTTCGACATAAGCTAGATGTTTTCACATTAAAATTAATCTATTCGAGCAAAACGCTATTGTTCAATATGCCATTCATTCATTTGTACAGAAAACCAACTGCAATATTTCTCTTTGATTCTGTTGTTGTTGTATCTTATGGCTAGCCCGGATTCCAAACCATCAGCTTTCTTATGTTCCAGTATAGTTGAGTGAGATTTCCTGAAGTTCTGACTGTCGCATCAAGTTTGTTGCAATGTAGCAAGTGTTCCTTATCCAGTTTGCTTCCAGAGTCATTGCAAAGTGTGCATCTTTCGGATCTCAGGATGTTGATACATTTCAGATGAGCTGCAAGACAGTCATGGCCAGTGTTAATTCTTAAGAAGGCTTCAGCTTCTCTTCTTGGTTTTTTTTTTATACTGATCCCATTTAGCATCAATATCCTTTCATAATTTGGTTTCTGCTGTTTTCGATAGGGAGCTATCGCTATTAAAGGGGCTTATGGAAGGAAGAAAGTAGAACTTGCTGAGTCAGAAAAGAGGATGCACCTGGATGAGCTAGCACTAAATGCTATTTAGGTAAAGGGAGATAACATGGAAGAGATATGAGATTATAAAGTATACTTGACGGGTGTTAAAAAGGGAAGGGCAGAGTGTGGGGTAGGGTTGTTCATCAAGAATTCTATTGCACGCAACATTGTTTCTGTTAGGCACGTAAATGAGCAAAGGATGTGGGTAGATTTGGCAGTTGGAGGAATTAGGACGAGAATTGTCTCGGTGTATTCACCATGTGAGGGTGTAGATGAGGATGAAGTTGACAAGTTTTATAAAGCATTGTGTGACATCATAGTCAGGGTGAACAGCAAGGATAGGATGGTGCTAATGGGCGATCTCAATGTGAGAGTTGGAAATAGATCTGAAGGATACGAAAGGGTGATTGGTAAATGTGGGGGAGATATGGAAGCTAATAGGAATGGGGAGCGTTTGCTGGACATCTGTGCTAGTATGGGTTTAGCAGTTACAAATATATTCTTCAAGCATCAGGCTATTCACCGCTATACATGGGAGGGTAGGAGTACCAGGTCCATAATAGACTATATCTTAAGCGACTTTTAATTCAGGAAATCTGTTAGAAATGTATGGGTCTTCCGGGAATTTTTCGATGATACAGACCAATATTTGATCTGTAGTGAACTAAGTATCTGTAGGCCTAGGATAGAGAAAGCGAAATCTGTCTGCAAACGAATAAGAGTAGAAAATCCCCATGATGAGGAAATTAGACAGAAATACGTGGATATGGTTAGTGAGAAGTTCCGAACAGTGGTCAGTAAGCAGTTTCAGGATATAGAAAGAGAATGGGTGGTATACCGGGATGCTGTAGTAGAAACAGCAAGGGAATGCCTAGGAACAATGTGTGTAAAGATGGGGAAAAGTGAACATCTTAGTGGAATGTTGAAGTGAGAGCAGCTTGTAAACTAAACAGAAGGCTTATCAGAAATGGCTCCAGACAAGGGCTGATGCAGACAGGAAATTGTGCGTAGATGGAAGAAACAGAGCGAAACAAATAGTTGTTGAATCCAAAAGATGGTCTTGGGAAGATTTTGGTAATAACCTGGAAAAGTCAAGCAGAAGGGAAACCTTTCTGGGCAGTAATAAAGGATCTTAGGAAGGGAGGGAAAAATGAAATTAACAGTGTTTTGAGTAATTCATGTGAACTCATAATAGATCCCAGGGAATCACTGGAGACGTGGATGGAATATTTTGCAAATCTTCTCAACATAAAAGGAAATATTCCTGGTGGTGTTGCAAATAACTGAGGTCAGTGGTGGTGGTGATTATTTTTTTAAGAGGAAGTATAACTAGGGGAAAATGATGTTGGTGAAATTACGCTTGAGGAAGTGGAAAAGGTGGTAAATAAATTCCGTTGTCATTAAGCAGCAGGAATAGATGAAATTAGGGCTAAAATGGTGAAGTATAGTGGGAAGGCAGGGATGAAATGGCTTCATAGAGTACAGTAATAAAATTAGCATGGAGTGTTGGTAAGGTAACTTCAGATTGGACAAAAGCAGTAATTGCACCTATCTGTAAGCAAGGGAACAGGAAGGATTGCAACAACTATAGAGGTATCTCATTGATTAGTATACCAGGCAGAGTATTCACTGGCATCTTGGAAGGGAGGGTGCGATCAGTTGTGAAGAGAAAGTTGGCTGAAAACCAGTGTGGTTTCAGACCACAGAGCGGCTGTCAGGATCAGATTTCCAGTATGCGCCAAGTAATTGAAAAATGCTACGAGAGGAATAGTTGGTTATGTTTATGTTTCGTAGATCTAGAAAAAGCGTATGACAGGGTACCGAGGGAAAAGATGTTCGCCATACTAAGAGACAATGGGATTAATTGTAGATTATTAAAATCAATCAAGGGCATTTATGTTGACAATTGGGCTGCAGTGAGAATTGTTGGTAGAATGAGTTCCTGGTTCAGGATACTTACAGGGGTTAGGCGAGGCTGTAATCTTTCAACTTTGTTGTTCGTAGTTTACATGGATCATCTGCTGAAAGGTATAAAGTGGCAGGGAGGGATTCAGTTAGGTGGAAATTTAATAAGCAATCTGGTGTATGCTTGACGACTTGGTCTTAATGGCAGACTGAGCCGAAGCCTGCAGTGTAATGTCTTGGAACTTGAAAATGGGTGCAATGAGTATGGTATGAAAATTAGTCCTTCGAAGACTAAATTGATGACAGTAGGTAAGAAATCCAAGAGAATTGAATGTCAAATTGGTAATGCAAAGCTGGAACAGGTCGATAATTTAAAGTATTTAGGATGTGTGTTCTCTCAGGATGGTAATATAGTAAGTGAGATTGAATCAAGGTGCAGTAAAGCTAATGCAGTGAGCTCGCAGTTGTAGTCAGAAGTATTCTGTAAGAAGGAAGTCAGTTCCCAGACGAAACTATCTTTTACATCGGTCTGTTTTCAAACCATCTTTGCTTTACAGGAGCGAAAGCTCAGTGGACTCAGGATAACTTACTCATAAGTTAGATTTTACAGGCATGAAAGTAGCGAGGATGATTGCTGGTACAAACAGGTGGGAACAATGGCAGGAGGGTACTCAGAATGAGGAGATAAAGGCTAAGTCAGGAATTAACTCAGTGGATGAAGCTGTACGCATAAATTGGCTTCAGTGGTGGGGTCATGTGAGGCGAATGGAGGATACGTTATCTAGGAGAATAATGGACCCTGTTATGGAGGGTAAGAGAAGTAGAGGGAGGCCAAGACGATGATGGTTACACTCAGTTTCTAACAATATAAAGATAAGAGGTGTAGAAGTAATGAGGCCACAGTAATAGTTGCGAATAGAGGATTGTGGCAACGTTCAGTATATTCACAGAGGCTTGCAGACTGAATGCCGAAAGGCATAACTGTCTATAATGATGATGTATGTATGTTTTCTTTGCCATTTCTTCATGTGTGTTTTTAATAATATTTTTCAGAATCCTTTTTGCTGACATAAAATTAGTCTGACTGGCAGGTTGTTGTAGTGTGGTACCTTTTTTGGTTAATCTGTCTGCCTCTTCATTTCCTGTTATAACAACATGAGAAGGAATTCACTGAAATGAGCTTTGTTTGTGGAGTTTTAGGAGGGTTTTTATCATACATAGAATTTCTATCAAGTCTTTATTTTGAGACATTATTTGACAAGACGGCTTGGATGGCTGCTTTTGAATCTGTAAGGATAACAAATTTTTGGTAATCATTGTTTCTGCCTAATAACTGTTGTTGTGCATGGGAAAGTGCTTTTATCTTTGCATCAAAATTTTTGTTTTGGCCTGCTGGGAGGTGGAGTGAGAAGAGAGATGAATTTATTTTAGCCCCAGTTCTGTTTTTCTTGTCCTGTGAGCCATCTGTATATATTTTTAGCCATTGATTAGACGGTTATCTTTCTTCTATTGTACAGAGGGCCAGCTGTTTTAGATCATATGGTGAACAGTCCTTCTTGCAGGCCTCTTCTAGCAAAGTAAGGTCTGGAGTCACATATATTGAATGGGGTTCAAGTTTTATTAGCAGATTGCTCTTATTCATATATTCTTTGACGAGACTCAAAGGATCTTTTTGTGTTTTAAGATTGGGGCTAGTAACTGTTTTTTTGGCCCAGATCATTTCAGGTAGTTTTTGTAAGCTGAGATATGTGATGGCTGTTTGTTGTTTTATCTCTTGTTCTGTTGGTGTGTTGTGGGGATACAACTGTAAGGCAGTTACAGGTCTGATTTTAATTGCGCCCGTTATGATTCGTAGGGCATTATTCTGACACCTCTCAAGGCAATCAATATTTGATTGGGGTGCTGTAGTAAGTACTTCACCGCCATATTTTATAATAGGTTTGATGTAATAGTTGTAGGTTCTGTTGAGTGTGTCTTGAGTGCTCCCCCAAGTAGCCCCTGCTAGTCTCTTCAGCAATTTCATCTGTTTACTTTCTCCTCCACCTGTTGTATGTGTTTCGTCCAGTTCAGCTTCTTGTCCATGATGATACCTAAATACTTGGTGCTTTCACTTTTTGGAAGTTTCCGATTACTGAATTTTAGACTGAAAGTGGGATTGTGATTGTCTCAGGGAGAAAAACTAATATAGGCCTACTGTTTTAGTAGTATTGATTTCCATATTGTTATTTTCAGTCCAGTTTTTTAGTTTTATAAGTGCCTGGTTCATTCTGTGTTCAAGAAGCATTTGCTGATTTCGGCTGTTACGTGTTGTGGTCCAAATTATAACATTATCTTTGATTAAGATTAAAATCACATAGGAGGGTACTATATGAAGAAAGATTATATCGTTTAAAGCAGTGATAGCCAAATAGTGGCCCACGGGCCAGCTGTCCTGTGAGTATGTTTCATCCAGCCTGTGAATAAATATATGCTTTGTTTCTTTTTTAACCCCATGCATAAAAATTAGTGTAGCTGGCCATCATAATGTACCCAAATCAAGACTTTACTTCTAATTATGAGAATACTTTCAGTAATCGCAATAATTTTTTCAGCTTCATATGTCACAGTATAAGTTTGTCGATTTTTATTATGTACTAGAAAAAATATCAGGTACTTTTAATAATAACAAAGCTATCTCAGATAGGAATTCCAAATAGAAGGATAAATATCACGCATAACACACGAAGATAAAATAACCTACGGTATACCTAATAAGAACCTAAACAGCAAAAATAGGTAGATAGATAAATGTCTTTATTGGCGTAGTTAAGGCATAGGGCCTTCTCTTACATTAAAACAATTAGTATAATTTAGAGTCATAATTAATAATACCACCATAATTAATATTAAATAAAACACAAATTAAACACAATCAAAATATAACTGAAATAAAATTCCACCCCAGTGAGACATACATACAACAGCAATAATAATAATAATGATAATAATAATAATAATAATAATAATGATAGCTAGTAATGGTATTGTAGTAGGACGATCAATGAAAGACCAGACATGCACAGTTCACTCTTATCCTGTTGTACCTCTTAACACTTTTTTAAATTACACTGTAGTTGGTATTCCCCCAACGTCATCTGGTAAACAATTCCATTCTCGTGTGGCAAACACCGAGAATGAGCTGTTACATGCGGCAGTTCGATGGTGAGGGATGACGAGCAGGTTGGATGTTGGAGCCCTTCTATGTCTGTCATGAACATCTGAGAAGTAATGGAAATGCGAAGAAAGGTAAGATGGGGAAGATGTAGTAAGAACTCGATGGAGGAGAGTTAAAGTATGATGGTTACGACGAACATAGTTATGACCACTCTAGTTTTAGGAAAGATGGTGACACATGGTCATATTTTCTTAAATTACATATAAATCTCGCACATATATTTTGAGCGCGCTGTAGCCTTAGGAAAAATTGCGGCCTCACATCATTGAAAACAACATCACAGTACCTTTTTTTTTTTTAATTTAGGAATTTTATCTTATATCCGTATTGAACTGAGGATGTAAGAACATCACAGTGGTCAAAATGTGGCATTACAAGAGCTTTCGATTCATTTCTTTTTAAGCTTTATTGGAAATATGTGTTTATATTTATATAAAGAACTAGCTGATGTACCCGTGCTTCGCTACGGAATTCTAAATTTTATGCAGAATTCTAGGGTAGGTAGTATAAACGTTGTGAGTAAGATTGTATTAAGTTGCATAGCTCTTAACGTTGCCCTAGAAGCACAACGGGCAAGTCACCAACGTCTTTTCTCATATCAAGACTGGGTTAGGGAATTTTCATTGTAATGGTAGGCCAACTTGCCTACCATCAGTCACAATCAGGTTGGGGAGTTTTCGTTATAATGGCAGACACTCACTCTCCGCCTGCCTTTATAGATTCTCAGAAAGACAGTGGTTTTCTGAACTGAAATGAACATGGGTCATTACAATGACGTCGGTAGGAATGGTGCGATTAAAAGCAATGCCTTCATATGAAATACCTGATCAAATGAAAAACCACACATTTTTTTCACTTTTAATGAACAGTACTATGCTGCTGAACTAACAGTCCAAAGCTACAGAGCTGGAATGACCAAGATGCAGACATTCGTGACCCGTGAACAATCTTCGTCCTTTTTTCGGCGGGGGGGGTTCAAATAGTGGATAGTCTCGGGGCAAAAACTATGCCCGTTTACTTATCGGTTTCCTGGGAGTACCCGATGAGTCGGAAAATCTCAATTCACTACACTGGCGGGGGAAAGAACTATCTGACGGAGGCAATTTTTCCTCCAAGCCAGAGAAGAAACCACATCTTCGCTGCTAATTTGGAATAAAATTAATGTAAGTTTAATGAAAGTGAAGAGGAAGAAGCTTTTCCTAAGAAACGGCTCTTTTCAGGGTTGAATTTTGAGTTATTTAGTGAATTCTGGTACTATAATTTGGAATAGGGCTAGATTGTAATTGCAGACCAGTTCATACTACTACTACTACTACTACTACTACTACTACTACTACTACTACTACTACTACTAACAACTGAGCCTCTGACTTAAGTGCGCACACTGCTTAATCAAAACACCGCATCAGAGTAGGTATTGAATAGCTGGCATACTATGATGAACCAGTGTGTTACGTACCAGCAGTATCAGAAAATGTATGAACCAGAGGATTGGCATGCTAAAGAAGAAAGTTATCTAACTCCTCGGCTATTTCCCGCCAATATTCAGTTAGGCTGTTATATTCGGTACGCAGCAGTAATCCCATCTATCGGAGTTGAATGTCAGCATAAGAGACAAAGAACATTACAACAAACAAAGGTCAGTGTAATGTTATTGTTGATCTGTGTTACGTCACATTATTGTCTTCTGGTTCTGAAATACCACTCTCATCATAGTCGGTACGGTAAAACTGAATAAAACATAAATGATCGGAAATTATATTCTCTATAACTTTTGTTATGTAGTACTTTTCCGTAGGACCAAGAACATACGTATTTAAAAATTAAATTTTAGGTGCCTCCCCCTAAAGTACCATTTCACCCAGGGTGAATAACATTGTTTACAGCTTAAACTGTAGTTTCTTATTCCCCGACTCTATATACCGATTTTCATTAAATTCTGTTTAACCATTTTGTCGGGGCTCGGCGTTGATATGGACTAAGCAACAAAAATCCAAATTCATGAATATCTCTGTTATCATAGCTGGTACGGTAAAAATGCATAAGACTTAAATGATCAGAAATTTAATTCTAACATAACTATGTAGTATTTATCGATATGACCACTAATAATATAAATATTTGAGAATTGAATTTAGGCCTTCCCCTAAACTACCATTTCACTCAGCGTGAATAAAATAACTTATAGCCTAGATTGTAGTGGCTCACCCCCCTGACTCTACATACCAATTTTTATTGAATTCTCTTCAGCCGTTTTCTCGTGATGCGTGTACATACACACAGACAGACAGAAATTACGGAAAAGTAAAAACTGCATTTTCTTGTTACTGTTGACATGATCGATACAGAAATGCCATTCTTTTCAAATTCTGAGCAGTGTACAGACAAAACTCTTATATATAGATGTAAAGCTAAGTAAACTTTTTGACAGATATGTAAGCTATGTGCAGACCAAGTAATGCGTTCATCCATGATAACACTGAGATTTTTCACTTGTGATACAAAAGGAACTGGAACATCCTGAAGGATTACTCTTGGCAACGGACATTTAGTTATACTTGTCATTTAATTTTGATGGCCAAGAAGGATTACTTACGATTTTGTAGGGTTCAATTTCAGGCCGTGCGCAGCAGACCAAGCACTAACAGCCTGTAAGTCAATGTTTGGTAAGTGGATATTTTCGTGTAGGTCTCGTGCTGTAGAGTCTGTGTAGAGTTGAAGATCATCAGTGTACATATGGTATTTGCAGCGTCTTAAATTTGATGATATGTCGTTCATATAGAGTGCAAAAAGAAGGGGACCAAGTACAGAGCCTTGAGGGATTCTTCTGTTCAAGTGGCGCCATGAGGAACCTATTCCCTTATTACCTTTCACACATTTTTGATGTCCGTGAAGATAAGAATGCGTTCAAGCAATCTTACTTTGAGAAAAATCTAGAGCCTTCAGTTTTACAAATAAAATGTCAGTGTCTACGCTGTCAAAAGCTTTACTGTAATCTAGTAGTGACAGAACTGTTAATCACCCTGTGTTTCGTAACTTCCTACATTCGTCAAAGTTTTGTACGGTAGGGTCATTTTTGTACTGTCTGTGAGCACAGTTTCTTTGTTTCATTAGTTGTCTAATTTCATCATTTAACCATGGGGAGGGTCCTTTCGATATTGTCGCTCTCCGCTTTGGGGCATGCTTGTCAACTAGTTCCATCACTTTGCTATTAAAGAAGTCAACTTTGTCGTCTAGATTGTTATAGTTCGTTTTGTCATGCCAGGGTATTCTGCCTGTGTCCTCCAAGAGTCTATCTTTATTTATGTTTTTCAGTAGTCGATGGGTGATAAATTTCTGGGAGGGTTTCGGTGGCCAGAGTTTATACAAGATGTATATTGCATCGTACAGATATACCGGGTACAGAGGTTTGACAAACATTGAGAACTCTGCCTGAGTTGCTGGTAACTATAAGAACTAATAGTGTGTGCAAATGAGATGTATGGTGAGTTGAAAAGGGAGGTATGATGTCCATATGATAGGCTTGAAACAATGTTTTGTCATGTGGATTTGGAAGAAGATGTGTCAATTAAGTCCATATTAAAGTTTCCCATAATTATTGTGTGAGGGTAATCTGGCAGTACTTCAGTTAATTCACCTTCAAGATCTTCTAAGTGACCTGTATTTGGAGGTTTGTAAACTACTCCTACAAGGGCTTTAATCATGTTCATTGTTATTTCTATAAACATCTATTCTGGTTTCCTTTCATATCTGCCTGGTGAACGACCTGCATTTGAGGCTGGTTAGGAAATAGCCACATACTCCTTCACCTCATTTGTGAATGTGGTCATTTCTCAGAAGCGAGTAACCTTCAAGATGACACAAAGAAGACTGGCTTGTATCTGTTAACCATGACTCAGACACTAGTAGGACATGGAAAACAGCTGGGGTGAATATTTCTACAACCTTGACCATTCGGTTTGCTGCTAATAAGCTTTACCCGTTCATATGACAGACGTGTAGGGCTCTGGAATGTTGCGAGAGAAAATTCTTAAGAATACTAGTGGTACTTTGGTCAAGGTTGCTGCTAGAGGGTGAGAGGAGCGGGGACAGCGGAAGGACAAGAGAGGGTAGCTGGACTGAGGCAACATAAGGTAGCTGTTAAAATCGACTAGTGACGTCGGAGGGATTTATTTTATCACTTGTAACTGTCACCAACTTGGAAGGATGAGAGTAACAAAATGTACAAATAAACATGAAGGGCTAGGAGGAATTTAATGTTAATTGTATTAGTGGGGCAGAATCAACTGTGCCAAGAATTACCTATTATTTTCAAGTGCGACTAAATTAGGGTGTTGTGTCTAAATTAATAAAATAAAAACTAAATGTATTTAAAAATGAAATTTGTTATATGAATAATTAACCATAAGCAAATAAGAAAGCAAATGCAGTTATTTAGTTAAATATGTAGATAAATAGTTGCAAAAAGAAATTTTAACTAAGCTGAACGAAAATAAATGATAATTAACTAAACTATCTAAGATAAAATTTAACGATCTTGAGAGAAATAAATATGGACTAATCTAGGAATGTTATAAACACTCAGTTGGCTGCACTCAGTTCGGTGAATTGTTACATTTAGCTGCTGTCACTGTCCTTAGGAATGTCACTCAGCCGGTGACTGCCATCTGGTTTCTTAATATCTCCACTTGAGGTCCAACAATTGCTCTGATTAAAGCGGAGAATAGCAGCCTTAAGAATTGACAATCTGGTGGAGGGTAGAACCTCGCGAATTGGGGTACCTTTCAATTTTCACTTATTGCGAAACACTTCCTGCCTTGTTCAATAAGATGTGAATTTGACAATGATTGGCCAAGGTTTCCCTGAAGATGTAGGTCCAACTTGGTAACTCCTATCTTTGTCTTGCAAATTCACATTCACACCTATCTCCCTGGAAGCATTTACTGCAAGTTCATCCATATTTTCACTTACACTTTCCTGTACCCCAAATATTCTAACATTAGTTCTTCAGCTGTATTATTCCAGTGAGTTACATCTTGCAGCAAAGTCTTCCCTCATCTCACGGATTTCTTTATTCCTGCTCTCGAGTTTTGCGTTCAATTCTGCCACAATTTCAGAATCGAACTGGAGAGATTTTCCTAGTTCCTTTATGATGAGTTCTATCACACGCTCCGATATGGTGGCCACTATCTTTTCAAGGTACTTAAAGTGCTGATGGTTTTGTTTAGTATCCTGGTGACTGCCTCTTAAACTGCTGCGGTTGGCACTACTGTTCGGGTCACTGGTGATGCGCTTGCTGTGGCCCATATTGCCTGAGAAATCACTACTTAATATTGGTGAACTGATTGTTACAATGACTGCTTGCTGTGGCCCATATTGCCTGAGAAATCACTACTTAATATTGGTGAACTGATTGTTACAATGACTGATACTCGCTGGTGTGACTCAACACTGTATCACACACACATGCACCACTTATTATATAGCTCCCTTTAGGGTAACACCTTCTAATACAATTAAACTGAGGAGCTGGTTTTACGCACGTCCGTCACCCATGAGAATGATAACAAGATTCCTAGACCACCAGAATGATTATGTACAAATAGAAGTTCAATAACCAGATTAATAAGCATGTTAACAAGGTGTGCAAATACACAAAACTCCACTAGTGGAAGATCAGATTTTTACAGCATTAAAAAAGAAAGATACATTTTAGGGAAAATAGAGAGAACAAGAGAAGGAAGCGAGGGGACCATGAGAGAAGAACTCGTCCTTAGAAATAAATATTTGTAAAATATTATGCTAACTGATACATAAATCTGAGAACAATTTAACTGAATATGTGGGTAAATTCCTTGCATTCCTAAAGTCCAGCTGAAAATGCTTATTTAAGGAAATTTCACCAATGATCAGTGCCCAGCACTCCAGTATATTCCAGTAGGAATCCAAAATAAAGTAAGACTTGCACTGAACCAAATGAGTGTCGCTTATCACTCACCACATGCAGAAATCCGACAGTAAGGCTACCAGATATACTGTACCACGACGCGCAAAGATTGCTGGGAATTGCATGCTATCGCCTCTGGCCACCGGAGGCCTGAACTAAAATTACCGGGCGGGCTATTTAAAACTTTTAGCGCTATTGGTCCCCAGGTTCTCATCCTCCCTCCACTCTTAAATATTATATTAAATATATTCGTTTATAATTTTTTTTCATATCTTTTTTTTCATTTTCTTTCTTTTCTTTCTTTCTTTTCTTTCTTTCTTTCTTTCTTTCTTTCTTTCTTTCTTTTTCTTTCTTTCTGTTTTTTTTTCTGAAATACTTCATTCTGAACAATGATGCACCTGGAGGTTGGCCTGTGCTTTATTATAATTATTAACTTTTTTTGCTGGAGAAAAGCAGCTTAACTGCCTGTGCTGCTTAATATAATTTTATTTTTACTAATTCACAAAGCAGTGAAGGCTGGGAGTGACCGGCCTGGCCTGTGCTGGCTTTTTTTTTTTTTTTTTTTTTTTTTTTTGCTGGGGAATAAAGAAACTAACAAAGGGAGGAAGGAAGGAAGTGACCAGAAGGTGAATGGGATTGGCAATCCTTATCTCGGATTAAGAACTAAGACACTAACATCACCTCGCACGTCAGACCTCTTTAACACTATTTAAGCCAACCTCAACAGTCAATAATATCAAGATATGCCACTTATGCAGGAAATGAAATATAAATACAATGTAAGAAAGAAAGCCATATACAGGAACCAAAATGATTAAAGGAATCTCATATGCTAAGGAGGGAGTTTGTAAGATTCAAAGGTAGACTGAAATAAAACATGATCTTCTGATTTATGGAGCTATATTCTACCTACTAGCCACAGTATTACAGGTATAAAAAATTTTCACGAAAGTTTTAGTGATCATAGTATATCATTTCATGACATTACATTCAGTAGTGTTAATCATCAGTTAATATTCATCAGCTAGCAAAACAATACAATACAACACAAATACAAAATCATTCATTTATTAAAGAAAGACAAACTGACAAGTTACAACATAAGACTTTTCTCTCTTTTTGCAGTCTTAACATTGCACTGACATGTCAAAAGATTTTGGCAACACCATTTGTATTTTCGCAAGGAACTTGCCATATGATACATTTTTCAGTTCGTCAAATGAGGCACCTAGGGCCACACACTGAGAAATATTGAGATTTACACTTCTTTGGCATCTGCTAGAGGATGGCAAGTCTCTGACAGAGTAGTGTTTGAAGAAACCAAGACATGATAGCACGTACTCTGTTCCTACATATTGCACCAAAACACAACATATCATTCAGTCAATCATCTGCATTTAGATGATAAACAATGTAAAGTTACAAAATTGTATGCATCCCTTGTATTCATTGTTCTGCACTATTTACAGTACTTAAAAGTGTTCTATTTCATATGACAGTAGGATAAATCTAAATTTCTCTGCTATACGGAAAAGGATAAAATCAAGAATATAGATTATAGATTCTGTGATTGTTCCCTCTTACAACATGCAGGAGATACAAATAATGCTTCCTTTCAGTCCATTCGCAGGAGAGGAGTTCCAATAAATTGAAGGAAAAATGTAGCATCAGGATCTACATACAATAAAATGGCAACTGATCCAGCACAGAACATTCCCATGCCACGTCACTAAGATAGTTCCACATATTAAGATCTACGTCCAAGGAATTGGTCACTAATTTACGTACAGTATTATGAAAAATATGCTGCTACCTTCCGCAGCATTACAGTGTGCAAGGGACTTTGCTGTGAAGTGAAACCATCTTCAAGGTTGCCGACAGTGGGGTTCAAACCCACCACTGCCAGAGCGCAATCTTACAGATACGTGACCACACTGTGTAGCCTACTTGCTGGGTGTTTTGTAATACAAAATGAAATACATTAATACCCAATCATTAAGATTTTACAAATTGAAATTTATTGTATTTGAAGTCTTCAACAATATTTAATCCATATACAGTGTTCTCCCTAGAACCTTTCACTGACTGCCTGGCTATCATAATGTAGATATGTGCTAGTTTAATATTATTTCAAGTTGCTTTACGTCGCACCGACACAGATAGGTCTTATGACGACGATGGGATAGGAAAGTGGAAGGAGTGGGGGGGGGCGAAATGTGACCATGGCCTTAAGGTACATCTCCAGCATTTACCTGGTGTGAAAATGGGAACCCACCATCAGTGCTGCCGACAGTGGGGTTCGAACCCACTATTTCCCGAATGCAAGCTCACAGCTGCACGCTCCTAACATACTCGATTCTGCGGGACGTAATAAACCCGTCTGGCTCTCCACAGCAACTGGAGTACTTATCAACGAGCAGTAGAACACTGGAAGTTCAAACTACTCTGTTACGTCTTCTTCGTTATAACACTAAAATAGCTGATTTTTGCAGTTAATGTTTACCTGTCTTACTGTATATTATTGTTAATCGCTTGTGGGGAATAAGTTGAAATTTTATCATATTTATTTTTTACGTAGTATTACCTGCCCGGCTACTCATTCCTGCCACCCAGGTAACGAAAATTTCTGGGGAGAACACTGTATACATCATGAATGAACTTGGACATTTGTAATTACTAGCTGATGTACCTTTGCTTCACTATGGAATTCTCAAAAAGACTTTTTTGTGATTTTCTCCACTGCAGTCAACATAGGTCATTACAATGACTTAGGTCATTTAGGTCATTACAATGACTTCAGCAGGAATGTAGCGATTAAAATCAATGTTATCATATAAAATACTCAATCAAATGAAAAGCGCACATTTTCTCACTTTTCACAAACAGTTCTACGGTGCCGATCTAACAGTCCATAGTCCCAGTGCTGTAATGAGCTGGCCGCAGATAGCCGCGAACACTACTCTACCATTTTTCTGTTAAGTGTGTACACTGCTCATTCCAATCAGTGCTTCAGAGTAGGGATTGATTAGCTGGAAGGCTATGATGAACCAATGTGTTATGTAACAATGGTATCAGAAAATGTATGGCCGGGCTAGTGTCTAAGATGGTTGAGGCACTGGCCTTCTGACCCCAACACAGCAGGTTCGATCCTGGCTTAATCCGGTGGTATTTGAAGGTGCTGAAATATGTCAGCCTTGTGTCGGTAGATTTACTGGCACATAAAAGAATTCCTGTGGGACTAAATTCCTGCACCTCGGCGGCTCCGAAAACCGTAAAAGTAATTAGTGGGACGTAAAGCAAATAACATTATTAAATTAGAAAATGTATGAACCGTAGGAATGGCATGCTAACGAAGAGAAAGATCTAGCTCCCCATCTACTTGCCGCCAATATTCAGGCAGCAGTAATCCCATCGAAGAACATCACAACAAACAATGGTCAATGTAATGTTACTGTTGATCAATTTTTTGAGCTTTCTGTATTGTAGGCCTTCACATTTAGTGTTCTTCCGACTTTGTGATATTAGGGCATCTTATAAAATTATTTATAGCGTAGACTGTAGTTCCTTATTCCCAGACTTTACATACCGTTTCATTAAATTCTGTTTACCCCTTTTCTCGTGACTTGGCGCTGATATGTACTTAGAAACAAAAATACAAATTCATCGATATCTCTGTTATAGCTGGTATGTTAAAAATGTATAAAACATACATGATCAGAAATTTAATACTATATAACTTTATTTATGTAGTATTTATCACTAGGACCGCTAATAACATAAATATTTGAGAATTGCATTTTAGTCCTTCCCTTAAACTACCATTTCACTCCCCCCTGTGGGTGGGGGACGCAGACAAAGAATAAACCCACAGTATCCTCTGTATGTCGTAAGAGGCAACTAAAAGGGGCAACCAAGGGATGAACAAATTAGCACCATGGAACTACTTGTGATTAGTACCACCACGCGGGTAACACCATGTGTCGCCTTTACTTGGGCGTAGTACCACTATGTTTGGTACCAAATAGGTTTGTGATTAGTAGCAAGCGAGGGCTCAACGGCTTTTACAGTACCTGTAATTAGTAGCACTATATGAGTGACACCATGGGATGAAGGAACCCATGATTCTGGCTTGCTTATATGAGGAACACCATGGGATAGCACAAGTCCCTGTGGTTAGTACACTTAGGTAATGAACACCATAGGTTTGCTTTGCCTGTCAAGGGCACCGCAATGTGCAAAACATATTAGGTCTGTAATACATGTGCGAATTTCATTACCTATGAGTAGTACCATAATGTGTGGAATACCGCGAGTCTACACTACTCTTGATTAGTACCGCAACATTGCAAATACCATGGTTCTAATTTTCTAGCGATAAATGCCATTATGAGTGGCCGATGACCTGGATTTTGGACCCGTTTCGACAACAAGCATATTCTAATCTATTCAGCATCGTACTATAGAAGCAGTCCCTTGGTCCGTACTACTATCGTTTTGTGCCAGCTTCTGTGCATGTGAGACACTGTGGGTCGGATCCACTGATCGTTTTAAATTCATATCAATCCTCCATTCATTCTTCGTCCTCACGCTTTGAATTCTGGTCAGTGGAGGATTTTGGACTTTTAATTCGTCATCTCATTTCGTCTCATTTCGTACCATTAGGGGCCGATGACCTTGACGTTAGGCCCCTTTAAACAACAAACATCAATCAATCAATCACCATTTCACTCACTGTGATTAAAATTATTTATGGCCTAGATTGTAGCGACTTATTCCCCGATTTTACATACCAGTTTTCATTAAATTTTCTTGACATGCTTTCTCGTGCTGCATGTACAGTACATACATACATACATACAGACAGATATATAGAAATTATGGAAAATTTAAAAGTGCACTTCCTTGTTACTGTTGACATGACTGATACAGAAACACCATTCTTTTAAAATTCTGTGCAATGTACAGACAAAACTGTTGTTTTATATATATAGAAAGGTACTGAAGTTGGTACAACTCTTTCCATCATATTATATGAATGACTTACAATCACAAAATTCAGAAACATAAATTACTTGGAAACTGAACAGATACTACTGTGTAGAAGGACATGCTTACAAATTGCAAATCGAGGAAGAGAGTATAACACATTTCCTGGACTCTGGCTTGGACATCCAACAATGATTCAATAGTAGCTGCTACTGCATGATTCAATACTTAGGCTCCCAATTTCACTCACATGGCCCTATAACCTATGGAGTGAATGTGGTTTTTTGTGAGCCTGTGAAAAAAGCAGAATGTCCTCTGTGAGTCATGTTCGAACAATCTGTCTAGATGTTTCCATTCCGCTTTCTTCCCAGGTTCATAAAACACTCCATGGCAGAACAGGTTATTTCCAGTTGTGTTCAGAAGGTGGGGAGGATCAAAGATTGCAACAATCTCCTTCCCTCCCACTATGAAGAACGGACCAGGACGGCCAGAGCGAGTCTCACTGCACAACTCTCATATTACCCTGCTGTTTGTGGGACCCTGGTAGCACACACTTGCTACAATTTCCAAGCCGGTTTTCTGCAAAGCACGAATGACATCCTTTAACAAAACTTTCAAGTTTCTCAGGGGATACAGTGTCTCTGCAGAAAAAGTAAATAGCAGGTTGCTTCCATTTTCTGAGGAGACCTCTAACCATGAACACCAAGGCATGATCAGCAAATCTGTTGGTACGTCCTAGGTGTCCATAGTCTTTGTACCCATCAGTTTAATCCAAAGTCACATTGTAATGAAGTCCAGCAGAGAAAGAAACTTCATTAAAAATGAGAGACCAAATTTTTTATCACTAGCCTACTCATAGTTCTGACTCGAGATTCTAACATTTTGAAGAAAGCCTTGCCAGTACCTGTGGGAAATGAACAGGAATTAAGCATTTTGGTAAGGGTCCAACAGTATCACTATTGGCAGTAGTAGTAGAAACAGCAGTACTACGAGTGGTAGTGACAGTAGTAGAAGTCGTGGCAAAACCGCTACCATAAGTTTGATTAAATGAATATGTGATGACTTAATAACTTATCACGTAATTTAGTATTGAATAGGTGGATCCTAATACCTTGCTTTTTTTATTATTTGAATGGTAACCTAGATTCAAGTACCCTTGCAAAAAGAGTAGAGTACTGAAAGTGAGGTTAGGATTAGCGTTAGACTGCAATGTGCCAGGTTCAGGTATACTCATTTGTGAAACATTCTTACAAATTTGAGAGACCATCGGAGCATTAACTACTTGTGTAGGGGTTATGCAATCTAAAAGAGCACTTGATACAGGTGGCACTAGGACAGGGGGATGGTTTTGCACCATCGCATAAGAGCCAGGTTGTGTAGCAACAGAAGGCTGACGCTGAGCCACGGTACAATTACCAGGTGCTGCAGGAAAATTAGTAGAGATACTGACATACGAAGAAGATACATTACATGAATTACTTACAGGTGCCATAGCTCTTGAAAACAAAGAAGCAGAAGATCCCAAGCGAACATTACCCACATTTGACTCCTGAATAACACTTTCACTAGTGACCACAGTACACGCTTGAGAAGCTACACGAGAGTTAACACTTTCACACGATTCAGAAGGGGTAGATACTTGAACCTCAGAATTTGCATTAGGCAACTCATTCCCTTCAAGCAAGCCTATGATTTTGTCAAATATCCTTTATAATTGTACTAATAAGGATTCATACTCCTGCCGCTCATCTACTGGCAATTTAAGAGATAACAAATCCTGAATTTGATTCAGATAATGCTGTAGTTGTGCTTTAACCCATGCTAATTGGCCATGCGAGGGCTCAGAAGAACAGAAAAACACAAGAATGGCATTAAATTCTGATAATTTATCTCTAACCACCGCCAAAGACTCGCGCAATTTGTCTGCATTTAACGCAGGGATGGTTACCGGCAAATTAAGGGACTGTTTCAACAGGCTCGTGTCATCTCTGACATTGCCAGTGGAATTCAGTTTATGGATTTGAAGTTCGTAAATTAATTCTACCTTTCTCAATGGAAAGGGTTAGGAACAGCACGAGCCATCCTGACAGGCAGAAACGAAATTTCAAGGTGATTTACCAATTTTTAGACATTAAGCTTTTTTAGGTTAGTTATGACACTCACCGTTTACTTTTCTTTCGTCTGCAATCAACCACGCTCTGCTACCAATATGTAACTGGTTTCCGGTGGCGGTTACACGACACATAGTAAGGAAAAAGGAAAACTTAAATTACATGGCACTTTAACACCTTTAGCACTAAACAAAACATCAGATGAACTACATCAAATGTAATCAAATGAACATCTGGTTGGGTAGTGTGATGACTATAATAAAGGATGTGGAGCAGGCATGGGAACCCTACCAGGGCCATTGGGATACGTAGGTTGCGGGTTTCTAGAAAAATCAACGGTGACCTGTTGATCTGCGATATTATTTTCCAAAATAAACGTTACAAAACAAAATTCATCCATCCAAAGTAGGTTATATCTCAACATCAACGAGATTAAACGTAATTTACCAAGGACTGTTCCTTTGAATCAAAGAGGCTAAGGTACAGAGATACTTTAACATAATGCAACTTCCAGAATACAACGATTACAGGTAATAAGAATCACATGATATTAAAAATACGTTAAGTGAAAATTAACGACACCTTCAAATAATCGCGCCACCTAATGGAAACAAGATGGAAATCGGAAATACGTAAACTTCACGCAGAGGCCAGTTCAACTTACTCCTGCACTAAAAGCACTTCTGATGCGGGGCAGAGGAAAAACTAGCGTGCATCAGGTGATACGAAGTTACCGGAGGTAAACACCGAAGGAAATAAAATTAATCTACTAATTACACTGTTTACAAAACTAAAAGAAAATTGGGAGTGCCTCCAAAATCAAACGGGCAGGCCCAGCTGAAAGGTTAAGGTATCTTAATAATTGAGTGGGAGTCTGGGCAAGTAGGGGTAAACTTCTGTGTGAGAAGAAAAGCAAACAAATTTAAATTAAGGCAGAAATGAAACCAACAGTGCTTACCCCAAGGTTCGCCATCCTGGGTGGGAGGATCGCCGAAGTGCGTCTGATCGCTGGACTGACGAAAAACGAAAAAGATCATGAAATCTTGCCTCGTTCTCTTAAGAAGACCGAGGCTGGCTCCGGTCCGATCACCAGGTAACCAATCTGGCCACAGAAGCTTACTTTTCGCCACCCAGATCCACCAATCAAAACCCCTTACCAAGTCGCAATGTTTTCACAATACTGTATTCCAGAACATCGCCTAACCCTAATCGCGAACTTTCTATCTTCCAAAATTAGTAAAAAAATTCTTCTTGAATCGACAGGGGCAGACACACCCTGTTCCGAAAGTCAGCGTCATGACGAAAATGTTCCAGAATATCACCTAACAATAATAAGAACCCTTTACAATTTAATAGTTACATTTCCAAATTTCGATAGATTAAAGGAATACAAATAAAATATTCTACAATGATATTTTACACCACATAGTAAACGTTTCTTGGAAAGAGACATATTCCACAGCTCATATCAGAGATGATATTTTACGCAACATAGTAAATGTTTCTTTGAAAGAGACATATTCCACAGGTCTCAGTATACTTCCTTCCTCATAACTCTATGGACTGTTTCAGAATGGACTTTCTTACTACACTCTTGAAACAGTTCTGCTACTAATTTTACAGCATGATGGGATGTTTCTTCTTCTTAATATAAGTTCTTCGTGGTTCGTGAATTTCTCGGGCTGACCTTTTTGAGGAACTGACTTCAGCCTGTCTTCTTTGTCGAATTTTATATTTCCTATTGGGTTTTTTGGTATTAGGAAAATTGCTAATCTTAGAATAATGGAATATTATCAGTTAGTGTTGATCAAATGTGCTATTCTTTCCTTCATAATCCATATTATTGACAAGCTGCAGTGGCACAACGCTTGGATGTACAGAGACTGTGTTTGAGTAAGGCGACAGCCCTGTGAGAGGTAAACACACGGCGTGGCTGAATATTAAAGTGATGCTCCCTTGTGGCACTTCCAAAATATATGGTATTAATTTCATTACTACAGAATTCAAACACTTAGTTTTTGTTGTGTATATTTGTGGCACTTTAGCACATCCTTCCATCAATCCATCTCATGTTTATTCCTCTTTCCTCTGTATGATAAAGAAGGTAATGGGAAAAGAGCGGCTCTGGCCGAATATCAGTGACAGTCTCTGTGTCTATTGAAACCCCTCAAATCAGTCTGAAAATCTCTTTCCTACTGGTATCTTGATACGGTAGTTATGTTAGTATGAAGGGTTTTCATAGTTGAATAGATGTACAGGGTCTCCTGTATAAATCCAGATCATCCAGCGGCATTTTTACTCTCCGAGACCAACGTAGCAGTACGGGAGGCACGCATATAGTTCTTGACCTTACAAGAAGCGTGCACATGTTCATCCTAGCATCAGTAATCACTCTGAATCTCGGCTGTTAATATGGTAAGATGGTTATCATTGCAACACCCTATTTTCGTATGTAAAAGTTATTTTAAGTACAAGTCGGCTCGTCGGGTACGCCATGTATTTGTTCAGCAATTTCCTAGTGAAGTGCCACCTTCACGAGCACAGATTCACGTAATTGTAAATAAATTTGAAATTACTGCTTCAGTGCCCAATAAAAACATGCGCACACACGAACAGTTCTAATAGAGTAAAAGCTAGATGACATTGGTGCGAATCTTGAACGGTCACCAAATAAATCACTCACGAAATTAGCACAAGTAGGCGTTTCAGTTTCTTCTGCACACAGAGCTACAAAGCTGTTGCACATCAAACCATACAGGTTTACACAGGCCCATTGTTTAAAACCTGCTGATCTAGCCACAAGAGTGAGATATTGTAAGTGGTATATGCTGTTTTGCTTTACGTCGCACAGATAGGTCTTATGGCGACGATGGGATAGGAGAGGCCTAGGAATGGGAAGGAAGCGGCCGTGGCCTTAATTAAGGTACACCCCCAGCATTTGATTCGTGTGAAAATGGCAAACGACAGAAAACCATCTTCAGGGCTGCCGACAGTGGGATTCGAAACCACTATCTCCCAGATGCAAGCTCACAGCTGCGCGCTCCTAACCGCACGCTCAACTTGCCCGGTGTAAGTGGTATCTTGCATCATTGAATGGTTGTTTATTCGACCCACAGCATGTGTTCTTTTCTAATAAGTCTGGGCTTCTTATGGTTGTGTGAACAGTCATAACTCTCACTATTGGTGTGCAGAAAATTCTAATGGTGGTTATGAAGTCCCTCATTATGAAGGATGATTATTATTATTATTATTATTATTATGTGTGATTGGTCCCTTTAGGAACACATGAAGCTTTTTGCGGTGGATCCAGGGTGCTTTCGTCTGTTTACTATAGATCCTCTTCCTTTCTTCTGTCCACTTGGTACCTGCTCTTTTTGGTACTTCATTCTCTGGATAACTTCTCTAAATTGAACCTACCATATATAAATATTTTATATGGGTATTGAGATATTGTACACTAAATACAGGTCCAGGAGATAATGTTAAAATATAATACAGATCAATTACAAATATCTTTCACTATCTTCCAGCAAAGGTTGGTAATGGTAATGACTATTTCTATTTTTGAGATTGCTACAAGAAAAGGAGAAAGCATACTTTTCTCTTACCAATCTCCCAGGTTCTATAGCCATGAGATTGTCTTTTAGCCTGGTTCGTAGTCTTTCCTTAAATCTCTAACTGTAGGATCCTCTACTGTCCATATACCCATTATTAGGACTCCTTCATGTGCATCACCTAAGCATTCTGTTTACATTGCAACATTATATTAAATTGCTAAGACTAAATGAGGTGAAAGAACATCAGTGGAAATAGAAAGAAAGGATTTATTGTAATTTGCAGAAGTTATTTTCTTTGTTATTTGGAATTATATTTCGTGTGGTTTTATTTCTGTGCTATTTATATTGTATTCTTCTGCTGTTGCAAGATATACTTTGAATTTTGAAGTATACCTCTGAATATTTTAAAATAAATTTCTTAGAGTAATAACATGCATACATAAACATTAGGTAAGAGATTGGTGTGAAATACTAATCATTTTTGCTGTAGGTGTTGGAGAAACAGCATCAAAAAGTTATTCCTCTACCTCGGCCACGAACTGAGAATGTGACGTCAGAAACACATCTGTCATTTGCACAGCTTCTTCACTATGTATCTCAAACCAACCATAAAAATCTTTGGAAGGAGGCCTTCAAAAAGCACCTCAGTATTCATAGACATGGTAAGTGGTATTAAATAAACTCCCACGGTATAAGGAATGCAGAGGATAATCAGGAGATGGATAATTTCATTAATCCAGATATCCTAAATATTTAAGTTTCATTCATTCATTCAAATCTAGCTCAGCAATGTTATATTGCTACATAATAATACCTAAATGATGATATGTTAATTCAAGTATAAACTTATTGATATTTACATTAATACATTATATTGCATTGCTATTGGTAAATTTAGTATTTTATTTAATTCCAGCTTATATCAATTTTTTTGTTTTTGTTTACTGGAGTCACTTTGTAGGTAAGGACATGTGACGATTACACTCCACAATTATTGAAATTCTAATCTTGGTCATCAGGGAAAAAAACCAGCAACTAAGCTACTAAATTAATAATTGCTGTCCAATAACTAAATAAAACAAATGTTAAACCAAATAACTCTGTTTGCTAAAATTGCAAGAATTTCAGAGAGGTATTTGTAATTGTTGAGTCTATTAAAAATCATGTTCTGAGCTCCAAAAATGATATATATATATATTTTTTTTTTAAGGAAACAAGAAAGAAAAAAGAAATGTTGTCAACAACCCAAATGTAACCCATGTTCCATGTTATTTACTCTATTATGTGCCACTATTTCATCTCTGCAATACCACTATACATCATCTCTCCAGCATCACTCCTTCTTCCTTTGTTACTTCATTATACTGTGTCACATTTCACTTTCTTATATTCCATGTTAAGAACTGTAGGTTCTGTGACTTTTGACTCATGATTAATAGTCGCACAAATATTCTGTTCGCTTACCATTACACAATGTTGTAGTTAAAGTACTCCTATCTGTACTCCCTTGACTGTGATTTTTGTTTCCAGTACCACCTCCTTTTCACATTTCCAAAATCTGAGACTACCAGGTTGATTTTCATTTACATAAAATATTTTAAAATATACCAATGAGACAAGTGGCTCACACGTTACAGCACAAGTTTTCTGGGCCCAAATTTGAGGGTTGGATATCAGTTCAATCTTGGTAGTATTCAAAGGTGCTCAAATATACCAACTTCAAGATGATGATATATTTAGGTCTCTTTTTATGAATATATTGGCAACAACCATATTGTGTGCTTCATCCTAGTCCAAACTCTGTAGTCAGTCATTTAGCATCCTGAATCCTTGTCCACCTTGGCACTAAGACTGTCTGTCTCATTTTTAGTACATTCCCATTCCATTCTCCTCCTAGAAAGAGATGCTCTTCTGGAGGGATTACTTGCATCAAGTTAGTCCCGGAATATTTCCTACTCAGTGTCTAGGCACCCAATTTGAGAAGCATAACAGGAGGTAATTCACATAGTAGCCATGCTAGAGTCAATCTTGATTTCAGATAATATGATTAAATGATTCAATCCTCTATTTACTTACACATTAAAGTCCCACAGCATTTTATCAAGAACTACAGCACACCATTCCAGGTTGAACTTGTACTGTGGTAGGTAATCTTGTAATCCTCACCAGTGTCTCATAATTTTGATCCTTTTCATTTGGTTTCTTGAACACATGCAATGTCAGTGCGCCATTCTTCGAGATGTCTGCCAGCTCACAGCTTCTTTCAGTGTGTGCCCTACTGTTTATGGCAGCTACTCCTAGGGTTTAAACTCACTGAAAATAGGCTGCTTTGTCCATGAGGAGATAGCCTTCACCCATTTTCCATGCAAATCAGGCAGAGGCAATGCCTATTACCTATAGGGAATGCCCTAGCATTTATTTGGATCTGACTGGATGTAGCAGTCATGTTGATGCCACGAGAACAAGTCCAACTGATTTGTCATTGGAGAACTTTTCTTTTCTTTTTTTTTTTTCATCTCAAACCTGGAAAACAGACATCTTTTACAACTGCAACCTAGAGAAAAATGCTGATCAAATATGGAATCAAAACTACTATGCATCACCTAACATTTTCCCAGGACTTGCTTCTCTGATGTGTTTTAAAATTATCTGTCATTTTATGGCCTGTTAGAATCTTCAAGTCAGTTATCATCATATGAGCACCAAAATAATGTAGACATATGTACACTATTTATAGATAAATAGAAGAAAAGCTATCAGGGTAAATTATAATGTTGCTGAACTTTATCTATACAGCCATCTCCTCTGATGCTTCATGCAACCCATGTAGTGCAAGGGAAACTTCTCCATACATTGGCCAGACTGTGCTAAAGTTGCACAGGTTGTCATTATGCAAATCACATTTATTTGTGGTATAATTTTATATATCTTGTCCAGTACGGAAGTGGTGTAGCTGGACTCACACTTTGTTAGGTTGATGAATACCTGGCATTTTGAAAGATAGTCTCCAACAAGTTTGTTCTTCCTGTTCTTTGATTTTTGCCATTCACGCTTTAATTCCTTTGTCAAGAAGCCAATATTTGATTATGCAAAATCTCTATTTACATTGGAACAATAACTGAACAGTTTTGTTTTCTGAAGAGGCGCTGCTTAGTTCTTATTCATGCATTGCCCATTTTTGTAAAATTCTACTGAACTGTTTCCAGGTTGTCTCCAAGATGATTCTTCTGAGTCTCATTGTGGTTTCCATGCCTCAAGAGGAAGAATTGACATAATCTTCTGTGTGTGGCATTCCAAGAAAAATGTGGAGAACAGCAGCAACCCCTTTACTTAGTGTTTTATGATCTGGAAAATGCCTTTGATTTTGTCCCAAGGCCTGCTACATGGTCCATGTTGAGACAATTCATTGCCCTAAATGTTTTGTAGGCCTGGTTCAACCACTTCATGTGGGCATGTCTCGTCAGGTTCGCCATCAGAAAAATCATCTCTGATGCTTTTCCTAATGTGGATTAAAGCAAAGGTGTTTACTTGTCTCAGCTCTGTTTGCTCTGTATGTGACTGCTATGCTTTGTGAGGCATCATGTACCAACACCTCTAGCATTGATTTAAGGTGTTGCCTTGATGAAAGTATCTTCATCTTGACAAGACGTCATCCATGTCCCTTAACTCATGTGACCAGGATAAATGAACTGCAGTAAGCTGATGACACTGAATCACCTGCTCTTACAACTAAGGAGTTGTAGTAGTCGATCAAAAGTTTCAAGTGCGCACATGATCATCGTTTTGGCCTACCATCAACATAAAAAACAAATATCCTTGCCCAACCTGTCCCAGAGGCTAGCATGGCGCAGTTCAAGATCCCTGTCTGGGACGTGACTCTGGAGCTGACAAAAGAGCATAAACATGAAGTGCAGTCGAACCTCGATATCTCGAACCTCCATTACTCAAATTTTCAGTATCACAAAGTAACTTTAATTTCCTGGCTGTTTGTCCTGTTCTTCATATGAATTTATTTCTCTTCTCCATCCATTCCCTTTTCCAGATTCTCTCTGGGTAGGGTAGTGTACCAAAGCCCTCCACCTTACTCGATCTTTCCACCATTCCTCTTCTAGTACTTTATTGCTATCGACTCCTCTATTTGCAATACAGTCCACAACAGATCTCCATCTCATTCTAGGATGTGCCCTAGGCCTCTTTCCAGTCTCGGTATCCATGAATGTTCTCTTTGGTATTCTCTTTCCTGGCAGTCGCAATCATGTGTCCAAACCATTTTAGTTTTGCTATATCAATCTCTTCTTGAAGTTTACACACTCCCTTGCTTCTCCTTATTTCCTCATTTCGTATTCTATCTCGTCTTGTCTTTCCCTGTATGCTCCTCAAGAACCCCATTTGTGCTGCTTGTATCTTACTTTGGTTCTTCTTAGTCAACGTCCAGGCTGCTGAAAAATATAGGTCAGTATAGGTTTATAATAGGACGAGTATAAAACCTCCTTGCACTTCATTGGCACATCTTTGTTCCATACAATGTCTCTCACACACTAGTAGAAACTTATAGACTACTGTACTCTTGAATCAGTTTCCATCCAAATTTCCATCTTGTGACATCATCCTGCCCAAATATTTAAAAATTTTCACTACTTCAAGAGGTTCATTTCCTATTTTTATCACTCCCCTGGATTTTCTCTTACCTCTTGTCACGATCAAAGTACTTTTTGCAGTACTAATCTTCATTCCAAAATTTCTTATCTCCTCCTTCCGTAAATCAACTTGTGTCTATACTTCCTCTTCCTTATCTCCCCAAACTACAATGTCATCAGCAAAGAGCATAGACTTTACTTGCTTGCCCATCATCTTCTCCTTGATGAAAAACCTACAACCTGTTTTCCAGTCATTGACCGGGTCAGGGATGGAATGAACGAAGCAGATATAGGCTATTAGTACGATGGGGTCGCCACTCCCAAAGTGATTTATTAATGACTGATAGATGCTATGAAATGAGAATAGAGAGTGTTTCTGGAATGAAAGATGACAGGGAAAACCGGAGTACCCGGAGAAAAACCTGTCCCGCCTCCGCTTTGTCCAGCACAAATCTCACATGGAGCGACCGCGATTTGAACCACGGTATTGAGCGGTGAGAGGCCGACGTGCTGCCGTGTGAGCCACGGAGGCACTCTTCTCCTTGATATTATGTAGAATTCTATCCATGATAATGAAGAGTAATGGAGACAATACACTTCCCTGTCCTAAGCCTGTCTCAACTCTGAACCATTCAGTTTGACCCACTTTGGTTCTAACATAGCTTTCACAATTTTGATACAATGCTATTACCATTTGCATTGTTTCATTCCCAATCTGTGCCTCTGTCAATGTTTTCCATACTAAATTCCTTTGGACACTGTCATATGCCTTTTGAATATCTAGAAACGTTACTACCATGTCCTTTCCATATTCCCAATACCTTTCCATCATTTGACGCAATGTAAATATTGGGTCAAATGTGGACCTGCCTCTTCTGAGTCCGTACTGGTGTTCTGCCAATTTTCCCTCTACTCTGTCTCTCATTCGTCTATCCAGGATTCTTTCAAGGATCTTAGCTATATGAGGTATCAGTGTCACTCCTCTGTAATTTTCACATTGCTTCCTGTCTCCTTTCTTGAAAATTGGTATAATGACCCCCTTTCATCCACTCTTATGGAACAGTCTTTTCTCTCCATCTCACTCTGAAGAGTCTATACAACCACTGTAGACCAACTACTCCTGCTGCTATTATCATTTCTATGGTGACTTCGTCAATTCCAGCTGCCTTGCCTCGTTTCATTCTTTTAGTGGCCCACTCAATCTCTGCCGTGGACACCTCGTTTTCCTTATCTTCCATATACACTAAATGTGGTTCTTCGGTTTCTCCTTGTACCGAGGTATTTTGCACGTTGTAAAGCTGTTCAGAGTATTTTCTCCACCTCTACAATATATATGGCTTCTGTCTCATCACTTCCTCCTGTTCATTTTTAATGAAGTTAGCACCTTCTCCCAGGTTTTTCTTCTTTTTTACCCACTGGTGTAAGATATTTTTCCTTACGGTTGTATCTTCTTGCAGAGATTCATTGAATTTTTGCCAGCATTTCTTTTTCTCTTCTTGAACCACCTTGGAGCACTCCTTCTTGCAGTGCCTGTATTCTGTTTTGCATTCTGTTGTTCTGCTTCTCAGCCATCTTTTCCAAGCTTGTTTGTTCCTTTTAACTATATCTTTTACCCTGTCATTGCACCAGGGTGTTTCTTGATCTTTCTTCCTTCCTGATACTCTTCCACAGGTCTTTTCTGCAGACTTGACCATGACTGTTTTAAAGTATGCCCATTCTTCTTCTTCTTCTTCGACCCTTCCGATTTTTTCCTTAGGTATACTTTTTTTATGTGTGTTTGGAACTCTTTATTTATTTCCTTCTCCTGCAGTTTCCACACCCTTAGCTTTAACTTAGCTTTCACAACTCTGTGATCTCCTTCAAAAGATTCACTTCGGAGGGCTGTTACATCTAGCAACATTTTTCTGTTACCTTTCTCGACCAAACTGTAATCTATCAGAGTTTTGATTTTGTTATCCCAACTATATCTTGTTATCTTCTGACTGTTTTTCTTTCAAAACCATGTGTTACCAATGATCAGCTCATTTCTTCTACAAAAGTCTCCCAAAATATCTCCAGCCTTGCTTCACTTCCCATATCCAAACGGACCTATAATCTCCTCATCTCCTTTTCTTTCCTGCCCTACTTGGGCATTCATGTCTTCTATGATCACAACTTGTTAGTCCTGTATGTTTCCTTCCAGATATTCAAGGTATAGATCCATATCTGTATTTCCTGTTTGTGGAGCATACCCTTGAATTATAAGGTATAGATCCATATCTGTATTTCCTGTTTGTGGAGCATACCCTTGAATTATATCTGTAACACCAGTTTCAAGTCTCAATCTGACCTTTCTCTATTACTCAAAATTTGGTTACACGAATTTCTTGATTTTTCAAAGAAAACTTTTGCTCATTAGAAGTGAAAATTACTCTGTACATCATTAACTGTGCAATTGTGGTATGTGTGTTATTGTTCCTAAATGTACTGCAGTATGGTATTCCCGGACGACATCAATATGTTTACATATCGGCATATTTGTCCACCCCTGCTGTGTTCACCATATGCAGCTGGGACAGGAATTGACAGTACTAATAAGGCTCAACATGCCATCAGCCTGCTTTATATCAGTACAAGGAAAACCTACAGAGTTTTTTTGAACAGTCGTTTAGTTTCTGCTTATTGTTCTGCAAGTGTAAAGCATGGAGAAACGCATAGTGAAATGCCTAAGCCTCGGCGAGGAAGTTTGAGTGATAAGTGAAGTAGAGAAAGGTCAGAAAAAGAAAATACCTTAAATAATCACAACAATTAACTTGAAGCAGGAAATATACAACATTTACAAAGGACATAAATATAAACAAAATAAACTGTACAAGCAAACACTATATTTTACATACTTACAAAAATAATAACAAAGAAAGGAAAATTCATGTAAATACAAACTAAACTAAACTTTAGTTTATATAAATTGGATAAGGTCCTCACACCAATGTTTGTTCTAGGATTGAATAAGACTGATGATGCCCAGTAAAAGAGGGGCGAAACATGTACCTTTAAAATCTGGTAATTTCTATGTTCATTTAACCATGCAACAATGGATTGTATTGAATAGGTGGTGTAACAAAATACTCCTTTTGTAAACTTAGTGATAAAGCTGTTTTCAATACAGAACAATGAAGAGAATAATGATTTGTAACTTGCCACTTAGTCGAGCAGCTCTTCTTCTTTCTCCGAAGTTTTCCTAGCACAAACTATGCAACATATTTGTAACGCTACTCTTTTGTCGGAAATCGCCCAGAACAAATCGAGCTGATTTTCTTTTTTTCTTTGGATTTTTTCCCGTTCTTGAATCAGGTAATCCTGGTGAGGGTCTCGTACACTGGAACCATATTCCAGTTGGGGTCTTACCAGAGGCTTGTATGCCATCTCCTTTACATTCTTACTACAACTTCTTAACACCCTCATAACCATGTGCAGAGATCTGTACCCTTTATTTACAATCCCGTTTATGTGATCAACGCAATTATTATTATTATTATTATTATTATTATTATTATTATTATTATTATTATTATTATTATTATTATTATTATTATTAAGCGTATGGAATTTACAGAATGGACAAGTATATACAATATTATACAAAAGAAAAACCTGCAAAGAATACATGGTAAGTAGGGAACAATTACACATGAATATCTAAATTGTTTATCCACTGCAGTAGGGATACTGAAACATCAGCAAAGTCTTTTCGGTCTCCACCATAAGCACGCAGAGGGCATTCGTCCATTACATGATGCATGGTCTGGACTAAAGCACCACAATCACATGCTGGAGAGTCCCTGAAGCCCCACTGGTGAAGGGAGAATGCAGATCTTCCACAATTTGTGCGGAACCTGTTTAGTGATGCCCACGTTCTTCTTGGCAAGCTGAAACCAGCTGGGGCATGATTTGGATTAAAGAGGCTTGGCCACTCCAGAGCTGTATGAATCCATTCCTCTTTCCATTCCTCTTTTAAATTGAAACCAGCATCCATTAGATTCTTAGCTGTTTTCATCGGTGGCTTACGGGATTTCAGCCTTTGTCTCCAGAAATCTATGGATAGGTAGAGTTGGATTGGACATGATCTTATCATATTCTTGAACAAGGGCTCTTGAACGTCGCAGGCTTGGTGGAGCAATGTGGGACAGGACTGGCAGCCAGTGCGTTGCAGTAGGCTTCAGAGTACCAGAGATGATACGCATGGTGGTGTTAAGTTGTACATCGACTTTCTTCACGTGGCAACTGTTAAGTCATACTGAAGAGCAGTATTCAGCTGCAGAATACACGAGGCCAAGCGCAGTACATCGTAATGTGTCCGCTGAAGCACCCCATGAAGTTCCACACAATTTAAACAGAATATTATTACGTGATCTCAACTTAGATCCGAGGTTTTCAAGATGCTTTCTATAAGATAGGGTTCGGTCAAGCGTTACCCCGAGGTACTTTGGATTAGGATTGTGCTTTAGCACTGAGCCATTGAAGCGTACTTGGTGTTTTGTATTAGCCAACTTGTTGTGGAGATGGAAGCAAGCAGATTCTGTCTTATTCATACTGGGTTGTAGTCTCCAGTTTCGGAAGTGAGAGCTAAGTGTATCCAGGTCAGACGTCAGGATGGCCTCGGCATGGCTGAGATCTGGATGTTGAATGACAATGGCTAGGTCATCTGCATAAGAGAATTTTACTGATTTTTGTCTCAGGAATATCCGATATGTAGAGATTGAATAGACGAGGTGCCAATACTGATCCCTGGGGAAGGCCATTTTTTTTTAGTTTCCTAAGACGACTAATGTCATCATACATGACAACACGGAAGAGCCTTTCGGTTAGCATATTGTTGATCAGTGTGGTTACAATTTTGCAAGGGATAACTCGTTGCAGCTTCAACATCAGCCCTTGCCTCCACACAGTATCATATGCAGCCTTTAGATCTACAAAGACTGCAGATGTTTTAGAGCCCCTTTGAAAACCAGCCTCAATGTGAGTTGTTAGTGCTAGCACCTGGTCAACACAGCTTCGGTTCTGCCTGAATCCAGCTTGCTCTACTGGGATCACTTCATTAATATCCGAACTAATTCTGTTGTACACAAGTCTCTCAAGGAGTTTATAGCAAACACTCAGCAATGCTATTGGTCGGTAGCTATCGACTTGGTCTTCCGGTTTACCGGGTTTCAGAATTGCAATGATCTTGCTTACCTGGAATTCATTTGGCAGATGCCCAGCCGATAAGATATTAGAGTAGAATTTAGCCAACCAGAGCCTTGTGTTTGGACCACTATGTATCAGAAACTCGGGAAATATCCCATCAAAGACAGCAGCTTTACCAGGTTTGAGGCTTTTAATAGCAGTATCTACTTCCAGATGTGAAAATGGTTCCGAGTATATGGAGTTGTCCTGCAAGTTGCTTTTCTGTTGTTTGAGCAACTTCTTTACTTGGACGGTATGTTTCTTATCAGAGGGCGCTCGTGACATTTTAACAATATGTTCAGCTACTAGGTTGGGGGTGATGCAACCATTTCTCTTGTGGCAGATTCTGTTTCCGGTAAGTTTCCTGAGAAGACTCCAGGCTTTTCTGCTGGACTGTTTGAAGTCCATAGTCTCAACCGTATTGTTCCACTTCTGCTGTCGAGATTCATCTAAACTCTGTAACAGAGCACTTGCTATTTCAGGATCTCCACCCTGTAAATACTCCTCATAGTGTCTCACAAGTTTCATTCCATCCAGGGATATACTCTTTCTGCAGCCCTCTTGG
Source organism: Anabrus simplex (assembly GCF_040414725.1). NCBI lineage: Eukaryota > Metazoa > Arthropoda > Insecta > Orthoptera > Tettigoniidae > Anabrus > Anabrus simplex. The sequence continues at coordinate 151,967,885 of NC_090270.1, forward strand.
AATATATTTCTTGGCAATTGAGATAATAAGTCCAGCAAAACGTTTGTAGTTAGACTGAATAGGCGGTATGAATCGGGCACATTTGTCAAGATCTTCTGAAAAGCAATCCCACTTGGCTTTATTGAAATTCCAGCGTGGTCGAGGTGTGCTTTTAACCAAAGGTATTTGTATTCCTGTAGTTATCATGACAGGTCTGTGTTGACTGTGGGGAAAGTTTTCCATTACTTTCCTTGCAGTAGGCAGGACAATACCATTTACATTTTCAGTGACAAAGCAAAGATCAGGATTGTATTCTCTCTTCCAGCGGGCTGACTTAAAGGTTCCTCTATCTTTCACATCGAAAACCAGGTGTAGATTATTAGCTTCAGCCCAGGTGACTAGTTGAGAGCCACATTCATCTGCATCATCATATTTCCAGTTCGGATGGTGACTATTGAAATCTCCGACATATATTGCTGGATGATTCTGGGTTAGGAGCACTTCATTTGACCAAGCCACAGATGGTGGTTTATATACATTTACCACTTTGATGCCCGATATGCCAACAGTTACCACGTGAACATCATCAGTCACTGTTGCTGAAATGAGCCGAACATCTTGTAGATTTGAACGAGCATAGGTTGCTGCCCCATACGTTTGGTGGTAGGTTGCCCCAATAGCGATATAACCAGGGATTTTTCCTCTCAATCTTAGCTGTTCCTCAGTCGCAGTATGAGTTTCTTGAATGGTCACTAAATCGATGTTGTTTTCAAGAAGGATTCTAGAAAGATGTTCACTTTTCGATCTGGATATGCCTTCGATGTTTATTTGGCATATTCGTAAAGAAGGTCCTAGTATCTTTGCAGGTTGGTCCTGAGAAGGACCATTTGCAGAAGTTCTCTCTGAGTCCATTTGGCCAGGAGATCAACGTCTGTTGATAGTTTGGCTGCCGATTTGTTGTTGCTCGCTTAGCACCACCCGGGGAACACGTGCAGGGCAATATGGAGGTAAATCCTGCGGACGTGAGAAACGTTCATTCCCCATCAACGCAATGAAGATCTTTCCTTATATTAAAACCTAGCTACAATGATCCCCATAAGGAACTTTCATCCCATCAATGCAGTAATTAAAACTGAGAGGACTTTTCCTATTTGTGAAACTCACAATCTTACCTATAACCCTGTTTATCATCATACCATTGCCTGCTGTCCATCGCACAACATTATCAAGGTCACTTTGTAGTTGCTCACAATCTTGTAACATTTATTACTCTATACAGAATAACTTCATCTGCAAAAAGCCTTATCTCTGCTGCCTTGAGGAATTCCCCTCTTAATTGTAGCGTGCTGCAGAAATACCTGACGAATTTCAGACGTAAATAACTCGGCAACGCAACAAGCCATTGACAGTTTTGTTGCGCAGTTTAAAAGAGCAGGGTTTGCAATTTATTTCACACACAGATTGGAGCATATTGGCCACAGCTTGCAAACAGGCGTTATTGTCATGGTGCGCGCGGTCTTGGTCTTGGCCTTGGAGAACACATGCATCGTCTCGTCCGGGCTAGTCAGTCAGCCAGTCGCTAGCATGGCGTACAGTGGTGAACTCCGAGGTTTCGTGATTGAGACTTATTTAAAAAATGCCGACTCTGTTAACACAATTTGTTTCGCAGACACTTTGGCTTAGGTCGACATGAGAAAGTTCCGAGCAGGAACACCATTCTGTTATGGGTGAACAGTTTAAGAAAAAGTGGTTCGAGTGTGAAAACGAAGCCGCCTGGTAGGCCTAGTAGCGTCTGAACACCAGAGAACGTCCTTGCAGTGAGACGCCGCTACGCAATCTTCTCAACGTTCCGTGCGTCGGCATTCACGTGCTATGGGACTCTCGGATCGCACCATGGCCAGCCCGTTCCGATGACCTCACCCCATGCGATTTGTTTCTCTGGTAATATTTGAAGGATCACGTCTTCTGACTTCAGCCGTGAACACTACAGGACCTGAAAGCTGCCATCCGTGAAGAAATCGAGGCAATACCGCAAGACATGTCACGCGAGTCATGCGGAACTTCAGGGAGAGGCTTCAGAGGTGCATCGAACAGGATGGTCGGCATTTGGATGACATTATTTTCAAAGCCTAGTGTTCATGTGTATGTGACGCAAATGGCAAACACTACTCTTTCCAACTGTGCAATAAATCTTTAAATGGCTTGTTGCGTTGCCGAATTATTTGCGTTTGAAATTCGTCAGGTATTTTTGACGCACCCTGTATTACAGGGTGGATAAAGCTTCGCCTACTCTAAATCTCCGAGTTCTGTTTTCTAGAAACATAGCCACCCATTGAGTCGCTCTTTTGTCAAGCCCTATTATACTCATTTTTGACAGTAGTCTCCCATGATCCACCCTATCAAATGCTTTAAACAGGTCAATAGCGATACAGTCCATTTGACCATTTGCTATATCTTGCTGGAGTCCTACAAATTGAGGTTCAGTGGAATAACCATTCCTAAACCCAAACTGCCTTCTATCGAACTAGTTGTTTATTTTGCAAACATGTCTAATATAATGAATATTGAATTTTCACGACCACATTGTAATCGATGTCTAATATAATCGGAAAGATTGCCTTCCCAAAGCTTATATACAATGCATGTCAAACTTACTGGCCTGTAATTTTCAGCTTTATGTCTGTCACCCTTTCCTTTATACACAGGAGCAACTATAGCAACTCTCCATTCCTTTGGTATAGCTCCTTCATGCAAACAATAATCAAATAAGTACAAATAGGTCTTTCTGTCAAGAAAGGTCAGCTAACGGAGGAGAATATCATCATAAATGATGACTGTGAAATTAAATCACAGTGCAACGGAAGTGCGGTTCATTACTTAGGTGTGAATTTCATAAATGAACTTAAACTGGATGCACAAGCCATATTTGACAAGACGCGGAACAAGATTGACACCCTTGTTAGCTCACTATTGCTGCAATCTGACCAGAAATTTTCAATTTAAATAGTTCAATATCACCTACTCTTATTTACCCACTCCAAGTTACTCCCCTAAACAAGATACCTCAAACTTTTCTATCAGATACGGATAAAACATTAAAGAGTGGAACTAAAAAATTATTACAACTACCAGCAGACGTTCTGGATCATATGGTGTATACCAAAAGGAAGTATAAAGGCCTTGGTTTGTTTTGCGCCACTTGGGAAGCCAAACTACAGCATATTAACATTTGTAATAAATTATCGCTTGCAAATAACGGCTGCATTAATGCAACTAGGAACTTGGAGCAAGAACGTACAATTTGTTTGCAAGATCTAGGCATAGAAATGAATGATCAAGTTATGTCCAAAAGTAGCCATCTTCCCAATGTAAGGAAGTTCTGACAGATACTACAAGACAGAGAACAGTCACGAACGAAGTTGCTGAACAAAGGAAAGGGCGTTGAATTCTTCCAGGAATACATGCCAGGGAACAAATGGATAAGAGATCACCGAGGCTTATCCTGTGCGGAATGGAGAGAGGCCATCAAGATGACAGCGAATGTGTGCGCAATTCGCTCCGTGCCGCGAAGATCCCAGGATAAAACCCTCTGTCGGTGTTGCCACAGAGAGCATGAAACTCTTGCCCATGTCCTGGGAGCCTTTCCTCACGGGTAGGTATTGAGAAATTCCCGCCATCATACAATACAACACATGATTGCGACCTCGCTGAGGGATCACGGTTTCACGGTGCATGAAGAGGTCTCTGGTTTAGCTACCGACAGGAGTAACAGGTGTATTGACATGCTAGCCTTTCAACCAGCTAGCAAACAAGAACTAATCTTATATCGCACAAATGCTTCGAGTCGCACGTTGGCCAGGCCGAAGATGTGAACGCCGAAAAGAAGTCAATTTACCAGCCAACTGTAAACTACTATAAAGATAAATATCACCTAGACAATATTTCCGTCCATGGACTCGTGAACGGAGCTGGAGGCACAATCCCTAAATTTCTTGTACAGCTATGGGATTCTCTCGGTCTCAACTGGACATGACTACATGACATCGCTATCGCCGCAATACGAGGTTCAGTGACCATACTCCACAAACATCTATATAACATTTGAAGAACCATACATCATGCCATATCCCAAATTCATTGCAAATTTATTCCTGAGCCTTGTGGTGGTTATTTCCATCTGGCACACTAGCAAACTCAACAGTAACTTAGAAGACAAAATACTGTGTAATCGACATACTTTGTCCTTGTGGCAGCCTCCACATGGGGGAAGTTGTATTAATAATAATAAAAAATATCCCAACCCATTGTCTTTAGTATATCCCCAGAAATCTTATCAATTCCAGCCACTTTTATAGTTCTCAACTTTTGTATCTTATTGTAAATGTCATTGTTGTTATATGTAAATTTTAATATTTCTTCAGCATTCGTCACCTCCTCTGTCTGGACATTATCTTTGTAACCTACAATATTTACATACTGCTGAGTGAATACTTCTGCCTTTTAAAGATCTTTACGTACACACTCTCCTTGTTCATTAACGATTCCTGGAATGTCCTTCTTGGAACCTGTTTCTGCCTTAAAGTACCTATACATACTCTTCCATTTTTTTTCAGATATGGTACTGTAGCCCAATCCCTTGCCTTTAGTACATCCCCAGAAATCTTTTCACTCCAGCTGCTTTTCTAGTTTTCAACTTTTGTATCTTATTGTTACTTATCCTTGATAAATATCAATACTTTGTTAGTGTTAGTCACCTCTTCTACCTGAACATTGTAACCAACAGTGCATACTGCTGACTGAATACTTCTTCCTTTTGTACATCATCACATATACACCCCCTTTGTTCATTAATGATTCCAGGAATGTCTTTCTTCAAACTTGTACCTATACATTCCATTCCATTCCATTCCATTCCATTTCATTTTTCACTAAATTTTATATGACTGCCAATTATGCTTGCCATATATTATCCTTACCTGACTTATTTGGTAGATTCAAATTCCTAGTGAATTGCTTCAATTTCTCCTTACTTCTACTTAGTTTCTTTACTTTTCTGTTATAATATAGCAGGTCTTTACCATTCCTTACCACCTTTAAAGGTACATACCTGTTTTCACACTCCTCAACTATTCCTGTAAACCCATCTCACAGACATTTTACCATTTCCCATGGACCATAATTACTTTTGAAAAACCTCTGTCATGTCTGTCTTATCAACCACATGGTACTTTCTGATAGGCCTACTTTTGCAACCTTCCTTTTTATCGCATTTAATTTTAACTACGATGAAAACAGGTTTGTGATTACTAATACAGTCTATTACATCAGTTTTTCTATAGGACTCATCTGGTTTTATCATCACCACATCTAGAATATTCGTTCTTCTAGTTAGTTCCATCACTTTCTGAGCCAGCTGTCCTTCGTAGATTAACTTATTTACCATTTGTTGGTCATGCTTCCTGTCATTTGCATTACCTTTCCAATTTACATTTGATAAATTTGTTGTATTTGGTCCTGCTATTTTGTGTGTGTATGGATGGTCCGACTCATTATCAGTAGTGTGCGACAGCTGAGTGGGATTTCTGTATACTTTGTAAGACAGGTTCTCATTATTCCTGCTGATAGTGATGTCTAAATAATTTATTTTCTTGTTAGTTTCTGGCTCCATTGTGAACCTGATGGACTTGTGCAAAGAATTTAGTGTGTTTAATAACTGGTGTGCATTAGTGATGTCATTATCATATATGCATATGTCATCATCTACGTATCTGCTCCAGTGTAAGATTCCTTTTGATTTCTGGCCTTTGAAGAAGATGTTTTTGAAGTTATTCAGAAAAATGTTAGCTATTATACCTTACAATGGTGAGCCCATGGCTATCCCTTCTTTTTTAGTAACAGATCTTGCCGTTGAATGTAAAGCAATTTTGATGTAGCATTGTTCTAAGAAGGCTAATAATTTGTTTGGTTTCTTGTAGTGAAGTGTATTCTTTAAGAAGATTTTTGATAATTTTTAATGGATTCATCTATTTGTATGTTGATGTACATGTTAGTGATGTCAAAAGATATCATACGTGTGCTCTCCGTTATTTTAAGTTTATTTAGTTCTTTAGTTAGTTCTAGGGTGTTTTTAATAGATCTGTCTTCCTTAAGTGAGATATTCTCTTCTAGAATTTGGTTGAGTTGTTTGCTTAAATTGTAACTTGGCGCATCTTTAAAATTGAGTATAGGTCTAATGGAGAGGGCTCTTAGTGTGGGGAGTTTGGGATTTTTGATGGTGAGACTTTCTTTTTCTTGTTTTGTGAGAATAAAGTCTGTTTCCTTGATAGCTTGTTTTATTTCTTTTTGAAATTTATTTGTAGGGTCGCATTGTAGTTCTTGAATTCTGTTGTTTTTTCTATGTACTCCCTTTTGCGATGATTAGGTTATCATTTTTAATTTTGTTCTTAACCTTTTTTAATGCTGAGTATTGAGTGGCACAATTCGGTTGTTTAGTGGAATTTTCTTGTGCGTTTATTTTTAGGGCTATAAACTTTTTGTTTCTGTATTGAACTGGGATCACAGAGATAAGTGTTTTAAGGTTGAACCTTTTCAATACAAATTAAGAGTTGTATAAGATATTATTTACAACATTGAACCTTAAAAAACTTATCTCTGTATTTTTAGGGCTTTGTTGATGGCTACGTTTTTTTATTATTTCTCTTTGTGGAGAGAGGATTTTGTCGCAAACAATTTCTACGTCAGCGATGAGCTTTATTATGTTGTTTTCATTATGGCGTTCCTGGCAATTGAATTTGAGTCCTTTCTCTACCAGACTTATTTCAGTTTTGGAAAGGTAGTGTCTGATCTGTTAATTAATCCTGGGTGAAAATTAGCAAGTTTGTCATGGTTATTGTTTTCAGGATTTTTCTGTTTATTCGTTAAGTTATGTATTTTATTGTCAATGACCTTCTGGTTCCTGATTGCTTCTTTTTTAATGTAATCATGTAAAAAGTTGGAGTAGGATGTCCATTGTGTGTGGTGCCAGAAGTTGCTTAGGTTTAAACGGATGCGTGGAGTTTGTTTGTCGATTTCCTGTTTCTTTATGTATGCAAATTTAATTTTGTTTCTGATCCATAATAATTGTGATTGGGATGTGGATATTTTTGCCGAATTTGTTGTGGGTTTAGGTTTTATGGATATGTACTTAGGAATGAGCTTTAATTCTAGACATTTCTTATTAAATGTAATTGATTTATCAATGTTCACAATTTTGATTTTATGTGACTTGAGTTTTTTAGCTTCATAATTTGCCGGACTGGCCAAATATTTTTTTAAAGAAAGAAGCAATACTTTCCAGCCTGTCAGACACAAAACAATTTCCAATATTAATTATAACACTATAAACATATCTGTAAAAAATACATGCTATTAGACAAAGAATGGCATGTTTCGTTCTACAAGAACATCCTCAGATTGTATCAAGTCACTTAAAACATGCGTATATATGTACAGTATTGTTTACGTTGTGTAAACTTGTCAATGATGATAAAGAGTTTAGTGATAATATGAACAAGTATTGTCAAATAATGAATTTACCAAGTATTAACATAATGAAAATCCACCACACATGACAAAGAAAAATACGTGGTTCTGAACTACGTTAACAAGAACACATACAAAGTAGCTAATATTTTCAAGAAACAAGGTTTAAAAGTAGCCTTTAGAATGAACAACACACTCCGGAAACACATCAGCAAGTGCAACCTAAACTAAAAGGACCCTTTCTCAAAGTCAGGAGTCTATGAACTCAAGTGTCAAGAACCTAACTGCAATGCCACATATATAGGTCAGACAAAACTTAATTTCCAAAGATACAAAGAACACAAAGACGCGATCAGATATAATCGGCATTCAGCCTTCGGGGAGCATATATAAGACAGTTCACACCATTTCACAGACATCAACACAGATCTAAAAATTTTACACATGGAAAATAAAAGTAAATCTTTGAATATAATGGAAGCAATTGAAATTTACATCGCCAAAAAATCTAACCTAACCAACCTAAATGACCATACACACTTAAAAAATTCCCCTCTCTTCGCTCTACTTACATAGCGTCTGGCCTACACTTACTCTTTAAATTAGCACTTGTCATAATATCATCATCTAATAGATATTCTCTATTTCAATTCCATACTTTATTTACCTAAAATCATTAACTTGTATTTGCCCCTATTACATAAAAGTACATTATAATATGAAGAAGGTTAATAACCTTCTCTCTCCTCTCGAGTGTTGAAAGAATCTTCCACAGCGCTCCACTCACTCTGCCCATCCACGAACCTGCTACGCAGGCGAAGCAGGGGAAGAGGTGATAATCCCACATGGCACGTCCCAGGTGGCGGATAGGGGGGTCCTAACCGGCTTTCCGGCAGACTTGAGGGAAATAAAATACCTCTCGCGAACCAAACACACTACCCCCTGTGGGTGGGGGACGCAGATGAAGAATACACCCACGGTATCCCCTGCCTGTCATGAGAGGCGACTAAAAGGGCTGACCAAGGGATGATTAAATTGGAACCATGAAACTGCTTTTGATTCGTGCCATCACGCGGGCAACACCATGGGTTGCCTGTACTTGCGAGTTGTACCACTATATTCGGTACGAAATGGATTTGTGATTAGTAGCAGCAGAGAGTTGGTTCCCCTGTGGGTTTTCCAGTACCCGTGCGTCGTACCCATGTGAGCAACACAGCGGGTCTGGGCGTAGCCTGTGAGTTGTACCACTATATGAGCGACACCGTGGGTCTGCGTTGCCTTTGATTAGTATCCACTATGTGAGGAACACCACGGAGCCCGTGGAACCGGCATCCGTGCCTAGTACACCTAGGTGAGGAAACTCATTGGTTTGCGTTGGCTATGAGTGGCGCCATTGTGTGCGAAACACCATAGGTCTGCGTTACCTGTACGAAGTACATTACTTGCGAGTAGTACCATCTTGTGTGGAACACCGCGTGTTTCGCTACTTTTGATTAGTACCGCAACATGACAAGTACCATGGTTCTACTTTACTCGCAACATGTACCATTCTGTGGGGCCTTAGACATGGATTTTGCACCCCTTCAGACATCAAGCATCATTGTGCTTTATGAGTGGTCCCTTGGTGAGTAATCAATTATGTATGATCTTTGTTTGAGTCTGATCCACTGTATTTTGTTTGTTTGTTTCCTTTTCTTTTTTCTTTTTTTTTTTTGTGGGGTTCATGTCCATCCATTCATTCTTCATGTCATTATTATTTTTTAGTCATTGGATGAATTTGACATTTTTGTTCTTTCATTTCGTACCATTAGGGGCCAATGACCTCGATGTTAGGTCCCTTTAAACAACAAACATCATCATCATCATCATCATCACCCTGCCCGTATTTCCCCCACCCCTTACCACGGTACAGTATACTAGATTATAACATCCAATAGGAAGAATCCACAACGTTCCACACGCTCCTCCCATGCTTCCCGTCCCCTCTCCACGAGCAGTGTGTTATGCCCAAAACTTTCCATTTGCTTCTCCATGACCACAGTCCTGAAATAGTGTTTGTTGACAATGGACTTAGCATCGGCAGTCTGGATAAGTACCAAAGATTTTCATTATGTTAATACAGTGAAACCTCGGAATGCGAGTAACTTGGTCTATGAGTGTTTGGCAAGACGAGCAAAAATTTAAAATAAATTGTAACTTGATAAGCGAGTGACGTTCCGCAATACGAGCGTCACATGTACCTACGTTTTCCCTCCCCTGTGCCTTTGTTGAATGGATGAGTGAGGTCTTTGGTCCTGTAGTGAAGAAATACCTTTCAGAAAATAATCTGACGCTCAAAGTCTTGCTGGTTATGGACAATCCTCCTGCTCATCCTCTAGACCTTGAGTTCTTGAGGACGACTTACTGGAGGAATTCAAGTTCGTTAAGGTTAAGTAGCTTCCTCCCAACACTACTCCAGCCTATCGATCAGCAAGTCATTTCGAACTTCAAGAAGCTATACACCAAAGCACTATTTCAGCAATGCTTTGAAGTGACCGTAGGAACAAACCTTACCATCCGAGAGTTTGGGAGAAAGCATTTCCCCATCATGAACTGCCTGAAGATCATCGATAAAGCCTGGGATGGAGTCACCAAGAGAACTCTCACTTCCGCCTGTGAAAAGCTGTGGCTTGACTGTGTTCTTGGACGTGACTTTGAGGGGATTGTTGATGAAAATGAACCGCCGATTGTCGATGAAATTGTGCTCTTAGGGAAGACTATGGGGTTGGAGGTGAATGACGTGGACATTCGAGAGCTGGTGGAAGAACATAGGCTGGAACTGTCCACCAACGAACTGATGGACCTGCATCGCGAACAACAGGAGGAGATTATGGAAGAGATCTTGCGCGGGGAAGAGGAGGAGGAAAGTCAATGGAATCTCTCATTTCAACTGAGATTCGAGAGAAGTACAAAATGAGGGAAACGGTGCAAAATTTTGTAGGAAAACACCACCCGAATAAGGCTATAGCAGTGCGAGCAGTGAATCAGTTCATTGACAATGCAATGTCACATTTTCATGAAATCATCAAAAAGAGGCAAAAGCAACAGTCATTGGACAGGTTCCTCGTTAAAGATGCACGAAAAGGAAACAATTCCAGTGAGCCAACAGATAGCAGTGATTCCGTTAGTAAAATTCGTGCTACACAGTAACTCTTCTCATGTCATCTCTCGTCTCCCTCACACCAACAATGATTCTCTATTGTAAGGTTGAATTTGTTTTAAGTTATATTTTGTTTCAGAAATGGTATGCAAATAAATATTTTTGTGTTGTGGATGAATCATCGGCATTTCAATTGTTTCTTATGGGAAAACTTGCTTTGATATAAGAGCGCTTTGGATTACAAGCATTTTGCCGGAACGAATTATGCTCGCAATCCAAGGTTCCACTGTACTTGTGTGAATTCATTATTTGTCAATACTTGTCCATATTACCACTAAACTCTCTATCATTGACAAGTTTACGCAACAAAAACAATACTGTACATATATACGCATGTTTTAAGTGATTTGATTGAATCTGAGGATGTTCTTGTAGAATGAAACATGTCATTCTTTGTATAATAGTTTGTATTTTTTAAAGATATGTTTATAGTGTTACAATTTATATTGAAATTGTTGTGTGTCTGACAGACTGGAAAGTTTTTATGTTACATTTAACTAAATCAACACTGGAAAGTATGGTTTCTTTCTTAACAAACTTGATGATATGGCATGAGGTTTGACAAACATTTAAGTAAATTTTGATTAGTGGTTGAGAAATTATTCACTGATACTTGTACGTAACTAATTTAGAATAAAACTGTATACAATTTGAGATGTCAGCAAATGTTTTTGTATGAGTCTTGATTTATGGGAAGTGATGTTTTTAATCCGAGCAATGCTGACAATAAGTGTTCATGTTTCCTTAATAGTTTCCTGTTCATATTTTTCTATTTTACAGTTCTCTTGGGGAGGGTTTGCAAAAATGTAGCAAGATGTAAATTATTCATGATGTATATTTAGGGTTTATGCCATGTAATGAACTATATAAACGCTCTCAACGCGTTTCAAAAGGAACCTTGCCTTTCTTCATCAGGAGACAACAGAGAAATGAAACATGATGCATCAAAGTTTGCTAGAAGAAAGCAACAAGGAACTTAAAATAGTGTCCTAAGATGTAAAAGGGACGCCATTATAGCCCCATGCTAGAGACAACGAATGGCAACAGCAAACCATCATTCTCTAATACCCCCAACCCCCCTCCCCCATGGTACTACAGCCCTTGAAGGGCCTTGGCCTACCAAGCAACTGCTGCTCAGCATGAAGGCCTGCAGATTACGAGGTGTCGTGTGGTCAGCATGACGAATCATCTCAGCCATTATTCCTGGCTTTCTAGACCAGGGCCGAAATCTCACCATCGGATAGCTCCTCAATTCTAATCACATAGGCTGGGTGGACCTCGAACCAGCCCTCAGGTCCAGGTAAAACTCCCTGACCTGGCCGGGAATTGAACCCGGGCCCTCCGGGTAAGAAGCAGGCACACTACCCCTACACCATGGGGCCGGCATCATTCTGTAATGGTTCAGAAAATAGGTAGCCATGATTCACTGAGGTTGTAGCCTGTATGGCAGTTGAAATTATCTGGGTGTTTACATATTTCAACAGCTGACTGATACATCTGGTATGTTCTTTGATGTGAGTGCAAACAGTTATCGAAGTCTGCCCAATAAAAACCCTGTCACAAGTACAGGGAACTCTGTAGATACCAGATTGTTGCATTTTTAACTTCAACAGGAACTTCTATTGGGTTATTTGTGTTCCCTTCTGAATTCTGTCCGTGAAAAGAAGGTTCGGAAATACTGTATCACTGTTAGCTGCGGGAACATCCACTTCGAATTCAGATTTGTTAATTTGTTCAAGAGGCGTGGAAAAACAGTCTTTGGACAGTTGCTTCCTTTCTTCCTGGCCCTAGTTTCTTATTAATTGTATCCTTAGTCAATTTTATGGTCTCAGGATCATAGTTCTTGTAAGTCCTTTCATGCGCATCTCATTTGTAAGTTCTTGGCGTGGTGATCCTCTTCACCCCAAACACACGTACAAAAATTACGGTGATATTAACCTAAATTTCAGAAACCATAATAGATCCAAAATATTGCCTATTTCACACATGATGCTGGAAATTATTTAGAATGCAAAATGCTCACTGTGATTTTGGGGAATCTAGTAGTTTCTGAGATTCAGACAAAGTTATTTCACACCCATATATTGTCACAGTGACACAAATGGTGGGGAAAATGTACTGGTGCCATGGCAGGCAACCTCAACACATGAAATTTACTGGATTCCCAGGAAAAAATAGCATATAATTGTACATAGCTTGAAACCTTTAAAAAAGAAAGTCATTCACTTATTGAAAAGTAAAGTCAATAACTTTAGGAACCAATTGACCCCAGTGATCCTATTCACCCCATTTTACGGTACTGGCTTAGAGCATCTGCTACCTAAGCATTTTGCATCATAACAGGCTAAGGTCATTCTTAGGGATGTAAAATATATGCTTTATTGCACAACAAGATAAATCCTAAAGTAACTTATTATATATCATATAGTATATCAACTAGCTTAGCTGATTTGATCTCTCACTACCTCCTGTAAATCCTGCTCATCATCAAAATTGTTTTTGCTGCTTTTCAGTGTTTTTCTGTGTCATTGATGAAGCTTGTGAGTGTGTTCTGAGTGTGTTTATACAGTGACTGAGGTGTATTTTTCTATTTTATTCCATTATTCATTAGTTTATTTTAAAGATACTAGATAGATACAAATGTATTTTAGAACAAGTCACTGCAGTAGCTAACTCTTTTAGAGGTTGACAGTTGGAAATTACAAATATTTTAATGCACTTGTTTTCATAAAACCTACTTGTTATTCTTTTTTTCTTCTTTTCTCTAGGAACTAGTATGACTACTGAGGGGAGAAGTGCTTCCCACATTTCACTTGCAACCTGTGACTCTGTGATGCGAGATATTATCTGCCGTACTTACAGTTGTCCTATTGTACGTCTAGATGATGGTAGCGTTGATGCAATGTCGACAGATGGGAAGTACAAGAATTATGAAGTGCACTGTAATATTCTACCAACTCTGTGTGCTGTTGAAACTGAAAACCACTTTCTTTTAATACAGCAGCCTTTCATTGCACACTCTCTACAAGACTGTGTTACATTCAGTCCAGCTATGCTTGGGACTTCCCATTCCAAACCACTGTTTATTGTTTATCAGCTGCTGCAAGCAATGAGATCTATGCATGATCGAGGTCTTGTGCTTGGTGATATAACGCTGAGTGATATATTAGTGACAGAAAATCTATGGATTCAAGTGAGCAAGTTTTGTAGAAACCTTTTATGGCTATTTTAGTAATAATTATTTATTATTTTAAATACACTGACTGGCAAAAAATGAATCACTCGAGTAAAGTTATACGATTTGTAAACTCAACACAAAGATGTGTCACTGCATTGTTTCCCATACTTAAGTGCCATTAAAGCAGTTTGATAAATACTGCACAGACGAATGTCCACAGTAGACCTACATTGTACCAGTGACCTATACTGTGTTTACTTAAATAATTTGTGTTTCAGAAATGAAAATTTGTTAAAATCAAATTTGTTTATACAACCCACTAAAACTAACATTGGATTCAGACAATATTAATATTGTCTTCAGTACAGCCTGCTTTTCTATGTATTCTTCTTCTTCTTCTTCTTCTTCTTCTTCTTCTTCTTCTTCTTCTTCTTCTTCTTCTTCTTCTTCTTCTTCTTCTTCTTCTTCTTCTTCTTCTTCTTCTTCTTCTTCTTCTTGCATTCCCTTTTCCAGGTTCTCTCTGGGTAGGGTAGTGTACCAAAGCCCTCCACCTTACTCAATCTTTCCACCATTCCTCTTCTAGTACTTTATTGCTATCGACTCCATTTGCAATACAGTGCACAACAGATCTCCTCAATCTCATTCTAGGATGTGCCCTAGGCCTCTTTCCAGTCCCTGTATCCATGAATGTTCTCTTTGGTATTCTCTCTCCTGGCATTCTCATCATGTGTCCAAACCATTTTAGCTTCGCTATATCAGTCTCTTCTTGAAGTTTACACACTCCCTTGCTTCTCCTTATTTCCTCATTTCGTATTCTATCTCGTCTTGTCTTCCCCTGTATGCTCCTCAAGAACCCCATTTCAGCTGCTTGTATCTTACTTTGGTTCTTCTTAGTCAACATCCAGGCTGCTGAAAAATATAGGTCAGTATAGGTTTATAATAGGACGAGTATAAAACCTCCTTGCACTTCATTGGCACATCTTTGTTCCATACAATGTCTCTCACACACTAGTAGAAACTTATAGACTACTGTACTATTAAATCGGTTTCCATCCAAATTTCCATCTTGTGACATCATCCTGCCCAAATATTTAAAAATTTTCACTACTTCAAGAGGTTCATTTCCTATTTTTATCACTCCCCTGGATTTTCTCTTACCTCTTGTCACGATCAAAGTACTTTTTGCAGTACTAATCTTCATTCCAAAATTTCTTATCTCCTCCTTCCGTAAATCAACTTGTGTCTATACTTCCTCTTCCTTATCTCCCCAAACTACAATGTCATCAGCAAAGAGCATAGACTTTACTTGCTTGCCCATCATCTTCTCCTTGATGAAAAACCTACAACCTGTTTTCCAGTCATTGACCGGGTCAGGGATGGAATGAACGAAGCAGATATAGGCTATTAGTACGATGGGGTCGCCACTCCCAAAGTGATTTATTAATGACTGATAGATGCTATGAAATGAGAATGGACAGTGTTGCTGGAATGAAAGATGACAGGGAAAACCGGAGTACCCAGAGAAAAACTTGTCCCGCCTCCGCTTTGTCCAGCACAAATCTCACATGGAGCGACCGCGATTTGAACCACAGTATTGAGCGGTGAGAGGCCGACGTGCTGCTGTCTGAGCCACGGAGGCACTCTTCTCCTTGATATTATGTACAATTCTATCCATGATGATAATGAAGAGTAATAGAGACAATACACTTCCCTGTCCTAAGCCTGTCTCAACTCTGAACCATTCAGTTTGACCCACTTTGGTTCTAACATAGCTTTCACAATTTTGATACAATGCTATTACCATTTGCATTGTTTCATTCCCAATCTGTGCCTCTGTCAATGTTTTCCATACTAAATTCCTTTGGACACTGTCATATGCCTTTTGAATATCTAGAAACATTACTACCATGTCCTTTCCATATTCCCAATACCTTTCCATCATTTGACGCAATGTAAATATTGGGTCAAATGTGGACCTGCCTCTTCTGAGTCCATACTGGTGTTCTGCCAATTTTCCCTCTACTCTGTCTCTCATTCGTCTATCCAGGATTCTTTCAAGGATCTTAGCTGTATGAGGTATCAGTGTCACTCCTCTGTAATTTTCACATTGCTTCCTGTCTCCTTTCTTGAAAATTGGTATAATGACCCCCTTTCGTCCACTCTTATGGAACAGTCTTTTCTCTCCATCTCACTCTGAAGAGTCTATACAACCACTGTAGACCAACTACTCCTGCTGCTATTATCATTTCTAGGGTGACTTCGTCAATTCCAGCTGCCTTGCCTCGTTTCATTCTTTTAGTGGCCCACTCAATCTCTGCCGTGGACACCTCGTTTTCCTTATCTTCCATATACACTAAATGTGGTTCTTCGGTTTCTCCTTGTACCGAGGTATTTTGCACGTTGTAAAGCTGTTCAGAGTATTTTCTCCACCTCTACAATATATATGGCTTCTGTCTCATCACTTCCTCCTGTTCATTTTTAATGAAGTTAGCACCTTCTCCCAGGTTTTTCTTCTTTTTTACCCACTGGTGTAAGATATTTTTCCTTACGGTTGTATCTTCTTGCAGAGATTCATTGAATTTTTGCCAGCATTTCTTTTTCTCTTCTTGAACCACCTTGGAGCACTCCTTCTTGCAGTGCCTGTATTCTGTTTTGCATTCTGTTGTTCTGCTTCTCAGCCATCTTTTCCAAGCTTGTTTCTTCCGTTTAACTATATCTTTTACCCTGACACTCCACCAGGGCATTTCTTGATCTTTCTTCCTTCCTAATACTCTTCCACAGGTTTTTTCTGCAGATTCCACCATGATTGTTTTAAAGTACACTCATTTTTCTTCAACCCTTCTGATGTCTTTGTTAGGTATACTTGTTTTAATGTTTGTCTGGAATTCTTCATTTATTTCCTTGTCCTGCAATTTCCATACCCTTTGCTTTCTCTGCCTAATCTCAATCATGTTTTATATCTTTCCCATCTTTAACTTAGCTATCACAACTCTGTGATCTCCTTCAAATGATTCACTTGGGAGGGCTGTTACATCTACCATCATATTCCTGGTACCCTTCTTGACCAAAATGTAATCTATCGGTGTTTTGATTTTGTTATCCCAGCTATATCTTGTTATCTTCTGACTGTTTTTCTTTCAAAACCATGTGTTACCAATGATCAGCTCATTTTTTCTACAAAAGTCTACCAAAATATATCCAGCCTTGTTTCTCTTCCCATATCCAAATAGTCCTATAATCTCTTCATCTCATTTTCTTTCCTTACCTACTTGGGCATTCATGTCTTGTATGATCACAACTTGTTTGTCATGTATATGACTTTCCAGATATTCAAGGTATTCCTCTAGATCCGTTTCTGTATTTCCTGTTTGTGGAGCATAACCTTGAATTTATATTTGTAACACCAGTTTCAAGTCTCAATCTGACCTTAATCAACATGTCATTTGTGTTTTCCACCAATTCTAGGTATTCCTTTAGATCTTTTCTAATTATGAGACCTACACCATTTTTGGCTTCTCTTCCTCCACTATAGTTTAAGGTGTATCCTTTCTTTTGTTTCCTCTCACCTTTTCCTTTCCATTTGGTGTCACTGATTCCCAGCAATGCTATATTTTTGTCAACCATAAAATCTACAATTTCTTCCACTTTCCGTGTTGGTGTCACTACATTGATTGCCACTATCTTGATGTATTTTTGTTGCTGGTTGCCCATTTCTCAAATTTCTCCCAGCATCACAAGAACTGCACGTTGCTGGCGGGGAACGCCCTAGCATTTTCCGAGACTTCAGTACACTTGTCGTCATATAGGCTTGTTATATTACAATGGGTTCGCCACTCCCAAAGCCATTTAGAGCTACTACCAGCCGAAACTTGTAGGCCACTCCTAACATGGAGAATAGACTCCTTTTTTAGCCGCTCCTCTGGAGTACAGACGCTACAGTTGATATGGGGTTTCAGTGGCATTTCCTCCACTGAGGGGCCCATTTCCCTTCTATAAGGACTGCTGTGCCCTTAGCTGTCGGTCCTTACAGTGGGTCAGGCTATTCACCACCGCCCAACATTCGGCGTGGAGACACTGGCTGTATGGTTCACTCCATTACCATAGCATAGCATTAGTCAATGTTGAAGATCATTACCAACTTCTGAAAAGTTTTGTTTTCTTTTAAAACAGTTATCACACTGCAGTACATGAACTGGAAAAGGTCATACTATTTTTATATTCATCAGTATAATACTTTCAACTTGGATTTTATCGAGTACTAGCTGTTGAACCTATCATTGTTAGCACATAGAGATGTGTACAGTTACATTTCTGTTGACTGTTTATTGAGCGCCAAGCAAGTTGGCCATGCATTTAGGGGCATGCAGCTATGAGCTTGCATTCAGAAGATTACGGATTCGAACCCCGCTCTTGGCAGTCCTGAAAATGGTTTTCCATGGTTTGCCATTTTCATACCAGGCAAATGCTGGGGCTGTACCTTAATTAAGGCCATGGCTGCTTCCTTCCCACTCCTAGCCCTTTCCTGTCCCATCATCGCCATAAGACCTATCTGTGTCTCTGTGTCAGTGTAATGTAAAGCCAATTGTAATATATATATATTGAGCATTCTTCACAGAACTGGGTTTGGAATAATGCCTTAATGTCTTGATGCCTTAAGGTTCATTTCTATTTATAGCTCGAGCAGCTACTCCAGGTAAATACAATAACCCACTAAGGCATACATTAAAAAGTTTATACAGCTAAGCAATAATGACAGAGTGAACGATACAACTGTATTCCATCAGCACCTAGATTAGAATGATTCATACAAGAAGTTTAATCAATTCGACATGACATAAACATGCATCTATCAACTGCCACTCCTTCATCCACTTGCTGCTCACCAGCAAGTCACGAAGACAGTTAGTGTGCAGGAGATAAAGGAGAGAAATCACATTTCGTACAGTGTTAGCAATACACATACACTAGAGTCCCGTTTAACCAAATTTAATGGGACCAGTGGTGCTTCAGTTGAATAAAAATTTGGTTAAACCAGAATAATTGGATTTCAAAACACCTACAGTCTTTAATTTAGAGTAAGATATCAGCCTCATAGAACTGAATACAAATATCAACTGGCAGATGCCTCTTGACCTTGACAGGGTGCAGTACGGTACGCAAACTAAAAATAGCTAAATCGCGATACCTTCAAAATTTCACTAGTGACAAATTTAAAATAACTGAAACAAAAATCTTGACAACCTGCAGACCTACTATGAATTTAACCACAATTAATAGCTCAGCATAAGGACACCAAAATGAACATTTGCAGAAAATCTTCCTAGTAATCATTCTACACTCACAAGCGACATTATTTTCCATCTAGGCACCTAATACTGGGCCAAAAGATCACAGAAGAATCTCATGTCAGATACACTAGGTTTCAAACATGTCACAAGCACAAGTGCAGATCTGTAACCCGTCAAATTTGCCCAAAATGAGCCTCAGCCTCGACGCTGGTCTATGAATATTGTGAGCACGTTTCACCCTACAAGACTATCACAGTCAATGTAGTCCCTTCCAAGGAAGTATAGGAACACTCGGGTAAATAAATATACGTGACAAGGGAACAGACACTTACATGATGGAAAAGCACAAGACAAACTAGGAAACTTTCAAAATTTAGCAGCTGGCTGGAAACGGTCCCCCAAATAGTCCCATAACTACTCAGAAACGAACCCAGATCCAGCAAAAGACCAAAAGAACCCCACAGGACCAGATATTTAAATATATACTGAGCTAAAACATGACACCAAAATAATTTTAGAAGATCGCACACGTGGAATACAGCCAAATAAAACACCATAGGCAACAAGAAGCAACATTTTGAAAATACTTTGCTAAAACACGAGCTTTGCAAACAGAAAATACTCTCAGAAATAGATGAAAATTTATGAACTTTAACTACAAAATTTGCGAACAGAAAAACACCCGAAGAAATAGACAAAAATTTACGAACTTTAACCTCAAAATATTGCCGAAAATTTACCAAAACATAAATTTCATCAAACTTCATGAGACATCATGCTAAAATTTGACCAGAACACACTGATCACTCTGACAATTCACACTACAATTTACGTGGTCTAGAAGGAAAACAAGCAGAACGCGACACGGGAAAACTTTAGGATGTAGGGTGTGTACACTTAGCAGTGGGTCAAATGCTCAGCTGTTTTAAACATACTTCAGCTATTCAAGAGATAAACATGAATTCAGACACAGAAGTATAGTACTTAGCACAATTTCATGACGTAGTTTAAAGCAACAAACAATCGCTCAGATGTTAAGATCAAAACACATGTACCATCGAAGAAAACTTGAAATAATCAAACATATTGAAATTTATCAAAGAAGACTTCTGGAAGGCAAACACAGCACACAAAATGTGAAGATATCACTTCACTACAAAACGCGTGGTCCAACGAAACCTTGCTACACAAGAAAATTTATTAAAATTAACGAACCCAAAAAACTTGTTACAAATAGTTACGCACCATTTCCTCCAGCCGTTAATTACAAGGTACGAAACACAGCAACACAAGGCTGCACATCGCGGCACGAAAAACACGTGGTGAGATGAACTCGCGCAAGAATCATGAAAAAATAAATAAATAGGGTTTAAGAATACACACATAACACTTACAACCTATATTCAAACTTAAGATTTAAAATTAATTTTAGAAAAATTAGCCGAGAATGATCATTGTAAATCCTTTCTCCTTCCATAACCTACGCTCTGTTAACAATGTAACCGTATTTGGAATAATTACGCCTACACATATTAATAATAATAATAATGCGAAAATAATAATAAAAATAATAAATGTTGACATAAAAGGTGAATAAAGAAATAGTAAATGACGCAGTGGTGGTGAATTAAACCATATACAAGGGAATACTTACAGGCCTAAAAATGACAACTAAGAAAGGATGTGGTAGGTGCAGGAACCCTATGAGGTCCATGGGAAGGTATGGCATTATGGGGGAGAAAAGGTTTACGATCATCACCTCGAAACTCATCATATTAACATACCATCAAAACCAACATTACAAGAAACAAGGTCATGACATAGAAAATGATACTTATTCACAAATGAAGGATGTTTAAAAGACTTTAACAAAATACAGTTCCACGACATGGAATCAGGACATACTTAAGTAACTTGGAGAAAATATGATTTAACAACAGAAAGGTGATGCTACATTACAATGTATAGTTTAAAATGGAAGTAAGTGATAGAACTGAAATTACGGCAACGAGAATCTAGGGAAAACTCGGACACGTTAAATTTAAAACTTTAAAAATTACATTAAGCAAATAAATACCGAAACGCAAAAGGAATTAAATTAAATCAAACGAAATTAGAAAACATAGAAAATAACATAAAAATTATACTGAAATAACACCAATAAAAACTGAAGTTCCCGAGGGAAGCCCTCGGGCGCACGCGCCTGCTAGGGCGGTCAGATGTAAATGACGCCGATCACACACATCATTTTCCCAAAGCCAGCAGAAGACCGGAAATGGCCTGATCACAATTAACCAATAAGATCAAACTTACACTAGATTCCTGTTTGCCAATACAATTGCATGACCATATATGGTCATTTCCTGGCCTACTGATGCGAAAGGAATTACATCACCTGTTTCAACATTGGTAACTGTGCGTGTGGTATAGGATGCTTCAAAATCAAGCACTTCACAAGATTTTACATCAGATTACAATTTTGACATAACAGAATTACATAAAACTTACATACAAAATAATCACTGTTTGCATCTTGCAATGTTCATACTGTTCAATATATCTTGCCTATTGCCTAAAAAGAAATTATTACACATATATTTAAATTAATATTTCTTGCCATTACATAAAATAATTCCAGCAGAGTCCAGAGTTTTATTTCTATATTTTTCATAATACAAAAATATTACCGACAAAAATGAAATCTTGCTGTCCTTTCTTGATGACCAAATTGTAATTCTGCTGTTCTTTCTTGATAATACACCTGCCACAGTACTACATACTTCAACACTCACAACTATAAAGGAAGTAAAAAATTGCAGTTTTTTCACGTTGCATATTGTGAGTGACAATCATAAGACTAATGTCGGCGTGATGAAAAGACAGTCTTCTTCAAAACACATTAAACCGAAGATCTGTCATCGTGCTGATAGTGTATCAAGATACAGAAATGTTTATCTTACAGAAATTTAGTGGTAGAAGAGTTTTAAATTACAAAGGTCCAAACAAGTGAGATCTCAGAATGTTTACAGATCCAGGTATGTGAATAGTAACTGTGCTTTCAATTCTGTTCATAGGCAGCTCAAAAGTTTTCCAAAATTCATTGAAAAGGCAGATATAGTGCCACAAGCCTAACATTAGACCGATAATCTCGATTTCATTAATCTGGTACTTATGTTTGTAGAACAGTATGGTTGGTGTATAAATGTTCTGCTTCTCAAGGTGGACTTGAACAGACTGACAGACATGGTGCTCAAAAGAAGCCTTTCTTGGCATTTTATCTGTAAAGGCAATTATGTCAGTACATTTCATACTGCCTGTCGTATACGAACCATGGACTTTTTCATGTACATGGACGTTTTTACTGTGGAGTTATTTTGCATTTAATGATCTTCTGTTGACATGAGTTTCTCAGTACTTTGCCATAGGGATAAGAACTCAGAACATGAGCCAGTGTTTCTTTATCTCTGATGCGTCTGCAAATTTGAAGTTCATTATTTATCATTATTTATCATCAGTCAGAGTATGTCTACCCCTTACTCCTGTTTCCTGATATGGGATCAGGGATGAGGTAAGTTGAAATATATGGTCTATTTTTATGGCCAGATACCCTCCTGATTCTAACCTGATGAGGGGCTAATGAAGATAAGTGGTGGTAAATGAAATTGGGTAAAGAGGCGGAAGGAATCAGCTGTGATCTATGAATAGAAACTGTCCCGGCAATTTGTTTATGTTAGTGTGGCTAGATGTTATCTCTACGGAAGTCGAAAACAAAAGTAAATGAGCTTGTAGTTTACGTGACTGTTGATATTCATGACCATAGTTGTGGGAAGTAATAAACATCAATCTGAACTTAATGTAAAAGTGAAAATGAGAAACCACAGAAAACCAATCTCTGGACAGTCAATGGTGGGCGTTCAAAGCCATTTGTCTTCCAAATACCATAACGCATTAATACGCATGGCCGTTCAGCTTGGTTATCAACAGTCGAAGAATACAGATAAAAATTTGACTGCTCTTGAGATATAACATGAAATGTTATGTATTAGTTGTAATATTGCCATGAATTGGTCTAAATTTTTGCACTCACTAATTCAGCTCTCAGCTACTTTTCTATCTAATTTACTTGAGTACTCTGTATTTGTTTGCAAAACACTCTAAACTCCTCCACATTCAATTCAGATTGATGTTTGACTTCCCACAACTATGGTTATGAGTATCAACAGTCACATAAACTACAAGCTTGCTTGCTTGCTTGCTTTTGTTTTTGACTTCCATAGAGAAAATATACAACCACACTAACATAAACAAATTGTGCATGTAGAAGATATTTATAATGATGTCATAACCAGTTTATATAAATCCTTTATAAATGAAAGTGGATTTTATATTAACAAACACTCTTTGTAATTCACATTTTAACTCTCTTGGTGCCAGGCGGTAGTGCGAGCATCCGCCCTTTAAATTGCCAGAGCCGATCTGGTCGGCTGTTAACAATCCAGTCGGAAGTTGCCAGGCCGGCTTAAATTTCTGTGATATACGTAATTTTGAGGCAACTTATAGTGACGTGCATACTTTTGTTACAACCTGTAGTAAAGGGGCTACACGTTATTGTGTGCCTGGCCTTGCTTTGGCAGTTCTAAGAGGGTGTTATACCTTTCACAAGAGTCGTTTCCTGTGTTTACAAATACCGCTAACTGGTCAGTAAGAGATTGCTCCTTGCAGTGAGTGGATTTGTGACAGGAAAATGGCATGTTCACGTGATAATTTTTCAGCAGGTATTGATGACAATAAATTAATGCAGTATTTAGAACAGTGCGAAGTTAACGCTGATGATTTATCGGATAGCGATAGGGAATTTAGTTCAGAGAGTAGCGACGAAATTATACCGGACACGTCCGCGGAATCACCGCAGCTAAACGAGACACATTTAATTGTGTCTAACAGCACTAAAGCTACTCTGAATATGGTGGTAGATGAAACTAGTGATAACGAATATGATGTTATCTCTGGAGAACATTTTGTGGAAATTTGTCCCAATGAACCCGACAACATTCCTCAACCTCCTGTCACCTTCAAGGAAGTTCTTGGACCTAAACATGCCCTACCGTCTGATTCTCCACTCATATCACACTTCAATTTACTTTTCACTTACTCTCTGCTAAACCTTATAGTCACATATAGTCCTCTATCATTACCTAAATGACGGTCTCCGTGGGCCAAGTGTAGCGTGTGTGCCTCTCACCCGGAGGTCATGGGTTCGATTCCCACCTAGGACAAGAATTTTCGCCTGGTCCTGAGGGTTGGTTCGAGGTTCACTCAATCTAAGTGACCCTAAGTGATTGCAATTGAGGAGATATCTGAGGGTGAGAGGGCGACCCCGGTCTGGAAAATCAAGAATAATTACAGAGATGATCCGTCTCACTGACCATGATTCACCTCGTAAACTGCAGGTACCGAACTGAGCAGCGGTCGCTTAGTAGGTCAAAGCAAATCATGGCTTTAGTGCCATACATTTCTTAATTTCGTAAATTCTGTTGTATTGTAAAATTATTTTTCTAATATATACTACAACCGAAAACGAGAAACTAGTTTTTCTGAAAACAAAAACTATAATATAAACTACTATTTTTTACTTATTTAATAATTCAGAATTATTTTAATACTGTATTGTCCGCACGTAGAAAATTTATTGTCAGTATTTGCCAAACATCGATTCATACACGCAAATTTTATCAGTGAGTAAAATTGTCTTGTTTTTACTAGTGACATATGTTTGAGTGTTTATTTTTTATGTTTTAAATTTTTCTCATTCAAATTAGTTATTCTATAGAATTGTATTTAGAAATACGTAATACATAATTACGTATATTCTTTTGTATCGTAAATTATTTTTTCAAAGTGGATATTGAGAGAGAAAGTGCGAAAATATTTTTCCCTTCCTAAAAATAAACGTTTTCGACAACTATAAATCAACAATAAAACGTTCTTGACTCTTCATATCACTCCAAACTAGTTTCTTATTCTACATAGTCGGTATGTAGAAAATTTCATGCCAGTATTTGCTATACAGCAGTAGATATACGCGAATTTTAAAATACATGCATTTCCACTGAAAACGGCCTGGCACTTTACAGTAGTAGAGTGGAGGCAGAGCTCTGGCCTCTTCCAGCTGATGGGGAGCGGCCGACTAGATCAGCTCTTGGCTCCAAGAGGGTTAAACAAAAGTTGATAATTTTTAAAATCAATTTTCCTGTGAGCACAGTAATTTTGCCAGTCAGTATATTTAAAAATCGGTGCTTCACATCAGTTACATATTCAACAGTTCTTGTGAAGATGGTTTCAGTGTATTCATATAGCTATGTCTTCCCCTGCATTATGCAGAAAACTGTTTGGAGATCAGTTATGTTATAGATTTCCAGAAGTGGGACTACTGATCACAGAAGGGGTGTGTGCACTTTTTTGTATCAGCAAGGCACCTATTCGTCATTCTCTTCTTCCTTTCAATATCCCACTGCAATCTACTAGGTTATAATTTGTTACAATATTACATTAGAATCATTTTCATGAAGTGTATGGATATGAAAGAGCGTAACAAGTATTTTTGAAAGTTATTGTGTTAAAAGATGAAGATATATAGCGCAAAATAATGTGTGTTTGAGCAAATGGGTACTATCTTAATTACTGGTAATAATGTATTATATTTAATTTACTTTTGTGTATATAATATTTTAATTCCTAATATCTTGATATCAATGATGAATTAACTATGTTTCAGTCTACAAAGTGTGATACAGGATGGTTACTATTCAAATTGTTGAATCATCATCATCATCATCATCATTCTCATCATCATCATCATTCTCATTGTCATTGGACATTAACACTGACTAGCACCAAAATCTGTCCTGTAAATGATGGATGACCAGAGTGCTAATCAATTTCTGTTACAAACTCCTAGGCTTTGCTAAGATATCTTATTAGTTATACTTCTGATTAGGAATTCATGTCTGAAAATGCACCATGTGTGTGCTTTAGAGGGGTAAAAAAAAAAGAAATGCTTGCAGAATCATCTCCATTAAGCAGGATTTAATGATATTATCATCAAACAAAATATGATCATAATGTTGTATATTGAAAATCCTTACAATTAATATAGATTGAGATATGTTATTTAACATGCTAGGGAAATAACTGATTAAAGTCCCTCACATTTGAGCAGTCATAAATGCTAACCATCTGAGCTTGTGTTCCTGCCCAAAATATCATGCAAAATTAGAGTTGCTTACCATACTTACAAAACAGACCACACTGATAAATCTGTGTTTCCATCAGAATTCCTTCCTGAGGCAGGAACACTGTAGGAAAAACTGGGCATTTCTTGATCAGAACTGAGACATACAGCAGTTCCAGCAGATAAGGACATTAGTAGCAATGCCATCTAGTGAACATGGAGGTGTGGTTTCCCACTGTAAGGAACTACGTCCACGAGAGGTGTGTGATTAGACATTGTATACCACCACCTCTCTTACCTCCTGGCCAAAATTCTGATGGTCATCATCATTCATTATTCATATAACTTAGTTGAATGTTAGTTGATATTGTCGTTTCCCCTTATCCAATTATAGTTGGGTCAGAGCAAACATGTTAGTTCTCCACCACTCCTCATTCATCACCATATTCCATTCCAGGCCCCCCTGTTTTTAGTAAGGCCTGTACACTATAATTTGGGTCTTGTTTGGCCTCGCTTTTCTTTCATCTGTAATTCCACACTTTATATTGGCATTAGTTCATCTGTTTAATCTGTCTGTATGTTCTCAGTCTGATTCTTTTCTCCCCTCCTAAGCACTGAATTTTGTTGCACATAATTCTCACTCCATCTCCCCTTATCTTATGCAACTTCTTTCTTTATTGGCTATTGGCTATGTCTGAACTACATTTTCATAATAGATATGTACATTAATATTACATCCATTTTTTAACCTCTCTATGTGTATCTTTATTAAATGCTGTTCTCGGCAATAGAAAATACTCCCCACGTTATATATTCTTGCTAATTTTGCTCATTTCTTAACAAATTCAAATGTTTACTTGAAGGCCTTCTTAAAAGGAAGATAGGAGATAATATAATTAATTCAGTCATTGCAGTAGCCCACCAGGTGACCATGATCATTAAAGTATCAAGTCTTTGTGATCTGACATCTTGGTTAGCCAGTGCGAGTCCTATTAGTGGAGGTTCTATCAGCACCAGAAACTTTTCTTAGACAGTGTAACGTTATGAGGAGGAAATGTTGGGTACATGCCTGAGGTTTTAGAGTTGGTGTCGTTTTGATGCAGTGTGAAAGTTCTTTCACTCTAAGTCCATTTGTCTGATATGTCAGTCATTGTGAAATCATTGGTTTGATGTGTTCACTAGGCAGTGGATCAAGTGAACATTTGAGGCAAGGAAGAAGTGCCCTTCTAGGAATTGTTTGATATTGTGTTGTTTGTGTGGCTATATGTTGTCCTACTGGCATTACATAATTTAAGATTGATCTACAGACGTTGCTGCAGACAGAAGTGAGATTAAATGGAGAAGACAACATCAGAACGTTCACGTGCATAACATTCTAGTCACTAACCCTGCCATAGATGCCATTGATGTTGGCACGATACAATGTCCTAATGCTGCAGATTATGTTGGACCGTGTGTGTGGGGACTGGGTGCTGAGCAATGCACCCAAGTTTGCACTGCTGTAGTCACATTGCATCCCATATGAGTAGCAAGGTCTGAGAATGATACTCTGCAATCTTGATACTGCACAATGCTTCTGCGATCAAGATTGGAAACCATCTGATGAGGCTGTGGTACTTTTCTACATGGCATGCATACTTCAGCCAGCAGTGTACATGTATAGAGAGCAATTATGCTTCCACTACATAACATTGGCTCTTTCATCCTCTCTTGTCCATTCTCAGGGCCCATGCCCAATCACACATGATGCATAACTGTTCTGTATTACCTAATGTTGCGTCATTCTGATGTGTCCTTCATGGTAAAGTAGTTTTAATGGGCAGTATTGCAGAACCATTGCATGGTGAATTAATTTATATATATATATATATATATCTACTCCAGTTTTCTGCCAATTTTGTTGTCATTGATCGATATTTTCAGTGTTATATTTGATGTACTTTAATAATAATTTTACAAATATTTGCCATACAAAGGCAGAATATTGGCAATTAATCTATCTAGAAAATGAAAGGAAAGGAGCAGAATAGTGAATTGTCAAGGTAAGGTTATAAAATTCACTTATGCCATGGATAAAAATGTTGTAAAATTGGAATATTGTAACTTTATATCTTCAAGCATTTGAAATATAATGGTAGAGGTACTTTCTTAAAATACTCTGGACATCAAATTTCAAATATGGAAGTCAGTCGAATTATCAAAGAAAGTGTGCTACTAAGACAATTCATGAAAGGCAACTCACCTGGATTGGACACATATTGAGATACGGTGTATTGCAAATGACGTAATGACCAATTCACACTTTTATCAACCAATTAAAACAAGGCAGCAGAGCCATCTGTTGTGAAAGCTGGAGAGCCATCACCAGAGGAGCAAACTAGCCAGATGGTTAATGCTTTTGTAGATGAATGTATCTTTATCAGAGAGAAGAAAAAGCTCAGTATGGGGAGACACTACATCAGAGTGACATGTATTTCAGAGATGATAGGTAGAATTATACTGTATAGGCAGATGGGAAGTAGTTAGTGGTGGATAGAAAATTGGGAGGGCTTGCACGTAGTGTAAACAAACATCTTACCAACTTACTAGTTTTGCTGTGCAGTACGGGTCATGTAACTATAGGCTGGCATTTCGAAGATGATAGCCCTGGAAATGGCTATCAGTAGGTTCTCATTTTCTTTCTAGGTAAATGCTTGGATTGTATCTGAAGTGAGGCCTTCCCAATTGTAACCCTTTCCTGTCTGAGCATTGCCATAAACTTATCTGTCAACACTTGTTATGTATATTGTAATTGGCAGACTACCCACTGTTTGATACGCTCTGTGTAGGCTCTGCATGTTTCTGGAAAACAGTGAAAGCAAAAGAAACAGATAAGGTATAAACTGGACTCCAAATACTCGCTTTTCCCTCCACTTCCTTAATATCCTCCAGTCCGGTGTAAGTTCGCCGGCCGAACAGTGCCAGAACAATGGGACCGGCAGGGGAGTGAGGACTCGTAGATCATTTATAGAAGAATAACTTTATTTCCTATTTTTAAGGTTTGAACCCTCACTGTTAGCCATCCTGAAGATGGCTTTTCTTGGTTTTCCCATTTTCACACCAGGCAAATGCTGGGGCTGTTTATTAATTAAGGCATGTTCGCTTTCTTCCCACTCCTAGCCCTTTCCTATCCCACCATTGTCATAAGACCTATCTGTGTCTATGCGATCTAAAAATTTAAAAAAGGAAATTTTAACCTTCAAATGTATATCTAAATGCTGGAATTTTGTTTTGATGTTCTTTGTAGTCAAGGGTGCCCTAAAGTAAGGACGAAACTTGTCCTACATGTTAAATAACTGTACATTCCTTTAAATTAAGTGAATATTTTATATACGCTTCAAACAGTGGACCTATCTCAAAAATAAGGTTGGCGTTTAAATCAGCAGTACTCTCAGCTGTGGAGAGTCTGTAGGATTCATCAAGACGAAGTATCAGGAAGGATTTATTAACCCATAAACCTAAGTAACATTAACCTATAACCTATTAGTAATAAACATACAGTCACATTAAATATTACCTAACTTACACTTTGTGCACTATAGAAAACAATAAAGTGTGTGATTGCTTATGTAATATTAGTGATAAAGAACTTGTGTGTTTTAAATTTATTCCACTTTAAAAGCAGTATCTTAATGAAGTGGTTTTCAACAATTCTGTTCTGATTAATAACTGGAGGACATCTTGATCTTCTAAGCCAGGTACATTAATTTCCTCAAAACTAAATAATTCCTTTTAAGTCGTCTTTTCTCTTCCAGTTAGTGATGGAGTCCTTCATCTTCTGAGGGGTCATCTTCCTTTGTTTGCATAGCAATATTGTGTAGTATAGCAGTAGCCACTATGACAGATAAAGATGTTGTTTCTGATGTTTCTAAACCCAGCGATGACGCCGGATATCTCCTTTTCCATACTCCATATTGTCGTTCAACAGTGTTTCTTGTCTTAATATGAGCTCTGTTATAGTTTTCCTCACCTTGATTTCATGGATTTAAGAATGGCGTAAGAAGAAAATGTTTAAGTCGATACCAGTTATCCCCTAGGAGGCATCCTTGGATTCTTCCCATCTCAGATTTCATTCTTATTTAAGCATTATCAAAAATAAAACTGTCATGAACCGATCAGGCCATCTAGCAATAATATTCCTTATTAGTAAATTAGCATCACTAATAGTCTGTGCATTAATTGAGAAATAAGACTTTCTGTTGCAGAAAACTTCTGCGTTATGCCCTCCAGCAGACCGTACAGGTATGTGCGTAGAGTCGACGGTGCCTATTACTACAGGGAACTTGCTTATCATATAAAAATCGTGAATAACTGAACGAGTTTCATTACCTTCAGGAAAACTCTCATACAGAGGTCTGAAGGAACCTTCCTAATATAGTGAAAGATGGTTGATTTAGATACACTATCCACATCTACTAGTACAAATTTAAAAGAACCAGTAGCATTCAAATGTAGAGTTAAAAGTAGTTGTTGTATGGCTGTTAACGGACTGTTTCTGTTAGTAGGATATTCCAGTATATTTTCAATTTGCTCTAAAAGTTTCAATACTACCTTCTTGGAAAGTCTGTGCCTAGTTATGATATTGAAGTCATCCAATGAGAAGAAATGATCATTACGGTCAGGAATTGCATGTTCAGATCCCAGACTTTCCAGTAATTCTATATACAGTAATTCAGCATGAAAATTGTCTCCCACGTTGATGATCTTCTAAATAACTTTGGTAAAATGCTGTAACACTTCCTGTAAAACACCAAAATACTTTTAAAAAGTTCTGTATTTTCCAACTAGTACTGAACACTGCAGTGTTTACAACATAGAGACACCATTTTAAACGAATTGTCATGTTTGAAGGTTGAAAATTGGCACGCTAAAATTGACAGTGTGTTTGGTGATCGTCAAAGTGAACAGACATTGAACAAATGAAAAAATGGAAGATAAACGAATCATCAAAGTTAAGCAGTTGTCAAATTCCTAAATGAAGCTTGGAGAAACTGGCCATTGGTGTTCAACAGACTGGAGAACTTGAAGTTATGAACTGTAGACAACATCTGGACCTGTATTGTTAACCGTGTCCATACTACCGCTAATGAAACTTTTGAGAAAACCAAGTCTGGGAGGCAGTTCATTGATGAACAGGTCTGGTAGTGAAATAAAAATGTGCAGACTGCAATGAAAGCAAAGAAGTTGGTCTTCAAGATCTGGCAGGCCTCACACCTAACTAATGATCACCAGCAATGCAAGACTTTCAAGTCTGCAGCAAAACAAGCAGTTGCAATAGCCAAGGCTATTAAAGAAACAAGAAACAAGAGGGAACATATGAGATGTTCTGTCGCTCATCCCAGGACACTGGACATATCATGAACATCGGTGATGAAGACCACTAAGTCCTCTGAGATCCTGCCACAATCCTGTATCAATAGAACAGATACTCCTCAAAGATCAGCAATGAAGAGTTCCACCACCCAGCTGTTCAGTGGTCAGAATGTCTCCTTGGAACAGCTCCGATGATCATTATGTAAGAGGTCCAACAGGCAACCAGCAAAATGAAGAACAGGAAGGCGGCTGGTCTTGATGACATACCAGTGGAAATGTGGAAGATACTTGGACAGTGTGGTGCCAAATTTCTGATATCTTTGTTCAACTGGATTGTGGAAGAAGGCACAGTGCCCTCTGGACCACTAGTATGACATTTCACATTTGGAAAGGAAAGTGTGACATCAGTGAGTGTATCAACTACAGACTGATTTACCTGCTATGTCACACTATGAAAATCTTTGAACTCAATCTTGACAGTCGTCTCCATGACATTGTCAAGATCACATGCAATCAGTGTGGCTTTGTGAATGGAAATGGGACAATGGATGCTGTACTTGCTAGCAGACTGCTCACAGAAAAGGACTGTGAGAAGAACAAGCCTGTCCGCATGATCTCCTTGGACTTGGTGTTTGATAGAGTTCGTCATGAACTGATTTGGCATGCACTCTGATCACATGGTGTTCCTGAGATGTACGTCTGTTGAATGCAGCTCCTGTATCGTAAATGTAGCAATGTGGTGCTATGTCCATCAGGGATCTCTCCTCCTTTTCCCATTCAGGCCGACGTCCACCAGGAGCATGACTTGAAGATTCAATACTCCTCGGCCTCCCGATTTTCATGGAAGAGTGACCCTATCCATGCATGAATTTGGATGATGTAATCTGTAGGTGGTGAGCAAAGTTCTCTCTTGCTTAATCCATGTTTTATCAGGAGAGTTGGCCGTGCGGTTAGAGGCGCGTGGCTGTGAGCTTGCATTCGGGAGATAGGGGGTTCGAAACCCACTGTCGGCAGCCCTGAGGATGGTTTTCCGTGGTTTCCTATTTTCACACCAGGCGAATGCTGGGGCTGTACCTTAATTAAAGCCATGGCCGCTTCCTTCCAACTCCTAGGCCTTTCCTATCCCATCATCGCCATAAGACCTATCTGTGTCGGTGCGACGTAAAGCCATTAGCAAAAAAAAATCCATGTTTTGTTTGTATTGTGGACTGTGTTGGTACACCAAATATGTTTCCAAAAGCCTTCCATGTCCTGCATACTTGGAAGTTGTTCTGCCGATTTTGTTTGAGCGTTCTGTAGAATTGGCCCTCATACTTGGAGAAAAGGATGTTTGGCAGTTTCCTATCTCGTGATTCTCTGTACCTCCTGAGCCTTGTTGCTTTTGCACACAACTTTTGTTTTTGGATGTCAGTGTATTCTTTTACCTTTTCTCTGTGTTCAGGTTCCTTTGTGTGGGTGTTAATTTTCCTGAACACGTTCCTCAAGTTTCTGTTAGTTTTCGTTTTCATTTTGTTACAGAGGTACGTGGAAAGTTGACCTGGGGTTTTTCTTAGTTCTTGGATATCACTTTGTAACTGACCTTGCCTTGATGGAATGTATCCTTAATCTGCATTCATACAAGAGCTTTTGGAGAGGGTATTAGATTTTGGTTGTTCAGCCTAACCACAGTTACTTCTGCACGATAAACAAGGGCTATGCTACTGGAAGTTTCTATATACTGCTTTAGTATGTCATTTACAGCACTTACAAGGGCTTTGTTCATTGGTGTTTCTCGAATTTTAGGCACTTTCAGTCTATAGTTCACTTTGAGACCCATAAACTCTGCCATTGCCTCTTTAAACATGTCTTCAGCACAATATGTTTCATCAGAACCTGACATATCACCAGTTTCTCTTATTTCCACAGATTTGTCTTCCTTTGGTTCTTTTCTTCCAATATTGTCTTGCCCAATTTGAGACACTGAGATGGAGTTGCCTTCACTGTTCGGCCTCGTAGCTAGAATTTTAGCAGCTTCTTCTTTAAGATTTTAAATTATTGTGGCAGGAAGTCTGTTGTTGGTTACTGTTGCATGCCTTTGGTCTGCAACTCTTTGTTCTGTGACAAAGGAGTACTGGGAGAATTTATCCACAAACAACCTGTGCATATCTTTCCTGTACGTTGCAAGGTCTTTCTCTAAGTTCGTAGTTATAAAGTAGTAGCACATTATGAATTTATTGATTTTATCCATCGATTTCAAGCGCTGTCTCGGTTTACATGCCTTGGTGGTCAGCTGAACTTCTGAAACACCTTCGGCAGGAGGCGTAGGTAGCTGTTAAGTTCTCCTAGCTGAATTGTCGGCTGTAGAATTTTCGGGTGACCCGAAATGTGCCCACCTGATCAGCATCATGTCACTGGTGGCTTGCCTGCAGTCACACTCAGTACCAGCTCCAGGCATGCCCCGACGAACCTCGGGTAGCGTTCTTTTCCGAGGCTCATTTCTGTTATTCATTTCCTCCATCAATGACAGGTTGCATTTTATACCTACTGCCAGGATTTTAATGAGACTGCCTCAAACATAGGGTGCAGATGCCTTTCACAGCTGCCCCTAACATGGGGTACAGATGCTGCTAGATGATTTGTGTTCATCAGGTTCATCCGCCATTGGGATATATCCTCTTCTGCCGTCGAGGCCGTTGACCATATTCTCATTCCCTCTGTTGATCTGCAGGTGCTTATTTGGCTAGGCCTTATTTACACCTGTCCTGCATATCTGCAGGAACTTCGCCTGTCAGCCATTGGGGCATGCTGTGTCGGGATTGAGGGCCCCAACCCCAGTGTCTCACATAGAGTTATGCCTAACCCTTACTCAGTTTAGGGCAAAACCCTTGAGCTCTGCACTGTGTACAGATAAAGCCCATTTTTACAGCTGATGCCATTGCTGTGTGAAGGGGATGTGTCAGCTATTGTATGTTTTTGCAGTGGTTGGTAGTGTGGTTATGTGCGATATGTATTAAAACTGAAAGATACTCAGTCCCTGAGCCAAGAAATTAACCAGATAAGTTAAAATCCCAAGTCTTGCCAGGAATCAAACCCAGAATCCTCTGAACTGAAGACCAAGGACTGGCTGCCTTTGTTCCCTGCCAGATTTTTCAAGGAAGGAGGTCACATAGAAGCTGAACATACACATGTGCTTATTGCCAAAATTTGCAACACCAAAACCATCCCTGCTGGTTTGCTAAATGTTTTAATCATCACATGGGAGACTGGGTTCACTGCAACAACTATCAAGGGATATCACTACTTTCTGTACATAGCTCGGAAAACTTGACATCTCAAAACAAATTTCCTCATATTCTTAGATCTAGTAATACTAACTTACACTAAAAACTTAGCAAAATACAAGTTCTGCCGAGCAAGTGGCTGCATGCACCAGAAACTCAGTATAGTTTTTGATCGAACGAAGGTACAATTAACATGATCCTCACTGCCAGACCATTGCAAGAAAAATCTGAAGAACAGAATCAGCTCCATGTGGCATTCGTAGATCTTGTAAAAGTCATCTCCATAAATCGTGGAGTTATTTGGAGTGTCTTATTTTTAGTTGGGTGTCCAACGAAGTACATCAGAAAGCTTCAGCTGTTGCATGACAAGAGTGCTTCTCATACCAGCAGCAACGGACCTGAAGAGCAATTTTAGATCATAACAGATGTCAAGCAGTGATGTATAATCACTGTCACTTTGTTCTTGATATTTATGTAGAGTGTACTATATTTTGTTACAGAATAACTTCTTCCAAACATGGAAATATTGTCTTGATTTGAAGGCAGGTTATTTAACCTTAGCGTACTAAGTCAAGATTGAAGTATTGTCAACTTCAGTTATCAAACTCCAATACAAAGAAAGACTCAAAAACTATTTTCAATGCAGTTAACCTAGCATATACTCGTGTCAGATTAGAACTTAGAAAAATATAAGTTCTACCCAGCAAGTGGCTGCATGGTTTGGATTGCATAACTGTCAGCTTTCATTCAGGAGATAGTGGGTTCGAACCCCACTGTCAGCAGCCCTGAAGATGGTTTTCCATTTTCACACCAGATAAATGCTTGGGCTGGACCTTAGTTAAGGCCACGGTTGCTTCCTTGCAGATCCAATCATCACCATCTGTGTTAGTGCGACGTAAAGCAAATTGTACAAATGCACATATATATGTGTGTTTTGTCAACCTGTACCAAATTCCACCAGGATCATTGGTGACACCCTGCACGATATCAAATACTTTCATTCCTTTGTCATCCACCTCTCAACAAATGATAACATAGGTGCTGAAATACAGGGTGAACAAAAAATGCCGCACGTGGAGGTCGGCATGCGGTTCCTCGTCGAAATTCACGACAAAAGTTTATCTTGCAAAACCTAGTCCCACCAATAGGTTTAATAGAAATGCGAGTTAAGAAACTAGACTCTGGCAACACTATAACGGCGTGCAGCATGGCCAAGCATAGGGCGCATGAACTCGGTGCTCTGCCGGAGCTCTCTCATTAACTCAGTGAGACGAGGTAATGCCATAAATGCCGGTTGTGCGGACGCACTGATGTTCGAGTCACGTTCGCACCAATTTTTTTTTTTTTTTTCCAGTTAATGTATCAAATTGTATCCAATGTACACCTCCACTATGCAATACACTATGTTCTGTCTTACCGTTACAATTAGCTTTATGTAAACATTGAAACATAACATGAACTTCTTACAGACGTAAACGGCCACTTTGTTTCATCCATGGCACAAGTAAAGCCAATACATAGAACATAATAGTAGTGGATACAGTAACATCGTCTCTATCCAATTTGGTACAAGTAAACACAATACAGTACAGTAGGTAGGCTACACTGGATTGAAAAGTAATAATAATAAAAATAACTTAAATGTTTCCACCTTTTCAATACAATATATTCACAAAATTACAAAATTATACGGTACTAGTTTCGACCCATCTAGGGGTCATCATCAGCCGTATTGGAGCAAAGATCTTTGCCTGGTAAGAGCCTGAAAGCACTCCTCCCACAATTCCAGCCCACAGGTGCATGCCAAAGCATGCCTGAAAGTCGCGTTTATGGGTGACGTGGGTTGTGGTCAGACCAGTAATGGCTGTTGTGATTGTTGAAAATACCTTCCAGAGTGAAGCTTCATTCATCACTCCATATCACATTCTTTATAAAATGTTCGTTATCTTCAACTTGTTGCAAAAGCCATTCACAAAACTGTACTCGTTGAATGCTGTCTTTTGGCCACTGGTGTTAACGTGTAATGATATGGATGCAGTTTTTTTTCGTGCAACACGTCAGCAACCATTGTTTGAGATGTCTGGAACTGCCTTGCAATATCATGGGTACTTCGCCGTGGCGATTGGTGAACGGCTTCAAGAATGTCGTTCTCCGTTTGTGGAGGCATTGCTCAAGGGGATGAAAAACATTATCGGGATGGCGCCTTTGAGAGTACCGTGCTGCATACTCGCAAGCAGTAGCAGCAGCTTGGTTATCGGATGCACCCAACACTAAAAGCCTATCGACGTATTTGCTGTTTGGGTACTTCATCAGGAAGCCGCCCTACATGCACTTGACAGGACTAGTTATGGTTGTGCACTGCGTGGTTAGTTGACTCATGCATTCCGTTGAATGGATCACACTGTCATGTGTTCGACTATTGTCATATGACAACAGTATGTCATGCTTACAAACGCAGTTACACGATGGGAACGAGGGACCTGACGTCACACACATAAAAGAAAAAAAGAACGTAGATTCGAGCCATAACTCCATGGTGCATGTGGGTTTGATAACCCAACCGCCTACTCAGTGAGCTGCGATGGCGGGTACGGTAGAGCGGGATGATGCACATTTCTCTATTATATTCCGATGCACTGCAGGATGTGACAGTGTTGCCAGCTTCTCGTTTTCGCCTTGTTTTCCAACAGCACCAGATCTGATTTGGCTATAGAAACTGTTGTCTTGCAATTGGATGAGGAATCGCATGCTGACCTCCAAGTGCGGCGTTTTTTGTTCACCCTTAATAGTATCGCCTTGTGCAAGTGCTGCATTTGAAGGTCTTCAACAACCATGACCTCAATGTCCAGACAAAGTCATATTGACACCAGTACTTCCTTTATGGATGCGAGACATGGAATACTTACAGAAGACAGGAAAAACACTACTAGTGTTGTCTTAGAAGAATTCTTTGAAGAAAATGGTAGGACCATTCAACAAAATCAGTATCGCGGAAGCAGCAAATACTATAAGCATTTAGGCTATGACTATCAACTTTGTTAGGACAGCCACATTATTGACATACCTAAAACAAGTCTTCCAAACCAAGTGATGTATTCTTGATTGAAAGATGGATGACATAATCAGGGAGGACCATAAAAATCATACAAGAAAATTCTAATATAAAGAAGAGCCAAACTGATATCAGCAACTGGGAGGATCACCAGTATGGTGATGTATTGTCTGCAAGGGACCACAAGTGTGACGAAGACATGGATCTGATAAGAGACTGTAGAAGAAAACAAGAAATTCAGAGAAGAAATGGCTACTAGATTTTACAACAAGGAGCTTTGGCAGATTTAATGGGCCAGAATTTTAGCATAACTTGTGATGGTGGTGGTGGTGGTGGTGGTGGTGGTGATGATGATGATGAAGATGAGGTCTATTGTATTAATGAAGTGTTAAACAACTAACGAAAAGGACCTGATGTACAATGTCAAAGTACCTTAGTATAGAAAAGGAAGTAGAGGAAACTAATTTATTGAGGACTTCAGTAGTGAAACATTTGTCAAAGAAAATTTCAGAAATCCTGCATGCTGTATCATCACAAATCAGTAAATTTGACCATTTTATGTCTTTGATTGGTCCGTATTGACTAAGCTCATGAAAAATGCCATGGTTAGTTGTTGGGTCCGTACTGTCAATATTTATTTTAGAATTCATAAGTGTACATAATTTATTGTCACTCATACATGTTTTGAGATATGGCCCACTCTCTTCATCAGCAAACTTGACATCTCAAAACAAATTTCCTCATATTCTAAGATTTTTTTTTTTTAAATTTTTTATTTTTTGCTATTTGTTCGGGGCATCAACCTATGTGGATCTTTTGCCCCTATTCTAAGATCTAGTAATATTAACTTACGCTAAAAACATAGATAATTAAAATCGTAAAATATTATTTTAACACACTCACTCTTTTTCACCAAGTTGTGATCCCATGCAGTCTATTCATTTGCAATAAGAGTTCCACTTCAAGTCGTTTCACTCGTCCAGTTGGTGTCAGTGCGTGATCACTGGCAGACGTCATCCACTCAGTGTAGAGCTCTTTCAATGTAGCTTTGAAAGGCCGGTTCACACAAACATCAAGTGGCTGTAGCATAGAAGTCAGCCCTCCTGGAATTATTGCCAGATCAGTTTTTTCATTACAGTATCTGTAGTATGCTTGTGATAACTGTCCAGTACAAGCAGGCTCTTCTTCTGCAATAAAGCTCCTGGGCGACATTACCACACACGTCACCCAGTCTTCGATTAACTCACTGTCCATCCAGCCGAATTCTTGGATTCATAATACTTTTCAGAACCACATATGGAGGGACATGCATAACATTACCATGCAGCATTGCTTTTGTTACCACCTGTCCTGATCCCTTAATGTGAACCGTATTGTCTAGTGGCAATTCGAAATAAATGGGTGTCTGATCAGCTTTCCCAGTTTGATAAAGCAAATACAACTGAATAATGTGGCGATGAAAGGCCGTCAACTTTTCTTTGTAGGCAACAGGGTGATGTGAAGTAGATGTACGTCTTCGCATATACAATCTTTTTCTCTGATAAAAATTTCTTACTTCCCCACGGCTTGCAGTAAAACCCTTGTTTTTAAGTTCCTTTGCAATCTCTAATGATTTTAGTTACCACATTTCAGTCGATACACCATAACCTAGTTCACATCTTTCAGTCACGTATTTATAAAGCCATTCTTCAATTTCAGGAAACTGTGTGCTCTGCTCTCGGAAAGCTCTATGGTCACCATTACTTTTTAATAAAATTTCCTTCTTCCTCCCATTGTGAATACAAGATTCATCAATATTATATTTTCTGCCGGTGGCACAGTTTCCGATAGTTTCAGCTTCCATCACAACTTTAAGTTTCTCACTCCAGTAACTGAGCACAAATGCTTTATTGAATTCACCACTTTTTACCACTGATGCTTGTTCACTCAGAACACAAAGTATTAATCAACTGCCACACCACGCATTTCCGGTAATGGGGAAGCGAGTGACGGAGCAAGATTTGAGCCATTACCAAGTGATGCGACATGAAACCTCTGTTGCCGCGTTGACGTGTCTTCAGAACAGTACGAAAGGCTTAAACATGACCCGCACCCGAATTTAAGGAGCAATATTTCTGTAACAAAAGGGCGGGTGGTATTCAGGATTGTACAGTATATGATTTCCATTTTAAAACATTTTCATCTATTTTAAAATTATTTTATAAGAAAATAAGGCATTGCAAGTTAGATCCACGGATTACTTTTAATTCATAATCATTTTCATCATCTTCTTTCAAAATAGAGTCGTCATTACATTATAATAATTATTATTATTACATTTCGTTTGATCTCGTACCATTAGGGGCTGATGCCCTAGTTGTTAGGCCCCTTTAAACAACAAGGATCATCATCATAATGGCACCATAGATGTCGTATGTAGCTCTTGGTCTTCTTAATCTATCTCTTCCCAGCCACATTTCTGAATATGTAGTTACAAATTTTAAAACAGAATTTAAACCAGTGTGTACACTTTATAAAATTCCCACATTCAGAAGAGTCTGTCATCCATGAAATATGTGATTAATGTAAGTATAATACATTTGCAATAATTCCTGCTCAACAAAACAAAACATTTCTACACAAGATCACATCATTGGTTTCTCACTTGGATTTTCCCCATCAGTGTTGACAGTGTTATAAAGGATAGGACATCCCATTAGTCAGGTACTTGCTTGAATCCATTTTAGTATACCATTGACAAGGTCATTATACTGTACTTGGTCCAGTTTGTCTCATCTGTGGTGGATCTGTAAAAATCTGCAGATTACATGATTGGTTTGGTGTCCATAAAGCTTACTTCAACTTATTGCAATCATTTTCAGTGGGGTTAATACCTAGAGAACAGTCAGGTCATTCCATTTGGGTTATACCAGCTCAAAAAAGGAAGGTGTTCATGATAACTGCACAAATGGACATGCAATTTACTGTTTGAAGATGAAGTCTTCTCTAAAATATACTAGGGAATATTTACTGTGCTCTGTAGAACTATGAGAGGTGTACAAAGACCCTGCATAATGCTACCCCAGAACATTGGTGAGCCACCACCATGCTGCACATTTTGGACACAGTGCCTACCATATGAGGGATCCATTTAGCATTATTTATTTTCCATCTGTAATGTGCTATATCTTTGAGTTAAATGCTAGACTTAGCCATGGATTTTGAGATTGCAAATAGGCATCATGAACCTGTTCCTAACATTTTGATTGAACACACAACATTCTGTAGCCACTATGAGTTGTGCAAGCTAAACGCTACTTGTTGTTCTAAAACCATTCCCTGTCCAAACCACATTAGATTGATTCACTGCACTTATTGAAAACATTCCCTTGTTCATGTAAAATAATTGTACAGTTATGATCAACATTGTTGATTAAAATAATTCTTGCAATCAAAGACTTACTACACTGTTTGAAATATGACTAGTGCTTCCTTATTGGTGCTGGTGCTAGAACATTAAAAATGCTTCCTACCATATGAGTATGCCTAAATACAGATGTGGTTGTGTTTACAAACAACTAAAGGGTTTTGGATTTCCAGTCTGTACATGAACAGTAACGATATCAAGACATTGACATTTCTTAAAGATATG
Source organism: Anabrus simplex (assembly GCF_040414725.1). NCBI lineage: Eukaryota > Metazoa > Arthropoda > Insecta > Orthoptera > Tettigoniidae > Anabrus > Anabrus simplex. The sequence goes on from NC_090270.1 coordinate 152,009,576, forward strand.
ACTATTATTCATATTGTGCCTTTCACCTTTCAGTCTGTAAGCTTCAGTGAATGAAAGTGCATGAAATTGTACTTTAAATTAAAGTAGTTTTTGTATTTTTAATAGATGCAAATTCCTTTTTAATGTTTAAGTTTCATAAAAATAAAAATCACAACGAATGAGAAAAGAATTGTTCTATTCATGAATACATATTCTTTCACGAATTACTTTGAACATATTATTTAAACGCAAGAATTGCAGAAATACTTCAGTAGATATTGAGATGTAGGGAACAGCTGATCAAGTTTGTCTTCCTTACGGAGATATACCGGCAAGTTCAAGAACTTTGGAGGAAAAGTCTGCTGGCACAGTAATAATTCTTGATTTTAAGATTTTTAATATAATAATAATAATAATAATAATAATAATAATAATAATAATAATAATAATAATCTCAGTTACCAAGTTGAAGACTTCATGAAGTGGTGCCATCTAGGTGGACTGGCTACTACTTTTAACATTTTAATTGTGGTACTATTTAGCAATGAAAGCAGAATTTACTAGACATTTCTTATGTCTGAGTTTATTTAATTTGGTCAGGTGACAGTAAATGCACCATCAACATGCCAACAATGACCTGGAGTGCTAAGATTTTTGACTGTCCTTCAAAATGTGATGAATCACATCTGATAGTGTTCAGGCTTCTCACCTCTAAAGAACTGTGTTTTATCCCAGTATGGCAGCAGGTTTATCAGTTGGAATGTCACATCTCTTCAAGATGCTGGCTAGTTCACTGCTGAGACACTATCATCATCATCATCCTAAACCATCTCCAGTTTCCCGGGTGTGGTATATGAGCCTCCTCCATCTCATCCTGTCCTTGTACCATTCTTCCTCCGCCAACTTGTCCCAATCATGACCTCTCAGCAGTACATCGCTCTTAACTAAATCTATCCATTTCCTTCGTGGCCTTCTCACGGGTCATCTTCCTTCTACCTTTCTGTCAAATTCCTTCCTTGCAGTTCTGTTTACTGGCATCCTCTTCATGTGACCAAACCACTTCAGTCTTGATATCTGAATCTTATTGAGCAGAGAATCATCTATTCCTACTTCTTCTCTAATTTTCTCATTCCTAATCTTGTCTTTCCTGGTTTTCTGGATCATAGTGCATAGGAATTTCATTTCAGCTGCCTGAAGTTTGGAATTATCTGTATTGGTCAGTGTTGTGGTTTCGAGACTGTATGTAAGAATTGGTGTATAATAGGACTTGTACAATGTCATTTTTGTTTTCATGGGTATTTGCTCATCCCATAGCAGGTCTCTTACCTCGTGGTAAAATTGTGTTGCCTTATTGATTCGATTGTTCACCTCGTGTTTTGCTAGGCTGTCATTTGATATAACGCTACCCAAGTACTTGAAAACTGGAACGCTGTCCAGTTGAGCTTCATTTAACATGACTATTGGTTCTGCTCCTTCCCCATACACTTTCATCACCAGCGTCTTGGTCTTGCTGATGTTTAAACCATATTTCTTAAACTCCTCATTCCAGCTTTGTATTCTCTCTCCCAATTCCTCTTCTGAGTCACTCCGGATTGCAACATCATCTGCAAATGTGAAGGCTTTGATATCTCCATGTTCTTTCCTTTTAATAGATTTCATTACTACATCCATTACAATAATAAATAGAAGTGGTGACAATGAGCTGCCCTGCTGCACTCCTCTCTTTGTTTCAAACCAGTCCGACAAACCACATCTTACTTGAATACAGCTTCTGTTCCCACTATACAACATTTTCACTTTGTCCATGAGGCTGTCTCGCACTTGAAGTTCTTTCATGCATTGCCAAATTATTTCCCTTGGTACACTATCGTATGCTTTCTCAATGTCCAAGAATATTAGAAATAAAGGCTTGTTCTTCTCCCAGTATTTTTCCATTAGCATCCTAATTGCAAATATAAGGTCTGTAGTTGACCTTCCTGGTCTGAAACCATACTGCTCTTCTTCCAAAATTGGTTCAACAATATCTCTGATTCTGGTCTCTATTATTTTTTCCAATATTTTCAGGACAAGAGACAGCAGTGTGATACCACGGTAATTAGTACATTTTCATCGGCTTCCTTTCTTGAACAGAAGTACAATGATGCCCATCTTCCAGTCCTCAGGAATAATATTTTCCTCCCATATCATGTTGAGCAGTCTGTAGAGCCATTGGATTCCTGGAATTCCCACTGCTTTCAGCATATCTGCACTTAGTTCATCTATGCCCACTGCCTTTCCTTTCTTCATGCTCTTGAGCGCATTTTCAACCTCAAGCCATGTAATTGGTGGTTCAGTTGTGGTTCCTTGACTTGGCTCTCCTCTATCTGTTGTTATGATTTCTGTATCTCCATTCAGCAGCTTTTTCGAAATAGATCTTGAGTTCTTGTTTAATTTCTCCCTCTTCTTGTGCCAGAGTTCCATCATCACGTTCTATTGCTTTTATGGTCTCTTGATCCCTTTGCTTGTTTTTCACTACTCTGTATAGCAATTTCATATTTCCTCTACTATCCTCTTCCAGTTTGTCTGCAAACTCATTCCATTTCTTCTCTTTTTCTTCCCTTTCAATGTTCTTTACAGCAAGTTTCTTGTTCCTGTATACTCCTTGAAGCCTTTGTATTTCTTGTTCATTTCGTTCTTGTCCCTGTTTTTGGTTTACGTTGTCCAGTGCCTTCTTTATTTGGTTTCTTTCTTTCACCGCTGTTTTCACTCTATCATTCCACCATGGTGTCTCCTTTTTTCTTTTGATAGAACTTGTAACTCCACATAGGTTTTTGGCTTCTCCCACAAAGGTGTCTTTGAAGGTCTTCCATTCTTCATTAACGCTGGTTACTTCACACTTCGGCAAACTCTGTTGAATCCTTAGTTTGTTTTCTTCCTTTATTTGGACTTCTTGCAACTTCCAAGTTTTAACCCTTGGATTTTTCGTAATAAGTTTCTGCGTTTCATTTGTCTTATGTTTGAAATCTACTACCAGCAATCTGTGGTAACTGTCCATGCTTTCACTAGGGATGACCTTTACATCTGTGATGTACCTGCCACCATCTTTATTTGTGATTATGTAGTCAATCAATGTTCTATACTGGCCGTCCCAACTGTACCTTGTTATTCTGTGACTGTCTCTTTTTTGAAGAATGTATTTTTGATTATAAGATCATTTCTTCTGCACAGATCTAATAGTTGTTCTCCTTCTGGGTTCCTTTGTCCAAATCCATGTAGACCAATGATGTTCTCGTACCCAAGTCTGTCTACCCCAATTTGCACGTTTAGATCTCCAATAATAATAACACTTTCCTCATTAACTGTATCTTCCAGGTCTTGCCGAAATTTCTCTTTGTCTTCCTCACTGCAGCCTGTCTGTGGGGCATACACTTGTATGATGGTGTCCTTAGTGTTCTCCAGAGTTTCATGAACATTTTAATGATTCTATCACTTTTGCAGATAACATCAGCTGCAGCATCAGTCCCTTCGTTAATTAAGAATCCAACACCATTTTTCGCTACCTTCTGCTGTCCACTCCAGTATAATTTATAACCTCCATGAAGTGTCTTACTTCCAATCCCTTACCATTTGGTCTCACTTAATCCCAATATTGGTATTTTTCTTCTATCCATCATGTCTAGGAGTTCTTCTAACTTTCCAGTTAATGATAGAATGTTCATAGTTCCAATTCGGTATTTGGGTCTCTTTTTTATTTGGGGTTTCCTTTCAGAATATTGTATATCATCAGCCCTATGGTCATGATACTTTACAATTGTCTGAGAGGATGTGTCAGTCCTTTCTATAATATTCTTTCCGAGGCTCTTTTTCTTATTGAAAGCGACTGTACTCAATACTCTCCTGCTGACTTGCTAGGCCTAACGCATAAGAGGATTTTCTTTCAGGGTTTACTCCCTTAGCCTTTGAGGATGCCTTCCTCGTCCTACAAGGCAGTAGGTTCCATCTGTACACCCCAGAAGGACGGGTTGCCTCTTCCGCCATCTCCACCGTACCGAAGTCCATCTTCTCCGCCGTAGATGCCGTTGAGGTCTTCACCTTTAACCCAAGGCAAGGGCCCTCCATATTTATGACCCCTGGGGAGAGGGGGTCCCAGTATTTTAAAACCCCCAGGAATTGGGCTACCTGTTGGTCCGCGGGTTGTATTGGTTATTTCAACCAGCCCTACATACTGTAGGGGCCCCCTATCCGCCACCTGGGGACACGATCTGTAGGGGTCAGGTTCCCCTGGTTACTTATTGGAAGTTAACCCCACCCACAAGGAGTAAGGTTGTTTTCAGAGAGACACTATCATAAGCCTCCTTTTTAGCACAATGCAGTGACATTGGAAAAGAAGAGATAAGTACCTCCATGTACTAGGAATGCCTCTCTGGGCTTTCATACTTAAAAATCAGCTACTTCAGCTGAGGTAGAACTTGCAAACTTCGGATCAGGAGTTGGGCACTCTACCACTGATCCACTAAAGCAGCTTTTACCCTAATTATACCATCTTTTGTCATTTTCCAAATGTTTATTCCATTACAAATTGAAAATTACTTATTTGGTGTTATAATAGTTACATAAGTACAAAAGTATATCCCCTTTCATATTTTGTTTGTAAGTAGACAGTGTGGGGTGGTCACTTGTGAGCAATTGATTTTCTCTTGAAGGGTTATGTACAAATTGTTTATATGATTTTTCAATTTATTTTCAGATTTTACCACAACTAATGGATAATGTCCATAATGAGCCAAAGAGCAAATCTAATTTATCTTCTGAACATCTTAAATCAAGGGACCAAAGAAGTAACGTGCAAAGTGTAGCTAAATGTAGCTATTGCAGATCTGAACTCTCCGTTCAGGACATTAAAGTATGTGAATGTCGTTCAGTGGCGGGTGTAAATTATGGAGAAAACATTCCAGTTCAGTTAGAAGTGAAAACTAGTGATGATACCTCATCAAGGAACGTTACTGTTTTAGGTGGTAGAATGAGTAATCGTAGGGACCAAAATAGAAAGCAGATAGATTGTGATGGTAATAAATTGGAACATTTATGTGAGTTGTGGGTACATGGACAGTTAGACAATTTTAGCTATCTTCTAGCACTGAATAGTTTAGCTGGGAGAAGATATGGTGATCCTACCTGTCATTACGTCATGCCATGGGTAACGGACTTCTCATCCCGCAGTGGAGGCAATTGGAGAGACATGACACGCTCTAAGTTTCGTCTCAATAAAGGCGATAGGCAGCTTGATCTTACATATGACACTGCTACAGTATCAGCACAGGTATGTATGAGTTTTCTACATATATTTGCTTACTTCCTCTGGGCATTCTGAGGTGGAATCATTCAAACCATCTCTGTGTGCTACCAAAATCTTTGATTACTGGGTTACACCCTATTGCTCTGAGTGTTATAATAAATCTTCATATTCTATCTGTTATGTAGCCACTTCAAGTGGGTGTTTTTTTTTTTTTTTAGAAGGAAGCCAATCTTTTTGATTGTCGACTTTGGTAGCCCTTTCAGACCTGAAAGAAAACTGGCTGTGCAAATTTTTGTTTGTACGTCAAAAACTGACTAAAATGCTCTTAAATACATATATTTTTAGTTCACTCTACAGAATAAAAGTTAACATCTGAAAAAAAGCACCCACACAATTGTTTGTGTCAGGCCTTAATTCACTACTTACAAAAAAGAAAAATTACCTCATTGCATGTAAATATACATATGTACATGATCAGATGTTGTATTTTACAGTGTGAAATAATTTAAAACAATTAAAATCGTTGTTCAAACACAAGTATACCTTCCATTTTCTACAGTGTGGATGAGTTTTGCTTTTACAGCCCTTTTGGCAGCAGCACCTTGTCATCAGCCCTGAAAGAAATCTGGAGGTGTGAATTTTAGTTTATATGTCAAAAACCTATTAAAATGCTCTCAAATACATGTTTACAGTTTATTTTACAAAATAAGAACTATCATGTGTAAAACAGCACCCACATGATTGCACGTGTCAGGACTTAATTCACTACTTACACAAAATACAAAATTAAAAAATTCAGCTCATTACATATGAATATACACATGTACATGATCAAATGTTCTATTTTACAGCATGGAATGATTTTAAACAATTAAAGTCTTATACATTACATTTCTCACAAAGAGTACGAGTTCTGCTTTCACAGTCCTTTTGGTGGCAGCACCCAGCACTCCTGCATGCATTGCCTGTAGGAAAACCTAGCCCGCACAATTGTACATATCAACATTCAAAACCTCATGGTATTACGTACGATGTTGTAAGTTCAAAATTTACGTTCGCTAAAAAATTTACACACTTCATTGATTACATTCTGATATTCAGTCAAGCTTCTAGATTAATATGAATGCAATAAATAAATACTTAGGCATTATTGATTCTTGCCATCTTGCTGATGAACTTTGGTTTTAAACTCTTCTTCCTGCCCCCTGGAAGTCAAGCTCTAAATAAAAACAACTGAAGTACATGCTACGTGTCCTGCACAAGCACTGCAGTGCGGTCTAGCGCCAAGAAAACTTCAAATAAGCTCAGACATGAATAAAATACGAACCCGCACAATTGTGCATACACGGTCTGAAAGAGTTAATATACCAACAGTCTATAGAAGAAGAAATATGCTCACTTCACCTGTTTTAGTGGTTCTGCCACAGCTGACCATCACAGTATTGCTCTCTGTAATGTAAGATGTTAAAAAATAAAAGAAAGGTATGTTTATAAGCAATTTTTGTACAAACATCTAGCCTCTCATATGCAGAACCCTAGGTAATTTTCTTACCAACGTAATACATATGCCTAAACATATTCTAAGATGTTAAATTCAGCTATAGACACAATAGTTGTTAGGCCTATCCCTGAAACCTCTTTGTCATCCCTTTCAATGAGTAATGCCAGGCTTAATTATACTTCCACTACCTGTTCATTTAACAAACATGAAGATACGATTAAGAGAGTTTCTAATCCTGAAAGGAAAGCTTTTGAACAGAAATTTGACTAGAACAGATAATAAGTTGTCCATAGCCAAGGCTAGAATATATGAGCTGGAGAGGATAGTAACATAAGTAGGAGCAATGAAAAGCCTCTAGCAAAATATGTTAGCAAAAAGCAAATACTCATAGTAAATATCAAGTGGAAAGTTTCAAAAAAGAATGTGGTACAACAGTGAATTTCTCTTAGACAGTGTACTGTTGAGGATTAAGTCCCCTAAATTTTATAGACATTGTTTGAACTGCAGTTTGTTGCTTCTTCCTTCAGAAGTTCATTTAAGATGTTCGCTGATGGGTCTGAAATGTTCTAATAGCCTCTTAAGTATGTTGTTGATGTCACTTTACAATATTTCCATGAAGAAAGTGACTCAAAAAAGGTTAGGAGTGCTATTTTTTGATGAAGTAAAATTGTGTGAGGAGATAACTTTCAATAACATTTCCTGAAAGCTGAAGATTTTGTTGATCTGGATAATATAAATCAAGGCATTCAAAACATATAATTAGCAAATCATGATTTAGTGTTTGTGCCATTGTTATACAACTGGATCCAACTTGTGACCCATCTATGAAAGCAGAAATGCTACATCTGGAGATATTTTCACCAATATAATAATTGAAGTAAGCATTCAGTTAGAATATGCTGATGTATAATTATTGGATTCACATCTGATTGGCATCCATCAAATAAAGCAGCAGGGAAGTTTTTAGGCATTAGTTGTAAAGCAGAGAAGATTAAATGCTGTGTACCTAACCCTACTGATGATGAAAGAAAATATGGGCTTTCTCTGATGTAATACATATGCTAGAATGTATACAAAATTATTTTCATGATGAGAGACAATGGTTTTCAGTAGGAAAGAAATTAAATTCCACTTTTATAGACAAATACAGCCGCTCGCATAAGTATTCGTTTGTCTGCCCTTTTCATATATTGAACACCAAGAGTACATTACAAAGCTTAAGGTATGTTTAGAAAGAAGTAAGCAGTGGATATGCAATATATACTTACAATAATAACGGCAGAATATACACTCTTGCAGGTCAATACTCTTTAATAAAAAATAATTAGTGTGGTTAAGCTAGGAAATGGCAATGCAAAAGTATTCGTCCACCTTGTGCACGGTCTTGTATAACGATCACGGCTTTGAGAAAGTCAGTCGCATCACCAAGCTCAGCCAATTAGTGATGCGGACAGTGTTAGTGAGTGAACATCTAGTGAATGCCTCAAGTACAATGGTTAAGATAAGGAAACGAGCTGTTGTTGAACATGAACGAATTATCCAACTCCACCAAATTGATGATTATTAGAGAGTATTTGCCGATAAAACAGGAATACCGCGAAATACAGTCGCAAGTATCATTCAGCGATATAAGACCAGTGTAATTGTACTCAATAGAACAAGAACTGGGTGGCCAAGAAAGCTGACAGCAGGAGAAGAGTGAAACATTATACGCACTGTCCAGCAAAATTCCCATGTGTCTGGACCTGTGCTTCGAACAGATGTACAAATCTTCACTGGGAAGAACATCAGCACAAACACCATACGACGTGTGTTACAGAGCTGTTTTGCAGGGCCGTAAAAGACAGAAGAAGCCCCGGGATGAGTGAGGTGAACTGTAGGAAGAGGCTAGCATTCGCCAAAGATTACGTTAGAAAGCCTTCGGCGTTCTGGAAACACGTGTTGTTTACTGAGAAGAGCAAATTCTGTTTATATGACTGCTCTGGAAAGCAACGTGTATCGATAAAGAAGAACGCCGGGCTCGAAAATCAAAGTCTGCAACCAACCGTAAAATATAGAGAAGGTTCCATTATGGTATGGGGGTGTATGTCGGCGGCTGGGGTAAGTAACTGCCATATAATACCTGAACGGATTGATAAGATGCTGTATTTGAATATTTTAAAATAACACAAATCACCCAGCGAAGCAAAATTAGGTCTTGATAGAGGGTACTTCTTCCAGCAAGAGTACACTGCTCGTGTTGTTAGGGAATGGCTACTCTACAATACACCTCATATGCTGCAAACACTCCAGTCCCCAGACTTAAACCACATAGAGCATTTACGGGCGGATTAAAATGTAAACTGAGCAAGCAGCGTATTATACATAAGGAAGCTTTGAAGCATTACTTCATAGACGAATGGCATAAAATAGACCCGTAAGTGATAGAAAAGCTGGTGACATCCATGCCAAAAAGCCTTCAAGCCGTGATTGCTTCCAAAGAACGTTCAACGCGCTGCTGATTCTTAGGAAATGACTGTACATCCTCGAGTTCTTACTGTGGACGAATACTTTTGCAACGTGACTTTTCTGCAAGCATTGCGATTGTTTTTTATTATTTCCAAATGCCAGTGCTTACAGTGCTATACATTATGTTCTCAGATGGTCAGATGGCAAATAAAACATACTATTATTTGATTATCATTAACTTCTTCATGATATTGGTGCTATTGACCATTGTCCTCACATGACGTACATGGACGAATACTTATGTGAGCAGCTGTATAGGCCTACTGTATGAATATGGGATGTAACAAACACAGCAGGAGTGCATTTATATGCTGCCTTCGTAGGTTATGCTAAAACATTTGACAGAGTTAACAGAATCATATCAATGAGAAAACTCTCCTCTTCTACAGCTAATAGTGAATATATTGAGTTTCAACCTGATAACTATCAGTGATGGAGTGGGTCAGTCTGGACTTATTACTTAAACAAATAGCGTTATTCAAGGAGATCCCCTTAGCCCAATGTTGTTTAATCTGCACACTCACGATGTTATCCAAGAGGTTGTCTCAGAAGAGATCACAATGCAACTATATGCAGCTGACGTGATCCTACTGTCAAAAAACAAACTGATTTTACAAGGAGGATTGGACAGGTTGTATGTATGGTCACAAAAGAACGGATTAGAAATGAATACAAGCAAAACAAAGATTATGAATTTAGGCGTGGAGGGAACATATCACAAACAGATATCTTATCTTGTGGCAGTGATCGCCTGGAATTGGTAAACTCCTATAAGTATTTGGGAATAACCTTAAAAGTAATAGGGAAAACCTTCAGCAAGCATATAAAAGAAAGATGCACAGCTGCGGTTAACACAATCTTTGATATAAAGAAAATTGAGAAACTCTCGTTAGGAATAGCTTTGTGCCTCTTATATATTAAGATAGAGCCAATTGTCTGCTATGCAATCAATAAGTTATGGCTTATGCCTGCAAACTTGAAGAGGCTGGAGGCAGTTAAAGCTGCATACTTAAAACAAGTCCTATGTCTATCGAAAACAGCATTGACCTGTAACAGTGTAAATATACTTCATTTTTAGAATTAAGATCTTTTCAAATTAGCTGCATTGTGTCTGTACCGGGCGGTACACCTCTACACCGTTTATTTAAAAGTTGCGCCAGTTGAAACTCCTCTTCTGGAGGAAGGTTGAACTTTATCTATTCTATTAATTCTCTACTTTCTCAGAAGATGTCACCACGTGGAAAATTTTGAGTTTTTGAACTGTGTCACTTTTGATGTGTTTTTGTTTAGCTTGAAGTAAGAAGTGTGAACTTTCTCTTCTAGAGGACACTACTGAAGATCAACAATAGTGCAACCTAGTGCGGAGTCAAAGAACTATTTTGTTGAAGAAATTTTTATTTCAAATGTTTGTTCTTTGCTAAATTTCTTTCTGTTATTGTTTAAGTTGGCTGTATACCCCTCTCTTTCCCCTTGTTTTGCATGTAGCCAATCCCGAATTTCTTAAATTAATTTCTATCCAATCAGATGTATCTTCCCCCCAACTTGAATCGATTGCGGGGTCCTATCCAATAAAAACATTGTGGGCGGGTGTTTTCATTCCCCTAACGCCTAGAAACTTCCGCGAGAGTATATAAACTGCTGATTTTAGGGTCTCCGGGCCACTTCTGTTCCATCTTTCAGTGTATTAAGTACATAGCAGGAGGCGGGAAGCGCCTCTTTCTTCTTCTGCCGTTCAACACCAGGTAATGGCCTATTAATAACTTCTTTTCTTGCTAGGTCGGCAGTTTAACACTCGCGGCGGGTTCGAAGCATTTCCATCATGTAACCTTTTCCTAAAATGTAATTACTCTTTTCATCTTTTTCTTGTAAAGCTACATATTGGGATAAAGAGTGCTACCCTCTCGAGCTCCCACTCACATTTGTTTTGAGGTGAACTTATTTTCTCAAACTATTCTTCGTTTATGTAATGTAAAGTGTTCTTCTCTAAGTCACCTCTGTAGTATGGGATTAGCCCTTGCGTTAGCGGCCCAGAGCCAGATTAGGTTTTAAAAACAAAGTGTATTAGGAGTGCAAGTTCGCCTCCTCTCAAATTGTTATTTTAGAGGTCATGTAATCAACCTTCTTTTCATGTAATAGACCTCCGTAGGTTGGGTATTTTACCCCTGTGAATACGTCCTTAGAAGGACAGCTTGAAGGTAGAGTTTGGTGTGGCCTTGTGATAGGCTTACAATTTTGAGAGCGGATCGCTCTTTGAAATTTGTTTCTGTATGCCTCGTGCAGGCTTTATGTGTAATGTTTGGAGCCAGTGCTCCTGGGCATGAATGGGGTTTCCTGCCCCTTGGCTAAAAATTTTTTTTTTTGGAGTAAGGCGGGGCTGATTGCCCAAGAGTTATGAAGTAAGGGCACTGAGCCCGAATCCAGTAATATTGTACCTACATTTTTGCTACTCTGTACCTGTTATGATTGTTATCTCTTGTTTTTGAAAAGAAAATATAACCTAGTTAAATTTTAAATTAATTTTACATTGCACGTTAATTTCGTAGCTTGAAACCCATTCACACCCGCACCTTCTTTCACCTCTACCTACCACGGATATCTCCGTAACAAGTGGTAGCAGAGCGTGGTTGAATGGGTCTCAATTTAGCCCCTTTTGACGGCTAAACATTGCTTTGATTCGAACTCTAACAATTTTCTCAGTTGCTGGAATTTTTGAGTTTTTCAAAATTGTTCTGTCATCATGCCCGGCCCTCGCGATGTTCTCCTCCTTAACTACTTGCGCAAAGAGGAGTTGATATACGAGTTAACTATCAGAAATGTGCAATCTGGAGGCACGGTTGCAATCGACACCAACAAGCTTAGAGAGTCCCTTGATTTGCCCATTTCCATCCCCAATTTGGGAGAGAAAGAAATTGATGACTCTCTTTCCACGATCGTCGAGAATATTACTGGGCTAGCATCTGTAGTCAGCTTTTTTGATGAAAACGATCCGTCTCCTAATCAAATTAAGCGTGTGCAAGGCAGGCTGTATCACTTTGCAAATAGAGTTAATGATCTGTTGTCTCTAAAGGTGAATGACGTTCAGAGGAAGGACGCTAATACGCTCCTTGAAACTATTTCTGAATTGTCTAATAAGGTCACTCAATTGCTAACCGGCGAAGTTCCTCCCAAAACTGATCAACCCGCCACGGTGAATGTAGGTAACGAGGAAGAGCCTCCTCAGGGAGAAGTCAATAGGATAACCGTTGCTGCTCAAACTATCTCTGCCCCATCGAACAACGAATCTGAACGCCGTGCGTCATTGGGTAACATCCGCTCTGAATTAACTTCTTTGCCATTGAAACCTTTAACGACTATGTCACCTGGGTTCAGTAGCTTGCCTCATCCATTGGCAATGTTGCTTAGAGGTATCTCTAAGTTTTCCGTCAACACCACCAGTGATGTAATTTCATTTTTAAGATTTCTAGTGGAATTTCAGGATCATGCTCTTGTTTTTTCTCTTTCGCCATGTCAAATTTTGCAAATTATCTATCCGTATGCTATTGGTATTCTCTCTGATAAAATCGTAAGAGCCATTGCCGAGCAATCATCTATTGAGGATTTCCATGCCCATTTGCTAGCTAACTTCATCCCGGCTAGGGCCAGGTCCTCCCTGATTCAGAAGTACTATTACCGTGTACAGCGCTTGGATGAAAACTTGGCTGATTTCATTCAAGATATCAAATTCTACACTAGGGTGTTTGCTCTGCACTTTCCTGAAGATCAGATTGTGCAGGCTATTGTAGAAGGTATTTCGCCATCCTACAGGTCATATTTGTGTTTCGCGGCGTGTCCGCAAACCTTCTCTGAACTTGAAGCATTGGCCGTCTCAGCGGAAGGAGTTAGATACGCCGATTCTTTGCGTGTCGCGAAAGAACCCCCGCCTTCCTTTAGTAACACTCGGCCTCCACCTCGCCGACCAGTCAATCCCCGTAAATGTTATGCGTGCGGGTCGCCTGACCATCTGCGGAATAAGTGTCCCCTGATCAAGTCAAGTGGGACAAGGAATGGAGCAGGGTCATCACAAGGCTGTTTTAAGTGTGGGGCCTTCTCACATATCGCCAAGAATTGCCCAAACTCAAATAGCACCCCCTCCTGCTCAACTTCTGGTGCAAATTCCAGCTATGCCAATAATAAAAAGTGACTAGTGGCGTCGGCTGAGCCGACTAATCCATCTTCCCGAGACTTAGCCCCTAGTAAACAGGTTGTAAATGCAGAGAACGACCAGCCTTCAAATTCATCTTTTGAATGCCCTAAAGAGTGTCTTAGGATTGCGGCGGATACCCCCGCACCTGTTCCTTTTCTTAAGATTGAGTTAAATAACGAGCCTATAACAGCTCTCTTAGATTCAGGCAGTGTTTGTTCCATTATTTCGGCTGATTGGTATTCTAAATTGAAATCTGTTTGTAAACTCCCTGACTATGTCTCTTCTCCTGTTCAATATGTTTCGGCTAATTCATCTCCATTAGAAATTCTAGGTTCCTTACATGTCAAAATTCGGGTTTTTAAATTTACATGGAAGATCAAATTGTTTGTGGCCAAGCGTTTGTCTTGCCCCATCATATTGGGAGCGGACTTCATTTCTCACACTGGTCTTGTGCTCGATCTCCAGAGTAGGTCGTGCACATTCAAATTTGCGTCCAATTGTAGAATTCCCTTGTTAAAGTGTAATTCTGTATCATGTTCATCTATTTCGCCTACCCAGGATGAGATGTTGTTAGACCTTAGACATCTACCTGAGGAGCAGGCTGATAGTATTCGGAAACTGTGTCAGTCGTTTCCCGAGGTGTTCTCTGATACTCTTGGTGTTACTGACCTTATTGAATACAAAATTGAGGTCACGGATTCGATTCCTGTCCGTTTTCCACCGTATAGGCTATCTCCACCTAAAATGAAGGCTCTGAAAGAAATCATCGATCAGATGTTGAAGGATGGTATTATTAGGCCCTCTAAGTCAGCGTATTCTTCGCCTATTTTTCTAGTCCCGAAACCCCAAGGAGGCTTCAGGCCTGTCATTGATTACAGGGCTCTCAATCGGAAGGTGGTGTTGCAATCTGTGCCCCTTCCCGACCTTCATTCTTGCTTTTCATGGTTTCGTAAGGCCAAGTTCTTCACCATCTTGGACTTGAATCAGGCCTATAATCAAATTCCCCTTGCCGAAGAGTCTAAACATCTTACAGCGTTTGCCACGGACTGGAACTTATACGAATACAACCGCGTGCCTTTCGGGCTCCCCACGGGGGCAGCTGTGCTCACTAGGCTACTAGATAGGGTCTTTTCCGACATCAAATTTGAGTACTTATATCACTACTTGGATGATGTCGTCGTATTTTCCGAAACCTTTGAAGAACATCTAGATCATCTGCGAGAAGTTCTGAATCGCCTTCGTAAGGCTGGGTTAACTGTCAAGTTGTCCAAGGTTGCCTTTGCTAAGCCCTCTATGTCATTCCTAGGGCATATTGTGTCACCCGATGGGGTAGCTGTCGATCATTCTAGAACACAGGCCATCCGTGATTTTAAACCTCCTAAGGACATCAAAGGTATCGCTAGATTCATTGGTATGGTGAATTTCTTCAGGAAGTTTATTCCTAACTTCGCTAATAGAGCGGCGCCCTTAAACCTTCTTCGTAGGAAAGGCATCAAATTCGAGTGGGGACCTTCTCAACAAGCCGCTTTCGAAGATCTTAAATTAGCTCTCTGTAATGCCCCTGTACTTGCTATGCCTGATTTCTCGAAGAAATTCATCGTCCAAACGGATGCGTCGTCGTCAGCTGTAGCTGCAGTCCTTCTTCAAGAGACTGAACTAGGGAGGCGACCCATCGCCTATGCGTCTAGGACATTGTCGGCTCAAGAAGCCAAGTATTCCATCTATGAGCTCGAAGGTTTGGCAGTCTTATTTGCCTTAGAAAAGTTCCGTCTCTATCTGGAACACGTTAAATTCGACCTGGAGACAGATAATCAAGCCTTAAGCTGGGTCTTAGGTAGGCCGCGTCGTACTGGTCGTATAGCCCGCTGGGCTATTCGTATTTCCGCCTTCCAGTTTGATGTTAGACATATCAGAGGTACCGAAAATGTTGTTGCTGATGGACTCAGCCGTATGTTTTCTAACGACGTCGAGACCCATGAACCTGTCGACAGTTCATCACCTTCCGAGTCCATACTATCTGAGGTTAATGCCATCCTAACAGATGCTCCCATGCTCTTTAGGGATATCGAGAAATACCAACGTGAAGATCCGACGCTGGGTCCGATAATGGAAACCCTTTCTTCTGGGGAACATGTCGTCCCTTATGTTCTGAGGAATGGTGTTTTATGTTGCCCATCGAGGCATGATAAGATGATGAAGGTTGTCGTGCCAGCGGTTCTTGTGCCTATGATCTTCAAGTATTATCATGAGACCCCATTAGGAGGGCATCTTGGAATCTTTAAAACCCGTGAAAAAATTCGTGAAATGTTCATTTGGAAAGGTATGGACGGTGAAATCCGTGAACTTGTAAAAGCTTGTAAATCTTGTTTGCTTAGTAAACCCACCATGTCCACCAAGGTAGGCCTTTTGTCTTCTCATCAAGCGTCGCGCCCCATGGAACGCCTGTATATTGATTATGTGGGACCCTTCCCCCAGTCAAAGGGTAATGCCAACAAGTTCATCTTTGTGTGTGTAGATGGTTTTACAAGATTTTCCTGGTTATTTCCGACTAAGCTGGCTACCGCTCAGTCAACCATTACTTGCTTAAATTCTATTTTTGCTTCTTTTGGTCCGTGCCAATATATTGTATCTGATAATGCTAAGGCGTTCACATCAAATTTATTTCGTAAATTCTGTTTTGACTTGTCCATCTCTCATGTAACTACTTCTGCTTATTACCCTCAACCATCTCTGGCTGAACGGGTTAACCGTAATCTCAGGTCCGCACTCATTGCCTATCATCATGAAGATCCTTCCAGGTGGGACACGTCCCTGCATTGGTTAGCTTTTGCTTTGAATTCGGCGGTCCATGAATCACACAAATTTACTCCAGCTTCTTTGATGTTCAAGTTTGTTCCCAACTCGCCGCTCTCTAACCTCTGGTCTTTGAATGACATTCTACCCGAGACAATAGATCCGGATAACATTAAAGATCTTTGGAAGAAGGCTAAAGCCAATCTTAAAGTGTCTCATGAAAAGGTTAGGGAAAGGTATGATCGTGGACGGAGACCCACCACTTTGAAGGTAGGTGACCAGGTTATGGTCAAAAATTTTGTTCCCGCGGGCAAGCTTGCCCCCAGATTTCATGGGCCTTGTATCATTCTCGATTTTCTTACGCCGGTTACCTTATTGCTAAGTAATCCAGCCACCGAGAGGATATTTAGAGTTCACCTGTCCCAGGTGAAACCGGTGTAATTTCTGTGTTAACTTGCTTCATATTATTTTGAAAGGATATGAAGGTTATATTTTTTTTGAGTTTCACTTTTAAGGCATTCTGCCCCTTCTGTAATATTTTGGTTTTAGATGTAAGCCTTGTGTAAAACCTGCCCCGACCCGTTAAACTGCCATCCTGTTCTTGCCACGGCCATTACCACGCTCCCGTCTCCTGCTCCTCCTTACACTGTGGCTTCATAATAGTAAATGCCATGGATATCTACACGCCGCTGGCCCCTCAACCTCTCCACAAGCCTGTACCCTCAAAGAAGATGATAGTCCACCACAATTCTGCCGCCTAGCTTTAATGTTTCAGCGCCCCCGCAGCCGCGCAGCGCCGTGCAGCGACTGGGGAGGGGGATGGGCCCCCTCCTCTCCAGCGAGGACGACATGTGAACGGCGAGCCGGAGCTCTCCTCCCGGCCAAGGCTGATGTGCGGCGCACGACCTGCTACATGCCCGCAGCCTGTATCTGTTCACCGCGGGCGCGGCGTACTTCAACACCTCTGCTCCCCTCATAGTGCGGGCGAGCGGTATCTCAGGGTACTTGAGGGGTCCGAGCGGCCTCCGTTGGACGCAAGCTGCAACGGCCGGTCTGGCCATCCGACTCAATCTACATCAACTACATGGACAGTCACCATAAGCAATAACTACACTTGGGAATTCAACAACAATATTTGGTGGACATTGCAAAATTTTTCTTCACCTTTAAGTATTAAAAGTTTATCTTCAGAAATTCAAATTCTACAAACATAAAGACTTTCATTCACCTGCAACAACAATATTTTGAAACTGAATTAAGAAATCTTGTAAATGCTTCTGCTATCTATCTTCGTATCAACATCATTACTTGGACTTTGTTTCAAACTGATTTCATGTGTCACCCCTGGAGGAACTTTTGGGGGGGGAGGTCTGTACCGGGCGGTACACCTCTACACCGTTTATTTAAAAGTTGCGCCAGTTGAAACTCCTCTTCTGGAGGAAGGTTGAACTTTATCTATTCTATTAATTCTCTACTTTCTCAGAAGATGTCACCACGTGGAAAATTTTGAGTTTTTGAACTGTGTCACTTTTGATGTGTTTTTGTTTAGCTTGAAGTAAGAAGTGTGAACTTTCTCTTCTAGAGGACACTACTGAAGATCAACAATAGTGCAACCTAGTGCGGAGTCAAAGAACTATTTTGTTGAAGAAATTTTTATTTCAAATGTTTGTTCTTTGCTAAATTTCTTTCTGTTATTGTTTAAGTTGGCTGTATACCCCTCTCTTTCCCCTTGTTTTGCATGTAGCCAATCCCGAATTTCTTAAATTAATTTCTATCCAATCAGATGTATCTTCCCCCCAACTTGAATCGATTGCGGGGTCCTATCCAATAAAAACATTGTGGGCGGGTGTTTTCATTCCCCTAACGCCTAGAAACTTCCGCGAGAGTATATAAACTGCTGATTTTAGGGTCTCCGGGCCACTTCTGTTCCATCTTTCAGTGTATTAAGTACATAGCAGGAGGCGGGAAGCGCCTCTTTCTTCTTCTGCCGTTCAACACCAGGTAATGGCCTATTAATAACTTCTTTTCTTGCTAGGTCGGCAGTTTAACACTCGCGGCGGGTTCGAAGCATTTCCATCATGTAACCTTTTCCTAAAATGTAATTACTCTTTTCATCTTTTTCTTGTAAAGCTACATATTGGGATAAAGAGTGCTACCCTCTCGAGCTCCCACTCACATTTGTTTTGAGGTGAACTTATTTTCTCAAACTATTCTTCGTTTATGTAATGTAAAGTGTTCTTCTCTAAGTCACCTCTGTAGTATGGGATTAGCCCTTGCGTTAGCGGCCCAGAGCCAGATTAGGTTTTAAAAACAAAGTGTATTAGGAGTGCAAGTTCGCCTCCTCTCAAATTGTTATTTTAGAGGTCATGTAATCAACCTTCTTTTCATGTAATAGACCTCCGTAGGTTGGGTATTTTACCCCTGTGAATACGTCCTTAGAAGGACAGCTTGAAGGTAGAGTTTGGTGTGGCCTTGTGATAGGCTTACAATTTTGAGAGCGGATCGCTCTTTGAAATTTGTTTCTGTATGCCTCGTGCAGGCTTTATGTGTAATGTTTGGAGCCAGTGCTCCTGGGCATGAATGGGGTTTCCTGCCCCTTGGCTAAAAATTTTTTTTTTTGGAGTAAGGCGGGGCTGATTGCCCAAGAGTTATGAAGTAAGGGCACTGAGCCCGAATCCAGTAATATTGTACCTACATTTTTGCTACTCTGTACCTGTTATGTTTGTTATCTCTTGTTTTTGAAAAGAAAATATAACCTAGTTAAATTTTAAATTAATTTTACATTGCACGTTAATTTCGTAGCTTGAAACCCATTCACACCCGCACCTTCTTTCACCTCTACCTACCACGGATATCTCCGTAACAGTGTCAATGTACATTAATGGTTGTGTATGATGTAGGGGCAGAGGCACTTCTTATGTAAAGGGTAACTTGTGTTCAAACTCTTTCACTCATCATGTACAGTACGTATTGGTTTGATACCTATGTAAATTTCACTTACTATGTGTAATAATAATAATAATAATAATAATAATAATAATAATAATAATAATAATAATAATAATAACTGGTCTCAAATATTGATATTCAATAATTTTCTGATAATTGAAGTCCAGATTGATGTGGTTTTGTAGGCATATATGGCTATTAGCAGCTAAAGTTTTCTAATGTTATGATGAAGCGAATAATAGGAGATCTTCGGAACACATGCTGGATGTGGTTTCAGTTCAAGAATTCATCCATAACACATTTATAGGTCCCTTTCTGATCACATAATCATTTGACCATAGGGTCAGTAGTTGTTGCTTTGATACTGTAATAACATTTTACACGGTGCTGGTGCAGAACACTCTTACATGTGTATAGTAGCCCATTGAAGTTGGTTTTTTTTCATCAACTTGTTAGAAAACTTTCTTGTAAACTCAGGTAAATATGTCAATTTGTCCAATTTAGAACATATAATATGTATAGCAGTAGTAGATTGATTTCTAAGAATGACATGGTGTATTTAATTCTAGCAAGTAGAATAATTCAATTCTCCATTCTGACTATGGTATATGAAGTAAGAATATAGAAATGAAAAGAAGAAAGACCTGTAGGCCTCTAAGGAATGTACTGAATGCATACATTGTTGTTTTTTTCTCGGATCCATTGTAAAAAAAGGTCTGAAAACAGAATTAAGTTAAAAGCAGGCCGGTGCAATATATATATTTGTTGTTCATGAAACTGTACCAAGTTACTACTTTCTGTTTTCGTGTAGATAAGAAAACTTAATTAACAATATTTCCATAAATGTTACAAATGGGTCAATTACCACAATTCAGTCAGAATATGCCATGTTTGATAGAGGTGATTACTAAAAGGATCTTGGTATATTCAATAGTCTGCTGTATGAAACTAAGTGGACTATTTCTGCTGAGTCATAACTTGCGAATGCAGGAACAAGTGATTTCAAAGTGCCAGAGGTTGTTTTGCCTCTTCTCTTGCCGATTTTGGTCCAATAATGTACTACCTCATTCATCATTTTATGTAGCAGAGATTTTTTTCAATTCTTTTTTTTGAGACCTCCTGGCATATCAGAGTCATTATCACTTGGCTTTTTTTTGTTAAGCCTTGATTTTCTTTACCTTGTTTTATGGTATGAATCGTGCATTGTGTGAAATATGCTATGTTTGTTTAGGTTCCACACCATGTTTCTGATGTGCTGTCAGATATCACCTACTATGTGTATATGGCCAGACGCACTCCTCGTTCTGTTCTTTGTAAATATGTGCGCCCAAAATGGGTTCCTGCTGAGTACCCTTCATCCATTCAGAGATTGCAAGAGTGGACTCCTGATGAATGCATTCCAGAATTCTTTACAGACCCTACAGTATTTAAGGTAATGTAAAGTGGTGATGTTCTCTTTGAGATGATTATTTTCTTCACTCCTTACTCATGTCATTGTGACATAATCTCTTCAATAATGTACTAGGTTAAATTTTGCAGATGAAGAAAACAATTGTTCATAATTACTGTAATATTCTTCTACTTAACATTGTAGAGTATATACAGGGTGAAGCGTAATTCGCGCACTCGGGCGTCGCAGCGCGACTCCTCACATGCCACCAATAAAAAAATGTCTCTTACAAAATTTCGTCTTGCGAGTATATCCGGCAGAAAAACGACGTTGAAGAGTAGCAATCTGGCAACACTGTAACCACATGTATGGTAACTACCTCTGTCAACAGGAGTTAGTCGTACTGTACAGTTGGTGCAGTGGATAGAGTTTTGGGTTACCATGCAGGAGGTCGAGTGGTCAATCCTGGGTTCAGGCGCATATTTTCTCTTTCGTAAATGTAGTCCAGGTGGTATGGTATCTGGCATCTTAATCATCAACAGCGATTGCAGTGGGTCCTCTAGAAACCATTTGCACTTACATACTACGATCCTAGAAATTATTCGCACCACTTCATCTACTGGATGTGAAACCTGTTTGTTTCAGCTGTCTGTTTCTTATTAGTCTAACCAGGTATTTGTTGTTTCAGCGTTACAAAATGTTGTAAATGTAGGATACATGTCACCTCAGAAACGGTGTCTTACTGTATTACAGTAGGTAATGTCAGATGGAAATTAGCAAATAAAAAATTTGCCTCAACCCAGGATCGAACCATCGACCTCCTGCATGCCAACCAAAAACTCTACCCACTGCACCAACTGTACAGCACGAGGAGAATGTGCTGACAGCAGTAGTTACCCTACATATGGTTACAGTGTTGCCAGATTGCTAGTCTTCAACGTCCGTTTTCTACCGGATATACCCGCAAGACGAAATTTTGTAAGAGACATTTTTTTATTGCTGGCATGTGAGGAGTCACGCTGCGATGCCCGAGTGCGCGAATTACACTTCACCCTGTATATATATATATTTTTTTTTGCTACGGGCTTTACGTCGCACCGACACAGATAGGTCTTATGGCGACGATGGGATAGGAAAGGTCTAGGAGTTGGAAGGAAGCGGCCGTGGCCACTGTGGCAGCTCACAGCGTAGAGTATATTACTTTGATAGTTTGCCATAGGGAAATAATGTGATCTACTTTTCCTTATAAGATCAAGTCATCATAATAGTAGGTGGTCTTCCAAAGATTGTATCCTCAATTTGAAATATATTTTATATGATGACAAGTTGAAATATTCTGGGTCTTTAGGTCATTACTGCAGTTTTAAGACAGTCTAATAGTCTAACTCAGTAGTCGGCAAAGTAGGGAAAAAGAGGGTAATGCATGGGGGCAGCAGTTGTGGTTGAGAGCTCGTATAATGTTACATTTCATGTCTTTTGTGAACAGATATTGCTATTCTCAGATTCTCACTACAGTGAACCCAGGCAGGAAGTTATTCCATTCCCATTTGAGTAGTATATGTTCGCAAAGAACTGTGCTGCTATATTTATAACTTCCAAGTGTTGATCAGCAATCCTCAGTGAAATGTTGAGAGAGAACATTCCTTCTGGACTATGACCTACAAGCCTGGAAAACTTTTATAGAAATGTACATTCAGTCATTAATAGTTCTGAGTTAGCTCTAACATATTTTCAATACCTATGAGTAAAACAAATACAGGATTACCGGGCGAGTTGGGCATGCGGTTAGGGACACGCAGCTGTGAACTTGCATCCGGGAGATAGTGAGTTTGAACCTTACTGTCGCCAGCCCTGAAGATGGTTTTCCATGGTTTCCCATTTTCACACCAGGCAAATGCTGGGGCTGTACCTTAATTAAGGCCACAGCCGCTTCCTTCCAACTCCTAGGCCTTTCTTATCCCATCATCGCCATAAGACCTATCTGTGTCGGTGCAATGTAAAGCCACTAGCAAAAAGAAAAAGATAGAAACAACTCTTAAAAGTCAAAAGTTTAATTCAACGAATTTCTACAATAACAGGTTACATGATAACATTTTATACAGCCAAGTAAATGGAAGTTCCTATCAGTTAATCCAAAATGCTGCCTTCTCACTGCCACATACTCTTCCTCACAAACTCAAGCTCTGCTCGACAAATGAAATAGATTAAAATTTAAGCTTTAATAGGAGGATTTGCCATGTGACACAACACTCGGTCTTGATGCCATTCACCACAGGAACATCCATATGCATCAACTTTCTATTCCTTCTGGGTGTTGCTGATTTCGTGAAAACATTCGCTTTGGCCGTTATGCCAACAGAATTCCCATCCACATTCAGTCCAACCACACAAAGGCAGGAGCCTCCCATCAGCTTTGATCCATGTTTTGGACCATTGTGACCAAATAGTGTAGTGCAGTGTCCACCAGACTGGCACAAATTTTTCCAGCAATTCCAACACATACAGATACTCAGCAGAAAAGGGGAATAGAAACAAATAAGTCCAGCATCCAGAAATTTGAAGAAATGGTGCCTTGAAGGTTGATGTCCTAGTTTTTTTGTCAGGTTACTATGACAAAGTTTTAATAGGTATAGGTTCACCTAGCCGGCAACATATTTCTCACGCTCTTTAGAATGAGACTCCCTCATACACTTAGAAACCCAGCAACCCCAGGGCAAGCACTACCTTATTAATTTTGAAAAGATCCAAATAAAATACAACAGTTTACTGGAGTTTACCCAAGAATCCCAAATTTACAATTGCAACGTCCCGATGGTGACCATTAAAACCTCACACATCCATAAATCACAATTACAATTCCTAAACCTACAGATATTCATGATACACAAAGTTTATATACCCAGGGGTAATACCTATGTGGGATGGGCAGCCACTGAAATAATAGAGACATTTTCTTATAACTAAGTCTTAAATGGTCACAATTAAAGGAATGTACATTTGCAGTACTAACAATTAGGGTATCGTTATCTGCGATAAATGCACTCTGCTGATCCTTTTCCTTTCAGGATCACTTTCCAGGAAAGATACCAGGGTAAGAAACTTCAAAATGGTGCAGGGACCTTGAAATCTGAGGGCTAACTTACTAATATGATCTGCAGCACTACTAACAGGATGAGTCTTGACAAATACCTGATCACCCACAGACAGATTGTGCGGCCTTCGCCCTTGATTGTAATTGCACTGTACTTTAACGTAAGAAACCTTTAAATATAGACACACACACACAATGCAGCATGGATCGTTTCTGGGTTGACGATGTCAGGAAGGAGATTGTTAATCAACCACAGATTAGAAAGTGGAGAATTTGATGTAAAAGCTAACATTAATGAAGCAGGCGTTTGCTTATAACTTACATGGACAGCATTATTAAAGGCAAAGGACAACCAGTTCAACAATGAGTCCCTCCTCTAGTGGTCAGCAGAGTGATAGTCAATAAGAGCAGATGTAAGGTTTTGGTTAACCCTTTTGGCGTAATTAGGTGATTATATGAGAAATTGACAAGTCAAAACAGAAATTACAAAACTGGATAGAGGTAAAAGCTTTGGCTTACTAGGAATTGACAAGGTCCAAAAGAAGCAAAGATCTGTTTCAGGCAAGAGATAGTAGTATTAGCATTAGCCATACGAGTTAGAAACAGCCACGTAAAATACAAGAAGGCATCAATACGCATGAGTATGAAATGTCGGCTGGCCCTTGACCTCGGGAAGGGGTCATTGTCATCTATGAATTATCTCTCCATAGGATGAGAAGCTTCTCAGAAGACGACAGACCTAGGTGTGTATTAGGAGCTGGTTTTACTAATATTACAAGTTTTACAAGATTTGACAAGGGTACAGATTTCGCCATCTAGAGATGTCCAAATGAAATTCTTATAGATTTTCTTTCTGGTTTTTCAAACACCAAGATGACCACAAACAGGAAATTCATGAAAATATTTGAAAAGAGCAGGAATGAGATTAGATGGGACAACAATTTTGGGATCTCGCCTTCCATGAGCAGGACAGTATAGACCACCATTCTTCAAAATATAGGGTTTGACATGTTCACTGGATTTAATTCTGTCAGTAATAACTTTCAATTCAGAATTGTTCTCCTGACGTTTGGAAATATCTTTAAAAAGAAAAGGTGAGTTAGTTAAAACAACATTAACAAAGGCCGAAACTTGGTTAGGAGATGGCTCAGAAGACTCTGATTAAGGATCAAAACTATCTGGATAAAACATTCTACTTAGGCCATCTGCCAGCACATTTTCAGTGCCATGAATGTGCTGCTGCTTTTCCTGTTTTCATTGGCATTGCAATATCACACTCTGTTTCTGGCTCATCCTCATTTCCCCATTTACCACTACACTCGCTTCTGCATCATTTTTCACATTCAAGAGTTTATCAAAATTAATCCTTCCACCCATTCTTCATCTCCTCTGAGTCTGGTATTACATTTCCACTCTTTCCTTTCCTTTGTTTTGTGTAGATTTTTTCTTTTCTCTTATTTATTTTATCAATCCATACATCACCTTTTTTTCCACCATTTACTTCCTTTTCCAACCCTTGTGTGAATCTCCCCCAACGTTTTTTCTTTTCATCACTTACTACTGTACTTTTTTTACACTATTAATTTCCTGATAATCTTACTTCAATCTTTCCTATCTCTGTTCCATTCTTGCTATGCTTTCTTCTTCTTCTACTTAACAACCTCCTTCATCTTTCCATTCCACGAAGATGTCTCCTTTTCCTTCACTCTCGCCGAAGTTCTACCACAAATCTTCTCTGCACAGCTTACAAATGTGTTTTTTAATTTGGTCCATTCTTCTTCTACACTTTCCATTTCTGATATAGGGATGTGTTGTTTTAATTCCTCCTGAAATTTCTCACAAGTTCCTTTAGCTTTTAATTTCCATACTCTTATTTTCTTCTGTTTTATTTCTTTTCCTGTCACAATTTTACCTATTTTTCAATTTTGCTATGGGGCCGATGACCTTTGATGTTAGGCCCCTTAAAACAACAATCATCATCATCATCATCATCAATTTTGCTACCACTACTCTGTGGTCTCCATCATATGTCTCACCTGGTAGTGCTGTTACATTCATTAACTGTTCACTATTTGTTTTCTCAACCAAAAAATAATCAATTCTTTCACGCCAGCATATCTGGTGATCGTTCTACTATTCTTCTTTCTAAAGCAAGTGTTAACCACAATCATTCCATTTCCCTCACAAAAATCAATCAACTTATCTCCCTCACTGTTTTTTCCTCCATACCATAAAGAACCAACCATTTCTTCTTCCTCAGTTCTGTCATTTCCAACCTGTGCATTGAGGTCGCCCATGACTATCACTTCCACATTGATGATTACTTCCTCGAGTGTCTCCAAGAATTCCTGTATATTTTCCTCAATGTTTCCAGTTTGGGGTGCATAAAGTTGGATGAAGTCTTTCACTCCTTCCTCCATCCTCAGTCATACTCTGATTATTCTGTCACTAACATAGTCCACCATATCCACATATTGATCCAGGGTTTTGTTAACAATCACTCCTACTCTATTATTGGCTCACCTCCTCTACTCCAGTATAGGTTGTATCCTCTACTCATTTTCTTCTTCACTCCCTTTCCCTTCCACTTGACCTCACTCAGTCCCATCATTGCAACATTCTCTTTCTCCATAAAGTCTATCAACTCTTCTGACTTTCCTGTCTGTTACCAAGCGAGGTAATTATTCCCACCTTCATAATACTGGTTTCCGGTCACCCACTTATCACTGCTTCCCCAACACAAGAACTGTGCGTCGCCTGCAAAGTATGCCCTAACCTTTTCTGAGCCTGATATTTACCCCATCACTTAATTTTAGGCTATTCTTACAATGAGGTCGCCACTCCCAAAGTAATTTCTGAGCTACTGCTAGCAATTATTCAGGTCGCCACTTCCATGGGAAACAGATGCCCTTGCAGCCACCTCTAACATGGGAAACAAACGCTGCTGATGAATAGATACTATTCCCTGAGTACTGGACTGCCTCTTCAGCAAACTCCACTTTTCTGAAGTCCATTTTCTCCACTCTAGATTCCGTTGAGGTCTTCACTCGTAACTGAGCTGGGACCCGTACCAGATGATACTCACTGGGTCAATGCTCTTGGAATCACATAGGCAGGGGTAGCACTTCTTGGGCAGGACTGCCTCCAAAGAGGGTCTCTGCCTGCTTCCTATAGACATTTTTTTTTAAAATAATTTTTATTTATACCTTTACGGCCAGAAGCCTCCATGGCTCAGGCTTCAGTGTGCCGGCTTCTCACTGTTGAGTTCCGTGGTTCAAATCCCGGTCACTCCATGTGAGATTTGTGTTGGGCAAAGCGGAGGTATGACAGGTTTTTCTCCAGGTACTCAAATTTTCCCTGTCATCTTTCATTCCAGCAACACTCTCCAGTATCATTTCATTTCATCTGTCAATCATTAATCATTGCCCTAGAGAAATGCGACAGGCTTCAGCAGTCAGCACTGTTCCTGTTCTCGCTGATAGATGGTGCCTCCGTTCATTCCATTCCTGACCCGGTTGAAACTGGAAACAGGCTATGGATTTTCATTTTTTCCCCACCTTTACGGCCGGTAGAAACCCCAATAAGCAACTGTTACACGTTTTTAGAAGCCACCTTTTCAGCCCAGTGTTGTTGAATTTTCTCTCTGTCAGCCTGTCTCCTTTCCACTGTCCTCACACAGTTGTGCTATTCTTCTTCACAAAAGTCCTTGAAGTTATTGATCTGCTGTCGGAACTTCATGATTTAGTCCAATTTTTTCAGATCCTTACCGACCTCTCTAAACCACTTACCACATTTGTTAGGTCTTCTATAGAGTATGGTAGAAATTTTCGTAGTCAGCTGCTTGTCATCCATTCTGAATGGGTGACCATAAAATTTGAGTTGTCTTTCTTGATGGATTCCATCAGTCATTCGGTTTTCTCATAGTTCCTCTCATCCTTGCAACCTGTATAGTCCAGCCACGATCTTTTGAAACTTCTCAAACTTTCCCAACTTCTCAGCTTTTCTCAGACCAGCCTTTCCAGTAACTTGGAGGCATTCACTTTCATAGAGACATTCTGGCTTAATCACCATATTGTAATATCTGAGTGTAGCTTGCATTGAAATTGCCTTTTTTCTTATACAGGTTGTGAGTTCTGCTAAACGTTGCAGCCATCCTATATCACCTACTGCTGTTCGCTTAACTTCTGACATGTTTCCTCTCATCCTCACAACCTGTATTGTCCAGCCACAATCTTTGGGCCAATTATCTTTTGAAAAATGTTCTTCTCAAAATTCTCAGCTTCTCTCAGACCAGCTTTTCCAGTAACTTAGAGGCATTCAAGTCAATTATTTGTTTTATCCAAAGCAAATCCTAAGTCCAGTCTTTTCTGCTTGTTGTTTCAAATATTTATCTGTTCTACAGCTTCATCTGTGTTTCTAGAAAGGATCACTAAATCATCAGCAAAAGTTGGACAGTTGATCTTGACATAGATCCTTTGGGAACTTCCAATGTATTGGTTCAGTAAACCTTTCATGTTAAGTTCTTTTTCCCGTTCATGGATAACCTTATCCAACATGCAGTTAAAGAGAGTTGATGATAATCCATTGCCCACCGAGCTCGATAGCTGCAGTCGCTTAAGTGCGGCCAGTATCCAGTATTCGGGAGATAGTAGGTTCGAACCCCACTGTCGGCAGCCCTGAAAATGGTTTTCCGTGGTTTCCCATTTTCACACCAGGCAAATGCTGGGGCTGTACCTTAACTAAGGCCATGGCCGCTTCCTTCCCACTCCCAGCCCTTCCCTGTCCCATCATCGCCATAAGACCTATCTGTGTTGGCGCGACGTAAAGCAACTAGAAAAAAAAAATTCCATTGGCCTGCCATACTCCTGTTTTAATTTCAAACTCCTTGGAGAAACTCACCCATGAATTTTACTTTAGAGTGGGTGAGAGTTACGGTCTTCTTTATAATTTCTGTTGTTTTGTCATCCACTCCAGTGTCACTTAAGATGTCAATTAGCACTTTGTGGTAGACTGAATCATATGCTATCTTCCAGAGATTTATTTTTATCAGAAATTACTTATCTGTACATCTTACATGTGAAACAACAATAGAGCCTCCGTGGCTTAGGCGGCAATGTATCGACCTATCAGTACTGGGTTCCATGGTTCAAATCGTGGTCGCTCCATGTGAGATTTGTGATAAACAAAGTGGAGATGGGACAGATTTCTCTCCAGGTACTCCAGTTTTCCCTCTCATCTTTCATGCCAGCAACACTCTCCAGTATAATTTTCATTTCATCTGTCGGTCATTAATCATTGCCCCAGAGGGGTGCAAACAGTCTTCAGCAGCCGGCACAATTCCTATCCACGCCACTAGATGGGGCTTCACTTATTCCATTCCTGACCCAGTAGAATGACTGGAAACAGGCTGTGGATTTTTACTTTCATTTCACATGAGAAACAATAGTAAATCATCAAATATCCACTGAGTGAAAAGCAGTTAAACTATGTAGCGATACAAAAGGTAGATTTATTTAACGTTGAATTTCTAAATTGTACCGTATGTTTTGATGAGTGCAGTTTTAATTGTTTCAATTTAAATTCATATTTTAATTTAAGATTCTTGTTCCAAGCAGTGCTCCTAACTCACATTTATTCTGATCCACAAGGTTCATTTTCACAATATTGGTATTAACGTAGTTAATACTTATTGAAATATTATTGTTGTTATTATTATTGTTATTCATTCATTGTTTTGCTAGTCGGCCACAACTAGAGACCTCGATTAGCCTCACTCTACATTCTGGCATTTGTTCTTTTTTTGCTTGTTCCACATCGTCTTCAATAGCTCACTGTGTTTAGCATAACGTTCTTTTTTACATTTCGCACCAGTTGCCAGTTTTTCGTTCCGGAAAGTCCCATAAGTCCCAGAAGTCTTGATGGCTGCTCTGGAAAGTTCTCGGTCTTGTGCATCTTCTGCTTGTATGCCCAGTTCTTTAAGATCTTTCTTGACATTAAAGTACGATGGCATTGCTGTTTTTGGTTTTGAGTAAAATATACTGAAGATACATTTCGTCCATCGAGAGTCGATCATCTGTCGTATATGACCATAGAAGCGAACTGTGCTTTTATGCATTGTGTCTGTGATCTTCTCTATCTTAGAGTATACTTCTTGCCTGAATTTTCTAATGTAGGTGCCATTTCTGTAGTTTGGGCAAAGTATGGTGTGTAGGATCATTCTTTCTTTCCTCTCTAAATCCGCAAGCGAACATTTCTCGGACAGGAAAAGGCATTCAGATGCATACAGCGATACTGGTTTGATGAAGTGTTGTAATGACGAATTTTTGTGTGGAAAGTGACTTCCATTTTCTTGATTCTTGCTGCTGTGGCCTCTTTGTCAGCCCTTCCATCCATTCTAACACTACCTCTGATGGTATAAAGAAATGAGCCCAGCTACCCAAGTAAGCACGTAGCTTGCAGCTGCCAACGATGTGTGCGATGGTTTGCCATGGGGCACCACAATTGCATTCTGGTGATGTTACCCAGTTCCACTAGTAGAGTGAGTCCCTGCATCTTCCATGGCCTGTTAAGAGTGACCCACTGTCTGCCCAGTAGATGAAATCCACTAATAATTTGCAAACCAGAAAACACATTGTAAAGGGACAAGTCTGTTGAAGATTCCCAGTGCTCCTTACAAATTTCCACAGCAATTTAATGCTATAAATGTTGGTGTTTAGTGTTTGTTGGTAGTAATTAAGAAATTTTACATTTAGTAGTTCCATTGGTGTTTGATAGATTACGTGCTCCAAGTTAAGTACAAAGATATCCTGTTGTTATTAAAGGAGTTATTACATTCATGAAAGTGAAGACAGTGGATGAGATCTTGAATTGTAATACAAAATACTGTGTCCATTGCCTGCACTGAATGTAAAAGCTGCCAATGTTATAACTCTTTAAAATATCCAATCTTTGTAAGTTTTTTTTTTTTTTCTATTTGCTTTACGTCACACTGACACAGATATGTCTTACGGCGATGATGGGACAGAAAAGGGCTAGGAGTAGGAAGAAAGCGGCTGTGGCCTTCATTAAGGTTCATTTGCCTAGTGTGAAAATGGGAAACCATGGAAAACCATCTTCAGGGCTGCCAACAGTGGGGTTCGAAACCAGTATCTCCCGGGTGCAAGCTCACAGCTGCGTGTCCCTAACCGCATGGCCAACTTGCCCGGTGTAAGTATTCTATCAACAAACCTACCGATATTTAAATAAAAATGTTTATCTACACCATGCAAGTATTTTGAGTGTATTTTTGTGCATTTAAAAAAATATGCTTAAATTGTAACTTCATATTGCCCTAAATGGTGCTTGTCACTTTCGTAACATAATAGAACTACTTATGAGAGTATATTGGACAAAAGGCATATTAAAGAGTAAGACATGGAATATTTTATTATGAAGGACTATGACAAGGGACAAGATATACAAAGTTTGACACACATTCTTCTGTTCAAGAATTTTTTCAGTTTTGTGTCAAACAATGTACTTAAGATTTATATTCTCCCAGAATGATAGTATTGTAAGAGAAATTAAATCCAGAAGGAACAAAGTTAATGCCTGGGTTCACAGTTACAGCCAGTGATGGTTTTTAAGAAGGAACTGTATTCGTTATTGTAACTTGTTTCTATATTACTCTATTTTCAGACCAACATGGCTGTATAGAAGTAGAAATTAGGTAAACTCAGAATATCTAATTCTCACGGTGGAGGAAATATAAGAAAGTAGCAAGAATGATTGCTGGTGCAAACAGGTGACAACAACAGCAAGATAATATTTGTAGTGAAGATAAAAAGGATTGGTCAGTAGTGAACATGTTGGATGAAGCTGTGCATATAATATCATGTTGGTAGTGGGATCATGTGAGGCAAATCAAGGAGGGTAGGTTACCTACCAGAATACTGGACTCCACAATGAAATGTAAGAGAAGCAGAGGGATATTTAAGACATGGTATTTAGACTCAATTTTTAATGATTTTATTGTAAGAGATTTACAAGCAATAGAAACCATAGTACCGTACTTGTTTTAAGTATGGTATTGTGAAGGTACTCCATACACGGAGGCTTACAGACTGAACTGTGAAGGTTATAACAGATAATAATGAAGGCACGGATGTGTGAGTGTGTTTTTATGAGTTATCTTTCCAAATGAATTAGAAGTGCTGATGGCACCACACAAGTTTTATTTGAAGTAAGGATACAGGGCTAATGATCACAAGATCCTTTGTCTATAAACAGAACATTTACTAAATTGGTACTCCTGTATGGCTTAGGAGAATGAAGAACAATGTCTGCATCACTAAAAGCAACCCCAGATTCTACCATTTTTCTGATGCTGAAGGAATTACAGCGATTTATGAGAAATGTGAAAAATGAAGATGTTGCAATGTGCCAGAGCATATTTTGTGGCTTATAACGATCAAGTTGATGTGTTGTCCTCTGTAGAGTAACAGTTAGAACTGTCAAGTGTCATAGTGTCATTCTTAGAGGCCCAGTTTTGATTCCCATATTGATATAGATGAAAAAGTACATCAAATTCACTTGCCTTGGGGTATGCATGAAAATAGCTACATCATGTTGAGGAATGTCAGAACACAAATGTTAACAAGTCAACACTGGATAGGCTAATAAGACCTCGTCACTGAAAACCTAACGGTGTTGGTGTGATACTAAACTGTTCACAGAAAAATAAAATCTTAACAAGACACAAAAAGTAGCATAGTAAATGTTAAGTTGCATGTAATGCTGGTACAAGATTGTGTCAGGTATGTTAGGAAAACCAAACTTTGTCTTACCAGATCATGCCATCTGTATGAAACACAGTAGTAGTAACAACTTCCACATTAAAACATTCCAAGACGCTGGCACTAGTATGCCGTTGAGACACCACTGCAAGCAAACGGTGTACTAGCGCCAGCATCTTGGAAAGGTGAAGCGTTCCAACTGATGAGCCCGCTGCTGCACTGGGGCAAAACACTGGTAATTTCACGATTGAAAAAGCCTAAAGACTTAAGAGCTTGAACGTTTTTAACATTTGCAGTCGATGAAATTAAATTTTGGTTTCCTTCTAGGAACCTTTTTTTTTTTTTTTTTAAACTTCCATGTTACCATAGTAGTGGGGTTTGAACTCGTGTACTTGACATACGTTTAGTAACAGAAGGTGTTAGGTTAACATGAACAAAAGAAGAAAACGTTGAATATTGGATGATATTTTCCTAACACTGTTGCAACATTTTTTATTGTGCAATGTACAGGAATTTACCAAAACAATTCAATTGCATTACAGAATTTATGACAAACTGCTATTTATTCCATTTTTCAGATCTTCAGCAGCTTTACATGCATTATATGTGTCTGTGATAAGATTCCTGTGCATTGAAATCATCCATAGAACTGAATTAATGGAAAGGCATTTTGGTTGTGATTTGATATAGTATCTGTTGTGTTGTTGTCTGCATCATACTCTACTACCATGAACAGATCAGAAGCATATGCAATATTTCAAAACCAGATTTTTTATTAATAAATTCACTCAAAATATATTGTATTTTTTTAGAAACTTGTTTCAGGAATCTTGTGTTGTTTTTAATGGAAATTTGGGAACTACTTGAAAGTAGAGATTTCTTAATAGTTGAAACGTGCGAGCTAGCTATGCAGTTTGGTTCACATAGCTGTGAGCTTACATTTGAGAGGTAGTGGGTTCAAACTCCACTGTTTGCTCCCTTCACAGTCCCAGCTCTGCCTATCCTATTGTCATTATAGGATGTCCGTGCTGGTGCGACATAAAGCAAATAGCAAAAAAAAAAAATGCTGTAGTCACTTGTGTATTATTGTTTTTCGAGATACTTAAATGCATTCCTTATACTTCTCAGTCAATCCATGAGGACCTGCCTGATCTTGAAGTTCCTGCCTGGGCATCATCTCCCGAAGACTTCATCGATAAACATAGAGAAGCTCTCGAGAGTACCCACGTGTCTGAGCGACTACATCATTGGATAGACCTTACATTTGGCTATAAGTTAGTATTGATATAAGTTACTTTTGAAAGACTTGATACTTTTGTTTTTACACATTTAAAGTAGATATGAGAGGAAGTCCATCAACTTTCATTTTGAAACTTCAGAAATGATGAAATATTGGTAATGAAAATGGCAACCATAAAATAACTGTCAAAACCCTGCTAAGGCTGCAACAACTGCACCAATAACAGAAAAATCTGGAACAAATAAACACGTTGGAAAAGCTTATCTCAAGGTCTTCCCATTTCTGAGGTAATGATTAGCAATTTTGAATTAAAACTTCAAGAAACATCATGATGGGATAAATGGGGACTTGCAGGAACATAGTCTTTGCCAGTTGACATTAATTTTCTTTCTGCTACACTGATTCACTCAAAAGATGGAAAACTGAAATTCTTCTTAAATAAGTTTTTTTCATTGACCAGGAAAGACAGAAATGTAATTTAATCAATGTTAAATATCCACAATGTTCCTCTAAGAAAGGAAATTTAGTATAGGCCAAAACCTATTAATTTGCAATTATATTATCTCATTTTAAGAAATATGCTCATTCGCTCTAAAGTTTTGTTTCTTTCGGTATCTTACCTCTCTCA
Source organism: Anabrus simplex (assembly GCF_040414725.1). Lineage (NCBI taxonomy): Eukaryota > Metazoa > Arthropoda > Insecta > Orthoptera > Tettigoniidae > Anabrus > Anabrus simplex. The sequence goes on from NC_090270.1 coordinate 152,043,887, forward strand.
TAATCTAGAAAGTCTGAATAAGATGTTTCTCTGTTCTTCTTATGCTTATAGGTGGTTACTTTACAGTTAAAAATTTACTTAAGTCATTCTTTAAATTCTTGTAATTTTCAGGACAAACATACAAAGTTTTCAAAGACTGAAAGTAAAGAATAGCTTTTCCCCAAACAGCTAGATAATTTTAATTTTCAGTTTCTTAGTTTTTCAATTTATTGTTACTATTGTAATTTTTTAAATGCCCGTCTGAGGAGTGATTTGTATGCTTTCTTCTTTTTCCAAAATATCTTCATCTTCTTGTTGAAATTTTTCTTGCATTCTTCTGTCCAGGATTTGTTAGTTCAAGATTTGGGTTTGTCTGCAAATTGGTGTTTATCGGTTAGTATTCGGAATGTACACACACGCACGCACACACGCACACACTCTCTCTCTCTCTCTGTTAGAGCAAAACAAATGTAACCCAAGTGCAAAGTAGGTAATGCGGGGGTTTTGAACTCGCACTTATCATTCATTGTGGGGCAGATGAATACTGTGTATAACCACCTCGAGCCCTTAGGCATGCTTAAAGGCATACTCAATGTCAAAGAATCCAACTTGTTTTGAGACAGATTAACCCACTCTTGGACAGGAACATTCATTCCATTGCTGAATGTTAGGAAGAGGATCAGTGCAATGATCATTTGCTCTTTTCATTTCACACCATGCACTTTTCAACACAGTTCATGTCTGCAGAATGTTCTGGGCAGATCAGTCAGTGTATGTCATGTTTCCAAAGGGACTAATTAACTGATATGGCTCAATGGGCACGAGCATTATAACACACCAGTGTAAAGTCTTCGTTCACTGTGGCAGATGATCCTGTAACTACATGTTTCAGGTGGTTCTCTGTATACCAGACTGGTCATGTTACCTTAGATAGGAATTAGAGGTATATGTCGACCAAAAGGGATTGATTAGGTGGATATAACCCCATACTACAGTTGTCTATCACCAATACAGAACACAAACTTATCTACTTTCATATATGAAAATAAAAGCTGAATCCTGAAGATGCTGAAGAATAATTATAGTTACAAAGAAAGTGCATATGGCCTGTTTTTTTAATTACAGAAAACTCTTACGGTGTTGTAGGATAAAAATAGACTACGACTAAGAAGTATTGTAGTGTAGCAGTATTTTAATTACCTTATTGTTGTGTGATCTTTGTGTATTATCCTACACAATATTTCTTTCCTTTCATTTTTTGGATGTAAGTTATTTTATTTTCCCTTTTCTTTTAATTTTTCTGTAAAGAATGGCTAAGGAGTGCAAGTGTAGGAAATGTGGGTGTGGCCAGGCATTAAGGAGTGTGAGGGAGGAGTTGGAGAGTTTGAGGGAGATAACTAGGATTCTCTCAGAAGACAGGAAGGAAGGTAGGCCTCTCTCAAACAGTGTGCAGGGTACAGTAGGTGTAAAAGAGGGATGGGAAGGAATGGGGGGAAATGTAGAAGACATGTGCTCTAATGTTCTAAGGGGAAGGAGATTGCAGGCTAAGGGCTTTATTCAGGATTAGAATTCAGGACACGTTTCTGTGAGAAATTGGTATTAGTCACTGCAGGTAGAACAACCGAGGGAAGATGAGGAACAGGGAACTGTTGCCAAGAAGTGTGGAAGTAAGAGAAAGGGAAGAGGTAGGAAAGGGAAATGTGGAGTAGTGGATAGGAAAAGACAGGTGGAACAGGATCATACTTACTTACTTACTTACTTACTTACTTACTTACTTGCTTGCTTGCTTACTTACTTACTTACTTACTTACTTACTTACTTACTTACTTACTTACTTACCGTATTTCACGGCATAATCGTCGCCACCGCGTAATCGTCGCATCCTTTATTTTCAATACAAAAATCGGACTTTAAACCTTTAATTACATAATCGTCGCACGTCCAAATTTTGTTCACTAATCTGGTTAAAAGGTAAATGGAACTGCAACGTAAGTTGCACATGAATGCGCAATTTAAATACGTGTATGGTTTATGGGCAATTTGGCAACACAGTCACGTTTGCGACATGTTGCACAACGTATAAATAAATAATACCGATATATGTACGACGCATGGCTTACCGGTAGACTATCGGCAGTTTGACAACGTGGTCGCGAGACAGTGTACTATTTATTCACCACCTACATACTATGCTTACCGGTAGGCTATCGGCAGTTTGACAATGTGGTCGCGAGACAGTGTACTGTTTATTCACCACCTACATATTATGAGTTCCCATTTGAAATACGTAAGGCTGTAAGTTATCGCTTATCGGCAACGTCGCCAGGAAATACCGGTTAGGTAGGTTGAATGGACCTCGAACCAGCCCTCAGATACAGGTAAAATTCCCTGACCCGGCCGTGAATTGAACCCGAGGCCTCCGTGTAAGAGGCAAGCACGCTACCCCTACACCATGGGGCCGGCTCCTGTGTTATTGCGCACGAAGTGAAATCCAAGACGATAACGCAGATTTCCACGGAATTATTCAGCCGAATTATTTACGATGTCTCAGTTGTCATCGCTAGACTCTTATCTTACTACTACGTCATAAGTGTCCGGGCATGGGATGAAAACTTTTATCCAAGCAGTCAAGATAATTATTATCCAATGCTATTAAAGTTTTATTTTATAAACTCGTCAGTAATGTAATGTAAAATCATCAATAACTGGGAAGAAATATTAACCTAATCACCGTATGTTTAAAAAGAAATTGAAAAAAATGAATGTTTGTTACTGATGTCTCGGAATACAGTCAACTATACAGTAGATCTACACCGCGCTAGCTAGAGCTTCGGTTTGCGAGCTTTGCGCAAGCGCAGTAGTGTGTCGCAACCAACGAGCTAAACTGATAAATTGTTGCATGCTTCCTTGCTGCCTAACAGTATTGGCTGCTCTGGAATGGATAGATCACAGATGCATTTTTTTGTTTCAGATTTACGTGATTACTGTAGACATGTGTGCGTGAGAATTTTTTTAAATTTGTGTTTTGGGTGTTTGCAGAAATAATTTGTTTTAATAGTGAACAATTACGGAAAGTCATTTATATCGCAAAACATTAACGTGTGAAGCATTTATAAGCGATTATGGGTAAATATAGAAACTATTCTGCGGGCTTCAAGCTAAGCGTAATTGCCTTCGCTGAACAGTACGGGAACAGAGCTGCAGAAAGAAAATTTTCTGTGAGTGAAAAGTTGGTGCGTGACTGGCGGAAAGTAAAAAACAAGCCAAAAAGCACAAACCCTTCTAGACGCGCGTTTAGAGGTCCTAAAACAGGGAAGTTTCCTATAATTGACGAAGAAGTGTTTAGGTACGTCAGTGAAATACGTAACAATGGCTGCAGTGTATCATATGAAATGTTACAAATTAAGGCACAGGAGGTAGCGCGCAAACACAACATACCGGTAACTCAGTTTAAGGCGACTCGTGGGTGGATTAAGGTGTTCATGCGACGACACAATCTGTCAGTGCGAAGGAGAACAACACTAAGCCAAAAGTTGCCTGCTGATTACACGGACAAGATTGTAAATTTTCACCGATTTGTCATACGTTTGCGCAAGGAAACTTTGTACTTGCTTTCTCAAATCGGTAATGCCGATCAGACTCCAATCTTTTTTGATATGCCTCGCAACAGCACTATTGCGCTAAAAGGATCACGGAGTGTATTAATGAAAACCAGCGGTAGTGAGAAGTTGCGATGCACGGCAATGCTAACCATTACAGCTGACGGGAGAAAGTTGCCGCCTTACATCATTTTCAAGAGGAAAACGATGCCTAAGAATATACAGTTTCCCCGTGGAATTCATGTACGAGTGCAACCAAAGGGTTGGATGGACGTAGAACTCGTGCTGGACTGGGTTAAAACTGTGTGGAATAGAAGACCTGGTGCACTACTAAAACAACCAGCTCTGCTTGTTTTAGATAGTTTCCGAGGTCACCTCGTGAACGAAGTGAAGCAAATTCTCACTACAAATAAGACACGACAGATAGTCATTCCTGGTGGCCTAACATCTGCTTTGCAGCCACTAGACGTATGTGTTAATAAACCCTTTAAAGACCACTTACGTCGATTTTACAACGAGTGGATGATGAGCGGCGATCAGCAATTGACGCCCGCCGGAAATATCAGGCGTCCACCCTTGGACTTGTTATGCTCGTGGGTGAAGAAGAGTTGGGATCTTATACCACCTGAACTAGTCTCCAAGAGCTTCAAAAGGACTGGGATTTCGAATGCACTAGACGGTTCCGAAGATGACGCAGTGTGGCAGGGAGACAAAGAATCTGATACTGGTATTAACAGAGGCGAGGACGGCGCATCAGATAGCGAAACCTGCGATAGCGACACCGAAGATTTGGAATAAATTGCGTACTGGTAAGTCCACATTTCACAACAAAGCGATAATTTTTTGCAAGTGTAATATTTTAACTTTAATACTCAAATTAATGACAAATTAACTTAATACGTTCATTTTTATTTTCAGGTTGAAAAAACGTTCGCCGAATTGTTGCGAAAAATTATGAATTTTGTTTTAGACTATTTTAATTATTTTGATTATAAACGCGAGTATTACGTGCATCTTAAATTTGTATCAAATACAATTTAGTTATAAATACATTTTTTGAGTAATACAAATACTGGTATTAAATATTCATCGTATAATGGTCGCACCCTACAATTTTTTTCGAAAATTTTGGTATAAAAAGTGCGACGATTATGCCGTGAAATACGATACTTACTCCATGGCTCTACAGTCCTTTAAGGACCTTGGCCTCCTTGACCACAGTTCTCTAGTCATCCCGGTCTTCAGCACGCCTACGCCACCTCCTGACTCCAACGGTCCTCAGATCAGTCTCAACATCCTCCAGCCATCTCATCTGGGGCCGACCTCTCTTTCTGCCCCCAGGGTGTCCTGTCAGTGCTTTCCTTGGAAGTCTTCCCTTCTCCATCCGTCGTACATGCCCCAGCCATCTGATTCGTCTCATTTTGATTGAGGTCACCAAGTCCGGCTCCTTATACAATAATCTTATTTCTTCATTTGTTCTGATTCTCCATAAATCTCCCTCCTTCACTGGTCCAAATATCTTCCTCAGTACTTTCCTTTCCCATACATTTAATCTCCTCTCTGTGGCCTCAGTCAATACCCATGCCTCACTCCCATACATAAGCACTAGTTTAATTATTGTTTTTTAGAGAGTCAGTTTTAATTTCCTGCTTAAGTTTTTACTTCTCAGAAGGGGATACAGTACTCCATAGGATCTGTTGGCAGTCTTAATACAATTTACAATATCTGTCTCAACTTTATTTTCTGATATTACTGAGCCAAGATATGTGAAGCTATCTACTGCTTCAAAGGTGTAACCATCCATTTGGAGTTTTTCAGTGTTCCTTCCACTTATATCCGTTGCCATATATTTAGATTTAGCCTCGCTTATCTCCAAACCCAAGGACCCAGCCGCATCTTTCAGCTCCCTCAAGGCAGTTGTAAGTGCCTTGTTACTTCTAGCAGATATCACCACATCATCTGCATAAGCCAAAATTTGGATCAGTCTATTGTAAATATTACCACCCAGATTAGTAGTTACTGATCTTACAGCTTTCTCCAACACTAGATTAAATAACACTGGTGATAAGGGGTCTCCTTGCCTTAGGCCTTCTTCAGTTCTGAAAGATCTTAAGATCTTGACAGACTTCCCTGCACTTTTACCTGACTACTGCTATTCTCCAGGGTCATCTTAGTCAATTTTATTAACTTCTGTGGGGATTTAAACTCCTTTATTGTTTCCCGCAATGTGGATCTCTTTACTTTGTCATAGGCTTGTTTAAAATCTATAAAAAGATGTCCTAGTCGAACGTTGTATTCATGTTTTTTCCAGAGTCATTCTCATGGTGAAAATATGGTCCATCGTCTATCTTCCAGGACTGAAACCAGCTTGGTACTCCCCTATAATTCTTTCTGCTCTACTACTAACTTTGTTATGGCTGTAGAGAGGATTTTGTATACTATACTCAGTAAGGATATACCTCAATAATTCTTGCATTGCATGCGTGACCCCTTATGTATAGGGCATATATTTGCTAGTGTCCAGTCCTCCGGCATTGTACCTGTTTCCCATACCTTTTCAATTATCTCATGTACTTTCCTCACCAACACTTCTCCATGTTTTACCATTTCTGCTGTTATGAGGTCATTCCCTGGGGGTTTACTGCTCTTCAATTGTTTTATAATTTCTCTTATTTCTTCATTCGATAGTGAGCCCATATCATCTTCATCTCATCTCTATTCTCCTCATTTCTCTCTTCCCCCTCACACTCATCTCCATATTCACCCTCCTCATCTCTCTCTGAAGTTTCCATATGGTCTGATCCTTCTCTTTCCTTATTTATTGGTCTGACAGAAAGTAATGTTTCAAAATGTTTTGCCCATTTTTCCAGAATTCGTTCTTTCCCAATAATGAGTCTATCAGTCTCATCCTTAAGTATATTCACTCTAGGTTGATATCCCTTCTTTACTTGTCCAACCCCATGGAAGAATTTTCTACCTTGTTTGTTTTCAAAATTCTTCTGCATTTCATCCACTCTCTCCCTTTCTTCTATTCTTTTCTTGTCCCTTATCAATGTCTTTGCTATTCTCCGTTTCTCTTTAAAAATTGCCATATTATTTCAAGTAGGTCTCTGTAGCATTCTTTGTCGGGCAAGATTTCTCTCTTCCAGAACCTTACCCACTTCTTCCTCATACCATTTATTTCTACTCTGTTTCCTTCTCTCTCCAAGTACTTCTTGCACCATTGTATTTATTGCTAGCTTGGTTTCCTCCCACATTGTGTTAATGTCCACATCTCCGTTTCTGCCCATCTGTAGCTTTCTTTGTAGCCGGTCTGTATACTCTTCCTCCTTCTTCTCATCCCTTAACAGTTCTACATTATAGATCTTGCTCTGCTCAGCTCTGTCCCTGGGTTTAATTGCCAGTCTTTCTCGGAACTTGATCCTCACCAGAATGTGATCCGAATCACTGTCTGCACCACGCATGCTTCTCACATCCATTATATTGGAGACATGTCGCGCATCTATCAGCACATGGTCTATCTGGTTCTTTGTCAGACCATCCGGTGATATCCATGTCTCTTTATGGATCTCCTTATGGGGAAAACATATGCTCTTAATCACCGGCTCCTTGCTAAAGGCAAAGTCAATCAATTTCCACCCATTTTCATTGGATTCTTGGTGTTTACTGTGATATCCTGCCAATGGGTGGTTTTCTTTCTCTTTGCCTACTTTGGCATTATAATCCCCTAGGACAACTTTAACATCATACTCGGGCAACTTGACATATACTTGCTCCATTTTTTCATAGAACTGTTCTTTCTCTTCCTCTTCGGCATCCTCTGTTGGGGCATGGACACCTGTTAGTGATATGTTGGCAAATCTCCCTCTCAATCTTAACCGGCATAGTTTGGGGCTTATTGCTTCATATTCAATCACATTATGACTGACCAATTTCTTGACCATAAACCCTGTTCCTATTCTATTTTCTTCCTCCCCACTATTGAACAAAATATAATGCTGTAGATCTGTCACCTCGATTATCTTCCATCTTATCTCCTGTAATGCTGCCACATCTTTCTGATATTTAAGTAATTCCTCCTCCAGTTTTCTACTAGCCCCAGCCTGAAAGATACTTCTCACATTCCACGTTCCAGTATATCCGTATCGTTGCCATTTAGCGCGCTTTAGTCGTCGTAAGTTTGGGACCGCCCGGTTATCTTGATTCGGTTTCTGAACAATTTGTAGTTTTGTGGTAGTGGAGTTGTTAGCCCCATATACCAACCCCCAACCTGGAGGACTAGGGTATCACTCTTAGTCTGGATCATCACCTTAGACCTGTCCGGCTTGGGTGGCCCTACCAGGAGCATATGCTCCCGCCGGCATAGCTGTAAGGTTCATTTCAACACGCAAGCTTCCAAAACACCCGGCAAAATACATTTTGCCTTCGTCAAGGTGGTGATACCTTCGGGAGGGGAACAGGATCATGGGATGGAGAAAAGGGAGGAGGAAGTAGCTTCAGCAACTGTCAGGAAAGATAGGACTGACCAGGAGGGGAGGGAATCAAATGAGGTGGGTAGGGTTGAGGCTCTGGTCATCGGGGATTCTATCATTAGACGTGTTGGGAATGTGTGTGGAGGAAAGGGTACCAGGGTAGAGTGTTATCCAGGAATTAGGTTAAGGCAGATGTTAAGGAGAGTAGAAGAGGAGGAGGAGGAGGGAAAGGAGAAGGTATTAATATTTCATGTTGGTACTAACAATATAAGATAAGCAGGTGTAAGTACCAACATAGTTGGGGATGTGTGGGACCTGGTAAATGCAGCATGGCTAAAGTTTAAGGAAGCGGAGATTGTTATCGGTGGAATACTGTGTAGGAGGGATACAGACTGGAAGGTGATAGGGGATTTAAATGTGACTATGGAGTGGGTATGTGGGAAACTGGGAGTGAGATTTCTAGATCCTAATGGATGGGTAGGAGATAGGGATCTGCACTCAAATGGCCTTCACTTAAACCACAGTGGTGTTTATAAGTTTGGAAATTTGTTTAGAAGGGATATAGGGAGGTACATTCAGGCAAAAGGGGTGGCCTAGGGAGCGGTGTTAAGGGAACACGGAACTGGAAATCAAGTAGAGATGACATAAAACTGTTAGTGCTCAACTGTAGAAGTAGTGTAAAGAAAAGAATAGAATTCAGTAATTTAATATATATATGCTTACCAGATATTGTAATAGGAGTTGAATCATGGCTGAGAAATGATATAATGGATGCAGAAATTTTCACACGGAACTGGAGGGTATATCGTAGAGATAGGATAGGAATGGTAGGAGGGGGAGTATTAATTCTGGTGAAAGAAGAACTTGTAAGCTACGAAAAAGTTAAAGATGACAAACACGAAATTCTAGGGGTAAGGCTCATCTCTAAAGATAATAGGCAACTTGATGTCTTTGGAGTGTACAGATGAGGAAAGGGTAGCGCAGATGCTGATTCAGATTTATTTGATAAGATACTTAGCTATGTGGGAAATGATAAGGAAAGGAACGAGATTGTAGCAGATGATCTCAATTTACCAAATTTAAATTGGGAAGGTAATGCGAATGACAGGAAGCATGACCAACAAATGGCAAATAAGTTAATATGGGAAGGGCACCTGATTCAGAAAGTGATGGAACCAACTAGAGGGAAGAATATTCTGGATGTGGTGCTGGTAAAAACCAGATGAGCTCTATAGAGAAACCAAAGTAATAGATGGTATTAGTGATCATGAAGCTGTTTTTGTTGTAATTAAAAATAAATGTGAAAGAAAGGAAGAGATTAAAATTAGGACTGTTAGGCAGTACCACATGGCTGATAAAACAGGCATGAGGGAGTTTTTAATAAGTAACTATGATAGGTGGAAAACGGTAAATAAAAATGTAAACAGGCTCTGGGATGGGTTTAAAGCAATTGTTGAGGAATGTGAAAATAGGTTTGTACCTTTAAAGGTGGTGAGGAATGGTAAAGATTCTCTATATTATAACTGAGAAGTAAAGAGTCTAAAAAGGAGATACAGGTTGGAAAGAAATAGTTAGAAATGGCTGTGGAAGTAAGAAGAAATTGAAGGAACTTACTAGGAAATTGAATATAGCAAAGAAGTTAGCTAAGGATAACATAATGGCAAACATAATTAGCAGCCATACTGTCCCCTTCTCCGGGGTCGCTCAGTTGGCAGAGCGAGAGTTCCAAAAGGGTGGGCCGTTCACAGGGCCAACTTTACTATTTCAGGACCAGCCTTCAGAAAATTTATATTTGCAGGGCCATAAGTGACTGGATAGGTGACATAACATGGAAAAAAAAATCAGAACAAAATAACAATACTATTTATTAAAATATAAAACCAGTCTGGACAGTGCAAGAAAAAGGAAGAGAAAATATATTTACACAAACATAATTTAAATTAACTGCTTCTCGTTAGCGAAATAAATATGAATCCACAGCATGCTCATGGGTTCCATTAGCTTCGATCTCATCTTCAATGAAACACTCTCCGAAGACATACCCTAGTTCAATTCTCCACATAAAGAACTGCAACATTTGACCAATTCACAAAATTATAATAATAATAATAATAATGCTATTTGTTTTACGTCCCACTAACTACTATTTTACGGTTTTCGGAGACACAGAGGTGCCGGAATTTAGTCCCGCAGGAGTTATTTTACGTGCCAGTAAATCTGCCGACACAAGGCTGACGTATTTGAGCACCTTCAAATACCACCGGACTGAGCCAGAATCGAACCTGCCAAGTTGGGTTCAGAAGGGCAGCGCCTTTACCGTCTGAGCCACTCAGCCTGGCAATTCACAAAATTAGCGATAATGTTGTTATGATAAAAAAAAAAAAAAAAAAAAGGGAAAATGCTACATTAAACCATGAAATTTACAATATTCCCTTGCTTCATCAATCTTTATCAATTATTTTCCTCCTCGTGAAAGTTTGGGTAACTTCCCACCAATTAACTCTTCCCAAATTACAATGTCTTGCATCTGAAAATATAAATTATTACTTTCTTTCTAGAAGTTTCCTTCAATAAATTTCCTATTTCTGTGAAAAAAATCTTTTTTTAAAAATATATTTGTTCGGGGCGTCGACCTAGAAAGATCTTTTGCCCCTACTTGCACCATATGTTAGGAACATGCGTGTATTTGGAAATTGTGGAAGTGTAAAGTGTTGAATGTGAGGAAAGGAACGTTAAGGACGACACAAACATCCAGTTCCCAGGCCAGGGATATTAATAATTTACAATTTAAAACCCCTGACCCGGCTGGGAATCGAACCCGGGGCCGCCGGGTGATAGGCGGACGCGTTGCCCCCTACACTGCGGGGCCGAACTTGAAATAATTGAAGATTCTAGGAAAACAACAGATAGGGAATCTGTCACCCCTGGGCGACTGCCCTGAATGCAGATCAAGATTGATTGATTGATTGATTGATTGATTGATTGATTGATTGATTGATTGATTGATTGATTGATTGATTGATTGATTGATTGATTGATTGATTGATTGATTGAAGTTGTGCTGGGATTTATGTGGTGATAGGACTAACCATTTGCATATTATTTTAGTTTTAGAGGACAAAGCACACATAACTACTTTAAATACTAACATATTAGTGCTCACCATTTATAAAATATAAATGATTGAAAACGTATAATTTAATTAACAAAGTTTTAATCCACATACTCAATATTATATAATAATTGTAATGCCTATGTATACATTACAATGTATTATGGGACTAGTTTTGACCCTGTGTGGGTCATAATCAGCCTAAATAAGGTACACTTTTTATTTGTTGATATCCAGGAACAATATTTTGTTGTAAATTGATCAAATTAATCAAATGAGCAAAATGTGTAATGTGATAACATGTATGTAAAATAGTGAAATTCATGAAATGTTATGTGAAATAAAATTATATCGTGGTACTGATCAATAGATAGTGAAATGTTCAAATTTACATATTGCAGTGAGACTATAAATACAGTATAGTACCACATTAATTATTTACAATAATGTTTGAAATATTGCACTTTATATATTCATTAAAATTGCCTAGTGATAAAGGTATAAAATGCCAGTCTGAATATAAAGTCCAGATGCTTCTAGTGAATTCTATCTTTCCATTACGTCTTCTGTCAAATATTGAATATATGTTATGTACAACATTGGCGCAGAGGGTATCTGTCTTGCTTAAAGTCCAGTATTTATGATTCAGAAAATGTATGCAGGTTGAATATAAGTGACTTCTTATCGTACAAATAGTTCTGCATATGATGAGAGGTGAAATTCCCAATCCAAGATGGAACCAATGGAACCTGATGATACCAGAAAATTAAATTAACGCAAGGTTCTTTAAGAAAGGGAGGAAATTCATGAAATTCATAACCTTGGATGAATTATTGACAATACAAATAAGCTTGTATTTGAACTAAATATCTGAGGTGTATCTATGCCAAATTTCAGCTCAGTTGGTCAGTAGTTTAGGTGTGATTGAATAAGAAATTAGGACACACCATCTCTTTTTGAATTATCATATGTTTATGAATATTTTTGCAAATAATATAGGTCAATATCTTGCAACAAAACATAGAAAAATGTACCCATAGTTCAGTTCCATACCTCTTATAATTAAAGCATTAAAAACTTCCTTGATCACCCTTTACTTCTCTTACCATCAAGAAACTAGGCTATTGTATGTACTCTTAGGTAACCCATCCTCCTCCATTCACCTCACGTGACCCCACCACCAACACAGGTTGGTGTGTACAGTTTTATCCATCTATTTTATTCCTATCTTAGCCTTTATCTCCTTATTTCGAGTATCCTCCTGCCATTTCTCCCACCTGTTTGTACCAGTCCTTATTCTTGCTACTTTCATGTCTGTTCCTTCTAACTTACAAGATATTCTGAGTCTACCCAGCTTTCACACCTGTGCAGCAGTGTTGGTCTGAAAGGAGCATAAAACTTAAAAAACCGATGTGAAGATAGTTTTGTCTGATATTCTGGCAACTGCTTGTTTACAATATGGGTATATCGGGGTTATTTTAAATCTTACAGATATGTGCTTTGTATCATTGTTTTCCAAATTTACCAAGTTCAGTGCACTATAGTTAGAATTTCAAATTATGTTGCATTTTAAAATAGTAAACTAAAAATATTTATTTATTTTGTGTCAGAGTGTTGAAAAAAGAACTTAAAATATAAATAAGGTATTATATACAAACAAAACAAAGTACATTTCATGTCACAAAACATGTTTCACACAATGTTTGCCCAGAAATGGGCAACAGAAATATTCCCTCTTTAGTGGCTTAAATCAAGTCTTGAAGTGTACGACGACAGTCATACAGGTGTTGGGTAGTTTGTTACTCCCCAAAATTGCAGAAGTCTGACTGATCTTTCAAATAACCCCATTTTTTTAGGTTATCCTTGGATTTACCTACTCCACTCCTCAGTGACTTCCAGGTTGTCCATTCCAAATGCTGACCAGGGGGTGGAGATTCAGAAGGCACCATCCAATCAGAAAGATGCTCCATTTTTGCTTGCCACATATCACTACGTGCTGTTCTTGTTGGTTTATCCAGAGCCTTGGTGACATTGAGGAAACTTTTCATGGACTTCAGTCTTCTGGGTGGAGGTCGATGTCCAAATAATGGGTGGTTGCTTGTGAGATCCACCTTCGACCTCTCTTGCCTTGCAAACACTTCTCACCAAATGTCTGGAGGAGAAATACCAGCCAAGCAGTAGAGTTTGACAGTAGGGGTAGGTTTCAGACACCCAGTTACTATTCTACATGTTTCATTAAGGGCTGCATCCACCCGCTTCATATGGGCTGACCTGAACCAGACAGGACATGCATACTCAGCTGCAGAGAAACTCAGAGCAAGAGCTGAAGTTCTTAAGAAAGTTGGATGGGCTCCCCATTTGCTTGAGCCAAGTTTACGGAGGATGTTATTTCGGGCTGAGACTTTCTGTCCAGAGTTAACAGTGTTTTTGCATGTTAAGGTCCGGTCTAAGTTGACACCCAGGTACCTTGATGTAAAACAATGCTTCAGTTGCTTACCCTCCCACGTCACACACAGCTGTCTAGTAGCTTCTTGATTTTGAAGATGAAATGCACACACCTGGGTCTTAGTCGGGTTTTGCAGTAGCCGGTTCTTCTGATTGTACACTGAAAGTTCCTTAAATGCATTTGAGAGCTGCATTTCAGTGGTTTGAAAGTCGTCGCACTGGACCACTAAAGCCAGGTCATCGGTATAAATAATGCTTCCTGTATAGGAAGGCCGTGGCTGGTCATGCGTGTAGATGTTAAAGAGGATTGGTGAGAGGACACTGCCCTGGGGAAGTCCATTCCGTTGATCCCTCCACCTACTGTAGTTTCCTTGAAACTCAACAAAGAACCAGTGATTCCGCAGAAGAGTTTCAATAATCTTCGTGAAACCATAGTCTCTGGTGAAGTTACAGAGCTTGGTGATCAAAGTTCTATGAGACACTGTGTCGTACGGTGCTGTAAGGTCCACGAATACCACTACTGTGATGTTACTAAAAATATAACAGAGTTCATAAATTATAATTTCTAACTCTTTTTAATGTTGTAAATGGGGGTTATTTTAAATCTTACAGATATGTGCTTTGTATCATTGTTTTTCAAATTTACCCAAGTTCTATGCACTATAGTTAGAATTTCAAATTATGCTGGACTTTAAAATAATAAACTAAAAATATAACAGAGTTCATAAATTATAATTTCATTTCTTCTGTACTTTTGAGTAGTCTTGAAAATTTTAGAACTCTTAAAGTTACTGTGTTAGAAATCTGAGGTCATTTAGGAAATGTAATTTTCTAAGGAATATCTTTGTTGTAGGAAAATTCTACACAAGCAGAAGTACTTTAAACACCAACTGGAAAATCACAGACTATCAATATATTGGTTATCGCCTTCATATCAATAAACTTAGATCATTGCTGTGTTCACATAACCAAGGTACCTGGTTTGGGAGTAAGCATTTACCTCTTATTATATTTTCAGGTCTACATTTTTTAAATAAAACATGGTCATGTAACAAATCCCTCTGAGAATGTTCGTGCAAAATTTCATAAAACTCTGTCCAGCAGTTCAGACATGTCATTTTGGAAGGAAGGCATAATCTCATTTTTATACCAAAAGATGATTGTCATTGCCTTGTTTTATCATTTTCATGCTGTAGCCTTTAAGTGTAAGAGAGGGCTTAAGGCCCTAAGTTTGCCATAATGAAGATGTTCTCCATCTACGCATCTGTCTAACTCACCACTTACGCATTATTCTTTGTCAAAACATCCAGTAGTTGACAACCTTCATTATAGAAAGAAACAGTAAGAAAGTGCATAACCTTGTTGAAATAATACAGTAGTTATGTGTCATTTCTTCAACCTAATAATATAGGGGTGGTGTTCTTTTAAAAAAATATTTGTTTATTCAGATATTTGCCTTACCAATGGTGTGATTAAGTCTGCCTGGCTAGCAAATAACCTGTCTTGGGTTGAAGTTCCTAGTGAGCCAAAACATACTGAAGAGGCTTTCATTGATTATTTTAACGTCCATAACTGTAAAGATGTTGTTTTTTTTTTTAACAAGGCCTAAAATCTGAGAACAATTATAACATTAAATCCAGCATGTTTGGCTCAACTGCCTAGGCATTAACAGGCCATCTCTAATCTTGGGCGTAAACCTTTCTCAAATAACTGACTCACACAAATGCCATAGACAACCTTGTATCTCTTCATTGTTTCTTGCTCTGATATTGTACTTGTATAATTTCAGGTTATCTGGCAATGCTGCCATCAAATCAAAAAATGTCTGCCTACATCTGGTAGATAGCCATACAACCTTAAGCAACACAGGAGTTGTACAATTGTTCACTCAACCTCATCCACAACGAGTGAGTCCATCGCCGTTTTGGGGGAAGACTCCACCGAAACTCTACCCTCCTCCAAAGGACAGAAAAAGTAAGATTTCACTTGCTGGACCTTGCATTCTAGAATTTTAAGTAGATATAAAATATTTATTCCCTTTTCAGGATCAGCTCCAAGTTTCAGTTCAGTTATGTTATATATGAGGACTGGAAAAGAAAGTAGTGGCAACATACTGTACCAGGAAATGCCCCTACTTTTGAGCTTTAAAGAGCACAAGATTGAATACAGGGCATGTACAGCACATTAAATTGGAGCACGTATGGAGAGTGAGAAGGTTTACTCCGAATGAAGTTCATGTCCTTTAAATGCTGATTCATTAAACAAAGTCAAGATCATATCACCTTATCACCTCAGTACAATTGGAGACTGGTTAGGCACGATGTCCTCCCGTCCTGTTGCTGGCAATGTCCTGCGTCGAACCACTGCTCCTCCCATCCTCACCGTGGAACAGCTCTCAGCACCATGGAACCACATACCAAGTAGGCTGTTCTGGACGGTCTTGAAATTCTGGAAGTTCCAGATGTTCTGGAAGATCTTGGAGGTGTAGGAGCTCAAGTTACAGGGTTCGCTCACTTGGAATAATGCAGCAATCACACATGCAAGTTCCCTGGACTTGCAGGATGGGCAAGCAATGAGGTGCAATTTACAATTGATTTTAACTATTCCCGTGTAGTGATTAAAGGCATGCTGATATTTCTTGTTGAATGTCAGTGGAATCAGGCACGAGACCCTTCTTTAAAGTGAACTTCACTAGTCTCCGACTTGAGACAAAAGATTAAAGAATGCAGACAAGATTTTTGCGTCCAAATGTTAATGGAATCGAGTCAGCACAATTCCTGACATAACTTGCACTTGTGAAATTGAGCACACGAAAAACATAATTAGTGCTCTAAATGTTTGGAGATTTGAGGATGCAAACACTTGTTGGGCCCTACAATATTTCAAGATCACTTTGATTCTATTTACAATTGTTTGGAGGGTTTATTCATTGAAATGAACACAGCTAGATACTGTAGAAATATTATTTACACTGAGTTAAATGACAATCACTTCAACTGGGTGTTAAAAGTAAAATGCCTGATGCATGAAATTGGTCCCGGTCACACGCACTTTTCATTTATATACGACACTATTGGAATGCAAACAATTGAGTGGAATTAGTCCCGTTCACTCACAAGATTGCGTTCAAAGATGTGAAGTAATATTGTTAACTGAATGTCTGAATCGTGAAAATTAGTTCTGTTCACATGCTGTCCTAAATTCACAAATAAGGTGAAACTGTAAGTTTCTTCACTCAACTAGCACTGTCACATTAAGAAAATTTACTAGTAATTCAAAGGTTTATTTGTGAAAAACCTCAGTGTTAATGCACCGTACAGGTTTGTCTGTGGCATAAGACTCGTGTTCTAGGCCTTCAGTCGGGCATTATTTACTAAGTCATAGAATGCAGGACTCTGTTTCATTCCACCTTTAATAACTTCTTTAATCCATGGCAGATTTTAATGAGACGTTGTAATCTTGTAGACGATAAAATGAGGTATACGATGATGCTGTTCCTATAATTGTACCAAAATTTTTACGCTAGTAATTGATGATATAAGGAATGGAATGTTCGATGAGTGATGCAACTTAGCCTTCAGCAGTTGGAGTTTGCTCCTACATCACTCGCCACATGTTCACTTTTGCTGGCTGTCTGTTTGCGAGTGGCGCATAAAGTCTGAAATGCTTTGAAACTCTGCTGGACCAACATTTCTGGTAAATCACAAGTATATATGAAACCATTTGTTGTAGAACCACCATACTTCTACAGGCCTTAAGTATAATCCCCTACAACAAAAAACCTTGGTTCTGCCGCTACCAGCATTGCCAGATGTATTGAAAGCACAGGATAACACTGGCAGTGCCATCTTTGTGATGTGGTAGAGCATTTTTCCACTTGAACTATAGCATCTCATGTATGGACACACTTCCCTCAAGGTGGTTATTTTAGTGTAGAAAACAGATTGAAGTCACAGCGATGTGGGTTCAGACCCCACTGTCGGCAGCAATGAAGATGGTTTTCTGTGGTTTACCATTGTCACACCAGACTGTACCTTAATTAAGGCCACAGCCACTTTCACCTCATAGCTCTTTCCTGTCCCATCGTCATTATCATAAGAACTCTCTGTTCACAACTAATTATTTATTTTCCACCTTGTCGATACATTAGTTGCTTAAGGCAACTTATTGCTTAAAAGTGGTACATTTTTCGTATTTTATTAACATCTTCAGCCACATAACACTGTTTAGATGAAAAATTCATATATTGACAAAGGATCAATGCTTTGAGAGAAAGTGTCCTTAAAAAATCTGTCAAGTTAAGAAAATTCAGTAGTAATTCAAAGGTTTATTCGTGAAAAACCTAGGTGTTGATGCACCGTACAGATTTTTCTGTGGCATAAGACTGTGTTCTGGCCTTCAATCGGGCATTATTTATACTAAAGTTGCATTGATACTTTGTCAATACATGAATTTTTCATCTAAACAGTGGTATGTGGCTGAAGATGTTAATAATATACGAAACATGTACCACTTTTAACCAGTAAGTTGCCTTAAGCAACTAATGTGTCAACAAGGTGGAAAATAAGTAATTATTTAGTTGTGAATCTGTTCAAGTGCAGTACAGTCCATGAAGTTTAAGTTTATTTTGTCTAAGACCTATCTGTGTCGGTGCGATGTAAAGCAAATTGTAAAAAAAAAAAAAAAAAAAAATCACATGGACTTATGTATGGTGAACAGGGTGGATGCTCCAGGACCTCTCACTTCCACCATGCCAACAGTTCCCTCACAGGAATAACATGATTGCAGTGGGCATTATGCAGGTCAGTGGGAGGATGCAGTCATAAATGGGACAGTTTCCTGTGCAGTGCAGTGACACAGACTTGTTAGCTACCGGGCGAGTTGGCCGAGCGCGTAGAGGCGCGCGGCTGTGAGCTTGCATCCGGGAGATAGTAGGTTCGAATCCCACTATCGGCAGCCCTGAAGATGGTTTTCCGTGGTTTCCCATTTTCACACCAGGCAAATGCTGGGGCTGTACCTTAATTAAGGCCACGGCCGCTTCCTTCCAATTCCTAGGCCTTTCCTATCCCATCGTCGCCATAAGACCCATCTGTGTCGGTGCGACGTAAAGCCCCTAGCAAAAAAAAAAAAAAAAAGACTTGTTAGCTAACTACATGCAAATTATTACCAGTTATTCTTCATATAATGTGGAATGTAGGGTACTTAAATTGGCACTAATGCTAGAATTTTAAAAGCTTCAGTTAGCACTCACAAGAATCCTATCACCTGGAATATGCTGCAATCAGAAGGGATATTTTTCTATTAAAGTTCAAATGATTAATGATCCTAACCTTCAAATCAGGGAGTAGTTCTGGTCAGGTTCTGAAAATGACAGTATAAGTTTTAATATCCAAGCATGTTTTGGGTTCATACCATGGTTTTCAAAAAAAAAAAAATACTGAAATGATGGTGGTTAAAATAATTTGTTAGTGATTTAATGATAAGAGGTGTGGATTTAAATCCCCCCTTCCCCAAATGCAAGCAAAGAAGTCAATCAAAATTACAGGAATATAAACCAAACAAATACTGCCAAGTCATCAGCTACTCATCAGATGTTCAACCAGACTCACACCACAATTTACTGTGCAGCACAAGTGGCCATCAGGAAAAATGGTGGGAAAATAATATCTCCCAACAAAACCATTAAGCCAAGACCCAGAGAACCACCTTGGCAGCACTGTCTAAAGAAACAATGGACTACAGATGATCAGGTAGCAAAAATAATCCATCAGAAACTGGCTCATCGGTATGAACTCACTGAGTACTCAACACCTTAATGGATGTACACACAAGCATCAGTCCTTGAAAATGAGCACTGTTGACTTCAGTATCAACACTAAAAAGACAATACCATATAATAGACTAGACACTGTGCTACTTAATATGACCCAGGAAACCTGCTACATCACAGACATTGCATGACCTAGTTCGCACAACGAGTAGGCAACACACAGAGAAAATATGCAAGTATACTGATTTCTCAATGGAAATTAAAGCAATGTGGAGAGCTAAGAAGGTTGTCACAGTGCCAGTAATCATAGTGTGCAATATTCTTATTCCAAAGACATTTCATAACAGGTGCAAAATTCTCAGTATGCATGCACTCGGCTACAGAACTTCAAAAAGCAGTCATATTAGCCTGTGACATTGTCCAGAAGTCTTTGGAGATGGAACATCCATGGCCTTTCACAGAATTCCTTATAAAGTCCCCAATTCCACCTTATTGTCCCATATACAACCATTTTTCATTCATGCAGTTCCCTGGCTAAGCCTACACTATTGTAAAAATTATCCATATACACTGCATACTCCTGGCCTAGGTAGAGATCTAACAAGTCAAATAAAGTGTCTTGGATGTTATTGCTATTTGCATCATAGATCTTCAACTTGCATATGTACTCTGAAGGGGATTCACACACCATCCTTACCAAAATCCCATACTTGGCTATTTTTCTTGGATTGTAAACTCAAAAACGCAAGCGGCCCCTACAAGCTAACATTCCTTCATCAAGGGCAATTTTTTTTCCAATCCAGAGGTAAAAACTGAAAATTGGTTGTTGAGCCTTTTGAGAATCAGCCTAATTTTGTTAGCCTATTAGAATACCCCTCATAATGACTCCTGTTGCTGAAGATGGTGTTTTGGGGATGTGCCACATGTGAAGAACCGGGTTCCTTAGTACCAGTCGATGGGATGATGAAATCTGACAAGTAAATCCAAATAATGGAAAGGAAGGTTGTTGGTGAGCTGCAGAAGAGGTTTCCAGATTGTGGTAGATTTTTTCAGCAAGATTTGGCTCCTCCCTATACTTCAAAAAAGTGAGAGTTTTCAGCAGCATTAGTGATACTACTACTACTACTACTACTACTACTACTTACTACTACTACTACTGCTGCTGCTGCTGCTGCTGCTGCTGCTACTACTAGTTTTACATCCTGATAACTACATTTTTATGGCTTTTGGAGATACTGAGGTGCCAGAATTTTTTCCCACAGGAGCTCTTTTTTTTGCTAGTGGCTTTGTCGCACCGACGCAGATAGGTCTTATGGCGATGATGGGATAGGAAAGGCCTAGGAGTTGGAAGGAAGCGGCCGTGGCCTTAATTAAGGTAGAGCCCCAGCATTTGCCTGGTGTGAACTCGCCTGGTCAGCTTTTTCACATGCCAGTAAATCTACAGACATGGGACTGATGTAATTAAGCACCTTCAAATTTCACCAGACAGAGGCAGGACTGAACCTACCAGGCACAATGTCTAGTCTTTTATAAAGCAACATGTAAAAAAAAAAAAAAAAAAGAACCTTGTGCCCTTCCATTTCAAAGTGACTCTCATCAGAGAAAAGACTGATGACTACATGCCCACAAGTGATGTTCCTGCACTTATTTCCTCTTAGAAGGTGTTTCTTTATGGGCATTTGAACGTTTGTTTCACCTGCCAGAAATCTACGATGAACATTAGGAAAAAACAGATTGTGAGCCAAGTCCACAGTAGTGACCCTGGGGCTTGATTTGCTTCTTCTGAGGAGAAAATGTTCATCAGTTGGCATAGTATTTTTTTTCCTTTCCCTGCCACAGTTCCTCTTATTTTTCAGTGACATTTAGCCAGTCTGTTCATGCCGCTGAATAATTCTACATCTAATGCCTACCCAAACACCAAATTTAGTAGCTAACTCTTTTCATCATAGAAGTAATCTGAGATAATGCTACAATAGCACTACATGTCCTGAGAGTCATATCCATTGAAGACATAGGTACTGTATTATTAATCGCACAATGAAGTTTCAAAATTCCTCAAAAGTGACAAACATTGAAATATATACATACAGATTAGTTACCAAAGAGTAACAGTGCAGTGCATGATCTAAGAATAAGCAATGTGTAGCACACTGTTGTCAGCCACTGGAAAAATTATGAAAAAAATACCTTGTTCCACTTAATTTACACGGTACTGTACTTGAAAATCCACCTGTTCCAGTTTTGTATTTCCTACCTGGCATTCAGTTTTCTTAGATTTCTTCCCTACTGACATTACTTCAATCTTGGAAATGATAATTATATCATACATGCTGCACCTCTTTTTAATCTCCAAGATATTTGATTACAGGCTTTCAGCACATTCTGCTTTATGACTAAGCCATTGGCTTAGGCCAAACTGTTTACTACAACTGAACTCCTCCTTGCCTTTTTTATTTTGTAAATGATATGTATAAAGTACAACACTAGGCAGTGAGCTAAGGCGCAGACCTGGAAACCGCTCCTCGAAAATATATTAGAGAAGTAACTCAGGGAGATCAGAAGAACTGGTTGCAAGCCACCATCTAAATTGCCAGTAGTTAAATACAGGTCACTCACAACATTTCTCAACAAGACAATGGCTGCGTTTCAAACACAACACCACAATTGTAGCTGGATTTGCCACGAAGATTTTACAAGAAGGTTTTTACAGTAATAATGGCAAACTTTTTAGCTTTAAGCTATTTTTTTGTTAACAGGATACTTTAGTGTGAATTGGTTAATGTACTATATTTCCTTATCATCCATGAATGCTCCTCTTCACCTCCCCTTTTTCCATTACACATACTTTTTAGTATAATTAAGTTAAAAATGTTTTAATGTGTGTTTTAACATTAAGATAACAAGAATGAGTCCGTGATCATTATGCAGTACACCTAAATATATGTAGCTGAAGATGTCTACAAAGTAGACGAAACATGTTCTACAGTTTTTAATTTGCCTTAAGCAAATAAACAGTATTGATCAAGTGGAACCCTTGTGGTTTTACTTCTTTTAACACTATGTGAACTATGAAGAACAGAAGTAAAAGATTACAGCCTTGTCTAAACCCTGTAACTCTTTTGAACCAAAACCTAATTCTGTCATCAATTATTATTGCAACCTGATTGTCAACAAAAGATTACCTGTAATAACCTCCCCGTAGTCCCATAATTGCCCAGTACTGCTAACATTCAACATAAGATTGTCTATAATAACCTTCCCTTAATCCCATAATCGGCCAGTACTGCTGACATATTTTTCCTTGGCACTCCATCATATATGCTTTCTCTAGATCTATGATAGATAAGCATAACTGTCTATTCCTCTTGTAGCAGTTTTCAGGTATGTTACGCATACTGAAAATCTGGTCTTGACGGTCCCTCTGTGGTCTGAAAGCACACTGGTTTTTGTCCAACTTACTCTCGATCATAGATCGCACTCTTCTTCCTTTCTAAAATGCCTGAATCTCTTCACTGGTATTACAGTCATTGAAATTGTCTCCATCCTTTCCATAGATCATGGGTTTGATCCCAGTGTAGGTCATTCATATATTTGAGTGTTGAAACTGCAACAACTCTCTATACCAACTGGGGGACAAATTTTTGACACCACCACCACCACCACCACCACCACCACCACCACCACCACTGGTGATGGATTTTATGGGGAGGGGGAATGTTGCAATGATGGGACTGAGTCAGGTCAAGTAGAGGGGAAAGGGATTGAAGAGGATGGAGGGTACACCCTATACTGGAGTGGAGGAGGTGAGGCAAAGAATGGAGTAGGAGTGATTGTTAACAAAATCCTGGATGAAAATGTGAATAGGGTAGACTACATTATTGATAGAATAAGCAGAGTACGACTGAGGATGGAAGAAGGAGTGAAAGATTTCATCGAAGTTTATGTTCCCCAAACCGGTAATAGTGAGGAAAATACAGAGGAATTCATGGAGACACTCGAGGAAGTAATCACCGATGTGGAAGCGATAGTCATGGGAGACCTCAGTGTGCAGGTTGGATATGACAGAATTGGTAAATAAGAAGTGGTTGATCCATGTATTTGGATATGGAAAAAGAAACAGTTAGGGAGATAAGTGATTTTGTGAGAGAAATGGAATAATCGTGGGTACACTTGGTTTAGAAAGGAGACTGGTAGAAAGATCACTAGATATGGCTGGCATGAAAGGAAGACAAAAACAGTTATTGATCATTTTTTGGTTGGGAAAATAAATCCTAAACAGTTAATGGATGT
This sequence comes from Anabrus simplex, assembly GCF_040414725.1. Lineage (NCBI taxonomy): Eukaryota > Metazoa > Arthropoda > Insecta > Orthoptera > Tettigoniidae > Anabrus > Anabrus simplex. Next base: position 152,067,554 of record NC_090270.1, read on the forward strand.
AACAGCACTACCAGTGAGGCATTTCATGGAGACCACAGAGTAGTGGTGGCAAAATTGAAAATGTGTAAGATTAAGTATCAGGAAATTACTGTAAAAGTAAGTGTAAAAATGTGATAAATGAGGTAAAGAAAAATTGCTGGGAGAGATTCACACAAGAGATGGAAAATTATGTAAATGGTAAAAAAAAATGTTGTTTGGATAGATAAAAAATAACAGAAAAGAAAAAGCTACACAAAACAAATGAAGAAAGAGAGTGGAAATGTAATAACAGACCCAGAGGAGATAAAGAAAATTTTGATAAACTCCTGAATGAGAGAAATGATGCAGAAGAGAGTGTAGTGGTAAATGAGGATGATCCAGAAATGGAAAGTGATATTGCAATGGCAGGGGTGGAAATTGCTGTTAAACAAATGAAAACAGGAAAAGCAGCAGGGATGGATGAAATATGTTTGGAAATAATAAAGGCAACAGGACCTGTTGGTCTACATTGGTTATATAGGCTGCTAAGGTATATATGGAGGAAAAAGCAAATACTAGATGGTTGGTGTAAAGGTGTAATAATATCACACCAGTATTTAAGAAAAATGACAGGAAGGTATGTGACGATGATGTATTCACAAACACACACAAAAAATGCTGTCAGTTGCGTACATTAATTTAATTACAACTTCACAATAAACACACACATCAACAAACCACCATTTTTAACAACTGCCTATCATGAAGCACAAGGTGACTGCCACCACTGTATGTCAACTACCAACTCTACAAAACCATTCAACATATTTCAAACACGACTTCTACACACGTCTCATCAAAACAATAACTGTTAAACAGTAACTCAACTCCACCATCAAGACTGTCTCTTTATATAGGTTGCCTGGCCAGGCTTCTCGAAGGATGTTACACAACATATCTTCTCGTAAATTCTAGAGTGCTTAATAGTATAGTTATAATGTAAAGAGCATTCTATAACCATCTAGTGTCTTTGACATTCTGGATGTTACAGTGTGTTGCACAATGTTACTGTGGATTATACATCATATATACAGGTAATAATAAATTACATACTATTAATTTCAGGTTCTTGCATTAACTAACCTTATATAAATATACAGCACATGTTTCATGACATAACTTCACAAATAATATGATCGTATTGTCCATACATATGACATAACTACATAAATAATAATAATACTAATACAGTACTAATGGATGTAAATACTTCATAGCCATACCTCAAAAGTAATAATAATAATAATAATAATAATAATAATAATAATAATAATAATAATAACGTAAACAATTACAGAGGAATCTCACTTGTATCAGTCACATACAAAATACTATCAGCCTGTCTCTTGCATAGAACACAACAACAATTAGAACCCAAATTATCAGAATTTCAAGCAGGATTCAGACCAAACAGGTCATGCCCAGAACAAATTTTCAACCTCAAAACCATACTTCAACTACGAGCCCTCAGACAAAAGCCTACAGTATGCACATTTGTAGATTTCAAAAAGGCATATGATTCGATAGACAGACCCTCCCTATTCCAAATTCTAGAAGAAAGAGGACTAGATCCCAAAACCCTAGAACTCATAAGACAAACACTAACGGGCACAAAATCTAAAGTGAAATTTATGGGAGAAATTTCAGAACCCTTCGACATTCAAACAGGTGTGAGACAAGGTGATGGACTCTCTCCTATTCTGTTCAACGTCGTCTTAGACAAGGTTATGGAAGAATGGGAGAAGGAACTCAAGAAACGTGAATCTTGGAAACCGATCCGATTGGGCTTTCCCAAAAACAACCTCTACGTACCATACCTTGCATTTGCGGATGATCTGGCGATTTTAACAGAGGATGAGGAGACTGCCATCAAGCAGCTTGAGATACTTAAGGAATCTGCAGAAAAAGTGGGACTACAGATTTCATTTGAGAAAACTAAATTCTTCTGTTCAAAGACAGATATCACGAGCCTGAGAACAAAATACGGTAAAATCGACCGGGTCTCGTACTTTAAATACCTCGGAGAATTCATCGAACCGACAGGCCTTGAGAAGATCTCACAGCAAAACCGTCTCCAAAAAGTCAAGAAGGCATTAGGGTTAGTTCAAGACATCTACAACAAAAAATGCATGTCAAGACAGACAAAAATTCGGCATTACAACACAGTCATAAAACCAACAGTCCTTTACGCAAGTGAAACATTGTCACTTAACAGTAAACAAGAATTAGAAGAAATAAAAAAGCAAGAGAGGAAGATCATCAGGAAAATCCTAGGAGCAAGATATACCCAAGATGGTTACAGGCTACAATCAATCAAAACAACAGAAAAAGTTTCAAACATTGAAATTGACATTAAGAAAAGACGAATGAAATTCTTTGGACACCTCACAAGATTACCAGAAAATCGACTGTCAAAAAGAATATTAAATTATGTTAGCTCACTTAAGAATTCAACACCTTGGCTGGATGAACTTCGAAAGGACCTCAAAAATGCAAACATATGTGCAACAGACATTTTAGAAAGAGACACCTTCAGACACAAAGTCAACAAGTGGGAAGTTACATCAGAGCAACCAAAGCAAAAACAGTGCAGACCGAAATGGTCGGAAGAACGTAAACAAGCCTTCTCAGAGAGAATGAAAGCCTATTGGAAGAACAAGAAGAACCCAAAGAAAGCTTGATTGAGTTGTTTGCTTAACGTCTTCCATTATTGGGAGAATACGCTAATAATAATAATAATAATAATAATAATAATAATTTGAGCTCGATAGTTATATTATTTACTGATGGGTTAAAGAATATTGCTTTCAAGTGATATCAGTCTATTACACTTGCATCAACGATTATCAAGGAATGACACTTGTTGTCACAAGTAACCAAAATATTGGAGAGAATAATACAAAGAAGGATCAGAGGAAGGGTGGAAATAACAGTAGGGATTTTGACAGGGCAGGTCAACAATGGACCCTATATTTAACATGAGATTTCTGATGGAAAAACAATGGAAACATGGAAAAAATCTGGTGATGGTATTCCTTAATCTAGAGAAGGCATACGATAGTGTTAATAGAGGAAAGGTGGGGGAAACCCTGGAAAGAAAGGTATGTGGAAGGCAATCAAAGGAATTAGTGAAAGCAATATATAAGAATTGTTGAAGTTGTGTCCAGACTCCAGTGGGGAGAACAGATTGGTTTAGAAACCAAAGTGGATTAAGACAGGGAAGTGTATTGTCTCCACTTATGTTTATAATGGTTATGGATGAAATTCTAAAGGAAACAATGGCAAGATCTGGAGGGGTTATGAAAATATTGCTGTTTGCAAATGACATAGTTATCTGGGGAGTCAACAATACAGAAGTGGAAATCCAACTAGATGCTTTAAATGACAATATTGAGGAATACTACCAGAATGTAAACAACTGGGTGTGGAACAGGGAAGTTCATTTGAAATGTAAAGATATTAACGTATTCATCAGATACTTGGACTTTGACAGCAAGAAGTTAGAGTAAAATTTGGTCCAGCAAGATTAATTTCTTTAGGAGTATAGTGGGGAAGACAAGGAGAGACAGAATAAGAAATGTTGAGGACAGAAGAGAGGTAGGGGTAGAAAAACTGAGTGACAGGATGGAGAAGAATAAATTGAGATGGTTTGGCCATGTCATGAGGATGGAGGAGGAAAGGATACCAAAACAATTGTTGGAGGTTAAGATAGAAGGCAAGAGGGCAAGAAAGAGGCCCAGAGCAAGATGTGCGGACTCTGGCAAGAACAGTATAAGAAAAAGAAGACTGGACTGGAATACAATTACTCAAGAGGAGTGGAGGAAGGAGAGGCAATGGTGGAGAAGTGTCATCAACATCCCGACCTGGCAAGAGCTGGACAAGAGAAAATGAAAATGATGATGATGGTCATGATGGTGTTTATTATTATTATTATTATTATTATTATTATTATTATTATTATAATAATATATTTTGTATGTAAGTTTCAAAATATCTCATTAACTCAGTAAACTGAGACCTGTCAGTACATACTTAAATAAACAAAGCTCACTTAAATACATAATACCATTACAATGATATTGTTTTAGGAGCCAGTGATCGTGCAAGTGAAGATGAAGGTCATAGTTCGGGTTTTGAGGAAGAAGATCCAGCAGGAGTTGGACAGAATCAATCACGATCATCTCCTTTGGCACTAAGTCGTCTCCTCAGTCGTTCTCGTGGCTCTTTACTGGTAAGTGTAGTTGAGACGTAGTTCAGATAGAATTGTTAGATCTGGAATATGAAACAAGAAATATTTATGTCTTCAAGCTTCAATTGAATTCAAAATGTCAAGGCTGAAGCATTAATATTTTCAGTGTTGTAAGAGAAGTTAAGAAAGTAGATGGAAATGATGAAAAACTGCCACATATGAGGTAAGAACATAATCAGTACCTATTTACGAGCATATTCCTTTGTGCTTTAGATCTTTCTTGGGCAATCTATCGCTGAGTTTCAATTATTTCATTGGGTAAATGCCAAATGTGCCACCAGAGATCTTTTAAATGACAAAATCTTAGGGCATGGCATGTCCAACTTACCGGGTTTGAACCTGTGATGTTAGGATCCGTAGACCAACACTCTACCACTGATCCACAGAAGGAGCTTTTTTTGCTGCAGGAACACTTCTGTCAGCTCTTTGTTTGTTTGTTTGTTTGTTTGTTTGTTTGTTTGTTTGTTTGTTTGTTTGTTTGTTTGTTTGTTTGTTAGCTCCCTCTATGGATCAATGGTAGAGTTTTGGCCACCATGTTCCAGAAATATGATAGAAGTAATCAGATTTTTGAAGTATAGAAAAAAGTCTGTTATTTTATGTCGTGTAATGCTGGTATGTGAACGATTTTTTGTGACACATTTGGTGTCTATGTCACAAAATTAATCTTCTTATTTTTCTTCAGTATTTGTTCCTCCTGGTAGCAGAGTCCGCTACTTGGATTTGTTATCTCTGTTCATTCTGTCCTGGGTCATATCAGGGTGGAGAATGACACTCTTCATATCTCCATGAAGAGTATCAGCCCATTGCTGTTTTGATCGTTCTTTTGGTGTCCTGCCGACAACTTATAATATATATAATGTCCAATAATGGACCATTACATTGGTATTATAACTTATAACCCGTTTTCGTGATAGTATCTGCTCCTGTCCTCAGTACATGTCCAAACCATCGTAGACAACTCTTGCTCATTTTGCTTTGAATCGCTGCAACACCAAATCTCTCCCTGATGGATTCATTGGAGATGTCATCCAGCTGTCCAACTCAGCATCTTTCAACATCTTAGTCTCCATGACGCCCAGCCGATGCTCTGTCTCAGTCGTAATTGGTCAATATTCGCAACCGTACATTGCAACAGGTCAGATGACAGTATGATAGATTTTTGATTTGAGATTATCTTTCATCCACCAGTCACAAGTGATGCTGGTCATTGTTCGCCATTTCATCCAGGTTGCTGATATCCTTACATTGACCTCTTTGATAAGTCGGCCATCATCAACGATCGTAGAGCCAAGATACTGGAATCTTGTCACCCGAGACATGTCCTCACCACCTAACTGAATGGTTCAGTTTGCTTATGGATCTTATAAATATACTATGGATGATGGTTTGGTCTACCTGGTCAGTATATTATCAAGTACCTAATTTTGTACAATTATTTCAATTGTACATGATTCGGGAGCCCAAACTCCCTTCATCAGTGATTTCTACCTCATAAAGTAATATTCATATGAACTTAGTCAATACAGACCAACTAAGAACCAAAAATGGTCAAATTTGTCGAATCTGCTTGTGGATCTGACGTCGTATATTGTCTTATTTTTATTGAGGTGCAAGCTGAATTGCACCAGCCAGTTGCAGATCAACCTGGGTCTCAGAGGCCAACATGACATCATCTGCATAGAGAAGCATCCATGGCAAAGGGTGGTGCAGATCTGCTGTTACAGTGTCCATTGCTAGAATGAACTAGAGCGGTGACAGTACTGAACCTTGGTGAACATCGACGGTGATGTGAAAGTCACTGGATGCTCCTGCAGCGGCCTGAACATAGCTCCCTGCATCTACATAAAGCAGCTGAATCCAGTTGACAAGGTATTCTGGTATACCATTCTCTCGTGGTGCTAGCCATATGAGGTCATGCAGTATGTGATCAAAAGCCTTCTCAAGGTCCGGGAAAGCTAGATGGATTGGCTTGTTTTCAGGATGCTTTTCAATCAAGAGCCTTGCAACATGGATTGCAACGGTTATGCCACAATTCTTCACAAATCCAGCTTGGTTTCTGAAAAAGTCGACGGTCCCACGAATCCTTTTATCAAGAACACGTTCAAATACCTTCATCACATGACACAAAAGTTGGGTCAGTTGATAATCAGCACATTCAGCTGGGCTCCTCCTTCTTTTTGAAGATGGGTATGGTGATGCTCCATTGCCAATCGCTCTGTGTTTGACCCTTTTCAATTATCTGCCACATCCCACTCTTGAGATTCCTAGAGACTGCACTAGTTATGCAAATGAACATTTTATTGAGAGGGAAATTCATGAAATTTTTCTTTTTTTTTCTCTCCCCTTTACAGCAATTGTATTATGTTATGTTTATATAAATGTCTGCTAGTAACTGTATTCTTCTCTGCATTCATATTATAGGAAATGCAGTTTCTCTTATTTTATTAGGACACTTCTGTACATAATTATAATTAAAGAAAATTTAAGTTTAAAATTTGAAAAAATGAAATTAAATGAATTTATTATATGTAGTTATATTGGTTATAGTTGTGAATATTGTAGCAGTGAACACAAAAAACATGCCTGTAATTATTGTAGTAGTAAACTTGGAAGAAGTGCCTGCCAGAGAGTGGCTGTAATATGAGGTCTCATTGTGTAAATAGTAACTTCTATTACTTCTGTTAGTGTAAACAGTCCAAAGTAGTGGCTACCATATTTTCGAAATTGCAAGAAAAAACCCTACAAATGCAGTAGGGGAAAACATATGATGCTGAAGAATTTTAATGAGTATTATGTCTTGAACTAGCATTCATTTAATAATAATTTATTAAAATCCATTTTCCCATAAGTTTTTCCTAACTTCTGTGCCAACTTTTTTTTTTAATAATCTCAGTGAAATTTTTGCAGGAAGTAGTCGTGAAATAACCGTATTCTTGTATGCATTCACATAATAGGAAATTCTTAAATTCTTATTTTATTAGGACACTTCTGTACAGAATTATAATTAAAGAAAATTTAAATTTGAAAAAGGAAATGAAAGTAAATGAATAATATTTATAAAAAAATGAATGCATAGAACATTTGCACTATGTCTTGTGAATGTACCAAAAAAAAATCTGGAATGTACAAACTGAGGTCTGAATACCAAAAGTTGGTTTTCAAAAATACCATTAAGAATCAAATTAAAAATTCAAGAATCAGTGAAGTTCTGGACTTCAAAACTTGGGCATTGCTACATATTTAGATGATAAACATGATTTCAAAATTCAGTTTAAATCAACATTCATTCATTCATAATCGATTTTGGCCAACAGTGGACCACATAAATAACTCTTCATGACTTCAGTTTTCTTTGGCACCAGTATTCCTTCATTCTCTTGATAACAGGTTCTTTCTTTTCAGTCATCCAATGGTGTTTCTTCTTAGTCGCTGTTTCTGGTTCTAGGAATCCTTTAAATGTGTGTATCTTATTCCTGAAAGTGGTTCTGTTGTGAATGACTTGAATCATGATGTTCATTTCTTGCAGATCCTTCTTGGTGTTAACAAACCATTAGTGATAAGAGTTGCCTTTCCTATTGAGCTTGCTGAAATGGTTAAAAAAAATTCTTAGTGAGTCTGTCATCGGGCATTCTTGAAATATGTCCAAAGAATTTAACCCTTAATTTGTGTATTGTATATGAAATCCTGCTGCATGTTTTATGTAGTTCTTTGTTACTGCGTTTATCTTGCACCCTTAGAACAACAGGCTGAAGATGACCCTGACTAAAGGTCGAAACCGGTCCCATTTGTGATTAACACATTGAACACTGGCATATTTGTAACCTGTTAACTGCTGTATACTGAGCATTTTAGCCATACTTTGAGACTTTATAATTTCAACACTTGTTGAGATAAATGAATTATTCTTGTTGTATTTGAAACTATAATTATCTGTCGCAGCACTGATCTCATTTAATTTTTTAATTTTTTGCACCGGAATATGAAAGTGGGCCAAAATATTTGACGTTTTTTAAACTTTTTTCTTTTTTAAATTTCAATTCATGTTTGTAATAATTTTTCATATTTACATTTAACATTTTTACATTAGTACATTATTACTATGCTTATATGAGAGAAAAAAAGGATGTTATTTGTCAATATAATCTTTTCTTACAATCCCAATTAACAAAATTTTGACTTTGTGTGATAAAGTTCAAAACATTCGGGTAAACAGAGAGGCGTATTGCAGCTTTCACAATACCATTGCCTCTCTTTCTTAGATCGTGTTTCCAGTCTCTTTTAGTGATGTTTCTAAGCACACTTTACACACTCTTGTAGGTCTTGCCTTATGTTCTGTTGATGGTATTTTCGTTGGAAAATGGCGAGCTACGAGACGGTTGATAGAAGATGGTGGTGACGGGAGATCTTTCTGAAATTCCTCTCCTCTTTTCTCCGCAAATTCAGCTGAAAGAGCCTTCATGTAGTCATTCAGATGACAAATCTTATTGTTATCTCTCGATTTATTGTACAGAATGAAGGAATTGACAATTGCCACAGTGAAGAGATGAAAAACTACTTTCTTCCACCACTTCAAAATTTTTCTACCAAATGGATAGTAAGCTAGTAGCTGGTCGTTGTGGTCCACACCAGGTATGTTTTCATCGTAATCTAAGACAACCTCTGGCTTCACTTTTTCCGTTCTACCAAATCTAGATTTTACCTTGACTGTCAAGGCCGAGACACTATGTGCTTTATTACAAGTGATAAAATTCATTCTTGCGTTATTTTATACAGTATGTGCTGTTGATAACATGTACAAATCACGCGTATCCCTCCACTTCAAACAAAACAAGTGATCACTTCTACAGAATGAAAATTCAGAATTCAGTTACAAGCTAGCTGATGAACAGAATATATACCACAGGCAGATTTCTGTTTATATTTTGATATTGTCGTTATAATTGTGTATGTATCTTTACCTGAATAACTGACGGATTCATCGTCATCATCACTGTTATCCAGTTCGGATCATGAATTACAGTTTATTAGGGTTTCTATAGCACCCTCGCTGAGCGAGTCAACACAACGTGATGCCATTGTAGTAATGAGCGGGAAAGCAAAGCGCGCGGAATACATTCTTTTACTCTACAAAACAAGCATTCATATTCTATCCAGCGAAGGTCAGTGCTCCCATTTAGCAGCAGTATGTGGTACTGTAATGTTGTCATTTCATGTTTCCGGGAAGAGACATGAACGTATTTCCAGCAAGCGATTATTTATTGGTTAAGAAACCAAGCCCAACCACCGCTCGGGCACCATATATGGCAGTAAATGACGGAGCACAAGCAACGCTCGGGCATCGTGTTCAATGTGTGAACTTATAATGTAACCTTGCATTAATAAGTTTTCTTGTAATGAATAGGTGGAACCACAATATATTATTAATTGCAATTTGATATTCCCTTAGTAGTTTGTTTGGTGAAGCCCATGTCGTTTGTTTCCTAGGAAGCTTCTTAAAGTGTGTGGACGTAAATTTGAAATTAAAGTTCCTACAAAACTCTATAAGCCTTTGCCCATTTTTGTTGGTTCTTTTAAGAGCTGGGTATTCCCCAACTATTTTCATGTAGATTTTTCTCGTCCTACCTGTGTGTTGAACTCCCCAAGTAGTATTTTCACACAATTGTCAGGGATTTTTGATTTCACTGATTCTAGTTCTTCCCAGAAATCATAAACCTTTTGTGGGTTGGCTCGATTGTTGTCATTAATTAGAGCATGAGCTTTAATGAGGGTGTACCTTTTCTTTGCGCATTTAATGATTAGTATTCAGTGTCTTCTATTTGGGGATTGGAAGTTTAAAACTGAATTTAGAATTTTTAAAAAAAAAATTTAAGGGCTTCGTGATACAACAGAACAGTGTTTGAACTCGCGACACTCAAGACTGATATAAGATAATCACTGGCTGAACAGAATAACCTGGCATTCAGAATCAAACAGAATAATCTCTCTGACTGAGTAAGATACTCTTCCAACCAAAATCGGAATAGAATAAACATCCACTTGCTGAACACAATATATCCATTCAGAACTCAAACTACTTCCATCTACAGGACTTCCTTGAGTACTGGTTGGTAGTGGTTACTTCAACTGAAAAGATTACAAATTGCCATTATTTTAAGTGTCCAGTTACAACCCTTCTCTAATAACTTTTGAATGTTATAAATTTCACTGGAATTAGTGTCCACAAGCACTTCCTGTACCACTTCCTGGTTTAATGGATGAGTACAAAATTACCTTGATTGCACTAGCATGTTGCAGTCACTGATTGATAACTGTACAATATTTAAACAAATATTAATATGATTATAGCTAAAAATCTTAACCTACTTACAGTATTGAATCTGCCTGAAATTAAATTACACATAATACAGAATATAATATTATAATATAGGACCTATATGTTAACGAATAATTTGTTGTGTTATATGTAACATATTATGTATGTTTGTGTATTTTTAAATATCAGACATGATTATGCTGTCAACGTACATCTTATAAGAGATCAAAGTTTAGACGGATTTCCAAATCCAGAAAATTGTTTAACTGCATTTTTCACAAACTGGCAATTTAGAATCCTTGCTGCTAATTACATTTTTGTTTGCATTGCTCATGGAGACCAATCATATTGGCTGCTAGACTTACATGCTCGAGGACCAATAGGTAATAAAATGAGTACTGCCTGTGCATTTTGCTGTATGAGATTTCAGGACACACAACAGGTTGATACATCGCTGCTTAGTAACTTCAAAGCAGCAAAAGGTCAAGGAAATTTTCATTTTATTCACTAACTCCCAAATAAAATCACGTTGACAATCGTGGGCCTGATCATTTCTTAAAAGAAGGTTAGTAGGTATTCTTCTCGACTGTCTGTATGTGGTTATTTTTCTTGAAAGCCTGTACATCATCCTGTACATCATCTCACAACTCCCCATACAAATCTGAGGCTACAGATGGTGGTGCCACTGTCTAGGTATAGCCAAATATTAAGATTATGATTTACTAAAATCTACTGAACCGATTTTGATGAAATTGTAATGGGACAAATTTGAGAGTATCTCCTTTCAACTAGAAAAATAATCCTCGAATTGATTGTAGAATCTCAAAGTAATTGGTGTACATATGCCCTGAATTGAGATGCTTCTCCTTGTTGATTGTATGTTTCATCACAAATTCTAATATACACACCTTTCTAGTACACACTAAACAGACTTTCTCTTTGCCCAGGTAGCACAACTACCATAAAATGTGGTAAAACTGATCATTGCCACAAATTTTTAAATTTACAGAACAAGTTCCCAGACCAGCAATGCTGGAAGAACAAGTGGCTGCAGTGTGCCATTCACAACCTAACAGAAGCATTATTATTGGGACAATAATTCCATTTGAATTACTGGAGTTGGGGAAAGAAATATAGCGTGCACTATTAACAAATGTGATTTAGCTGTTGATCTTAGCACAAAAATAGGATTGTCATTATGATATTATACAATAATTAATATTTGAAAGTAATGTTTTTCAAGAGATAAAAGAGTAAATGTAAACGTTTTATTTCATAGTGTAAAACTGATAATGCTGCTACATTGGTGTGCCATACACAATGTTGAATGACGCCTTAAAGGAATGATATAATTCACCATTGGAAAGTTACCGGTTGTAACACTGCAAGAAGAGATGCAGCTTGTGGAGTGTGCATCAAAATGTGGAAAAGGGGATTAAATTGTTAGAGAGTTGGAAAGGAGGGACATTATGTATGGTAGATATATTTTCTTGGGTATCAGTGAATTCCAAGTGCGGTGGTGGTGGTGGTGGTGGTGGTGGTGGTGGTGGTAGAAAACAATGCTGCTCAGCTTGGGCTTTTTGTTGTTCCATGTCTTAAAAGATAGTGATCACTTCTTTAAAATCAAGTGTTTAGTCAAATAAAGGTAGTTTGTTGTCATTTTAGTAACTTGGTTACTTAATTTCAGACATCTATAATTGTCTTGAATTTGTTAGCGATGTCAAGTTGAATAAAAAAAAGGAAAGAAAGAAACATTCTTCTCATAGAAAAGATATATTAAAAAATCTCCAAATGTTATTAATTGCTACCACAGAGGAATATTAGGATTAACATAACTAGTCAGATCTATATAAATAAAATTGTTTCTGTTTGTCTGTTTGTCTGTCTGTTTGTCTGTTCCACCATCACGTCGAAACGGCTGGATAGATCTCAACCAAACTTCATATTTAGAGTATACTGACCCCGGGGAAGGTTTCGATATGCATATCATTTTAAAATCTTTGAAAAGACGGGGATTTTATAGGAAAAACGGTTTTCCTCCATTTTCTCTTATACTATTATAGGCAAAATATCGAATTTGTCGTATAAGGACGAGACAAAGCTCAATTTAATCCTCTTGACGCAAAGAACAAAACTCGGTAAGCCCTACGGGCCCGAAAACCATGTTTTAAGGCCCTAAAACCAACCGTTACGGAGATATTGGCACCACACTACCCCTGCTCTAGGAATCGGATAAAGAAATGAACTGCCGTAACCATGGCAACGTCAGCTCCAGGATTCTAGAGCAGTGAGATTATGCATGTACGTTTGGGCATAGCTGTCAACCAAAATAGGTACAAATAAGACTTAATATCTGGGAAAAAAATATACTGTTGTGTAAGGCACTCATAGGACTCCTTTGGGCGGGGATGGAAAGGGGGTGAAGAACGAGTGTAAAAATCTTACTATATATAGAAATGGAAGTGTGTGTGTAAATGACACATCTCCAACTAAACCACTGGAGCAATTTCAACCAAACTTGGTACACGAATCACTTACTATCGGGAGACGATCACTGTGGGGGGTAAGCCATCCCTAGCGCCCTTAAGGGAGAGGGTCAGGGGGGTGGTAGTTACAATAATAATCGAGAATAGTGTCGAATTCATAGTTTTCGGGGTCGCTGAGTTGAAAAGTGATACTCTAGAATTTTTTTAAAATCCAGCCCCCTTTTAGGTTGGGAGCAAAGGGTGGGGGGGTGGGGTGAGATATAGAAATAATTAAAAACAGTTTCGAATCCATAGATTTCAGGGTCTCTGAGATGAATAGTATTACTCCGGATTTTTTGCAAATCCAAGTGGGGAGCGAAGGGGGTGAGATATAAAATTAATCGAAAAACTACATATAAAAATATTATCTTCTTCTTCTTACTATATATAAAAATTGATGTATGTGTGTGTGTGGGTGTGGGTGTGTATATGACACATCTCCTCCTAAACCACTGGAGCAATTTCACCAAACGTGGTACACTTATCAATTAGTATCAGGAGACAAACCGCGTGAGGGTAAGACACCCCTGGCACCCTTTTGGCAGGGGGCGAGGGGAGTGGTATAAAAATAATCTTATAAATAAAGTTGTTCGTTTCTGTTTGTCTGTTTGTTTGTTTGTTTGTTTGTTTGTTTGTTTGTTTGTTTGTTTGTTTGTTTGTTTGTTTGGCTTAAGTGCGGCCAATATCCAGTATTCGGGAGATAGTAGGTTCGAACCCCACTGTCGGCAGCTCTGAAAATGGTTTTCCGTGGTTTCCCATTTTCACACCAGGCAAATGCTGGGGCTGTACCTTAATTAAGGCCACGGCCGATTCCTTCCAACTCCTATCCCTTCCCTGTCCCATCGTCGCCATAAGACCTATCTGTGTCGGTGCGACGTAAAGCAACTAGCAAAATAAAAAGAATAAAAATGTTTGTTTGTTCCACCATCACGTCGAAAGGGCTGGATAGATCTCAACCAAACTTCATATTTAGAGTATACTCACCCCGGGGAAGGTTTCGATATGCATATCATTTTAAAATCTTTGAAAAGACGGGGGTCTATAGGAAAACCACAACGGTCTTCCTCCATTTTCTCTTATACTATTGATTTTCTGCAAACTCTGTGGACCGTATGTGAAAGGTCTCTTCATCACAAACAACTTTCGTTGTGTTCATAATTTACCTTACTCTTCAAATGACGGAGAAATTTACTATTTTCTGCCGATACCATGCTCGGCATTGAGGGACCGACAGAGCGATAACGAATATATGGGTTACCATGGCAACGTCTCTGACTGCTTGCCAGCAGGGAAGTAACGTATTGTCATTTTCCTCATCATTCCTTTAAATTCGTGGTTGTTCCTTGGGTAGAAAGCAAGAGAGTCGTCAATCGGCCATTCTGCGGGATATTGGCGGAATATCATTGGAGGTTATAACCGTCCTCGAATAGCATAAGTAATAACAGAAATATTCATCTTCTTATCTGATTACCTAAGAATCCCTGCGCCTAAATTTCTCTCCGATTACCGCTTTCTTATATCCATAACTCACTCCGGCATAATTTATTGAGGAGCATTTGATTTTCCAATACATTCACTTGGTATTTATATATTTGTCGTCATCCGGATGTCCTCGGTTATAATCTATTTTCTATTAATTTCAACTTACTAAACTGTATTACTTTCTTCCTTAATTACCACGTATGTATGCGAGTGCTAATCCCGAATGCTGTACACTCTTTCCTTTGAGGAAATATTCTAAGCTATGCAAATGTATAACTTCTGGCCCAGGAAAATTCCGAAATATGGATGCAATTTTAACGGCGGTGCAGACCTTCGTTTCGGGGTAATTGGTGGCTAATCAGTAAGTCGTATCAAAAGTCACAAAGCAAATTGCGTTTCATTTTGGAGAGATCTGCAACTTTTGTCCTGTGACTTTTCGTCGTATTTCTATCCCTAATACATTAAACACAAGTTGATTTTGTACTTTTACACGTATATGTTATCATTTGGCACACTTATAGGAAAGGTAGAATCATGACATTCGGCACGCACATTGACATGACCATTGGCAATGTTATAGCCAAATTTTATGATTCTAGCTGTCACATGAGAATCAAAAATATAAAGTAGCATTCAAAAACTGTACAAGATTTCACCCCATTCAATGACTCTAACTCAATCTAACCCATAAATAAAGGAGATACGAGAAGATGTCATAGGACCAACCATGTAGAGCACTGAAAGGGGCGTCTGATGGTGAAGTCCGTTTGTAGATACGTCGTACAGTTGCAAAGCAGTAACTATCGAAATAAAGGTCTACACTTCTAGAGTATGTCTGTACATTGACAATTTTGGCGAAATTTCCGTACAGTTATCCGTTTCAGGTGTAATAATGACCATCTGCATATATTCTGTTTTGGTGTCTGTCTGTTTGTTTGTTTGTCTGTTTGTTTGTCTAAAACTTGGAAACTACTGGATATATTTCCACCAAACTTGATATTTAGAATCCATCTGTCCTTTGGTAGGTTTTAGGGCAAGTATTGTTTCTGAATCCCTGAATTGACTGGGGGATTATACGAAACCGAAACCGTCATTTTGCAACCAAACTTAATGTAAATTTAGCTGCCGTAATGGAAATTCATTTCTAGGCCTTTTTCCTCATGTGCATCATTTCAATACGAGGATTAATAAGGGAGATATCATTAACGGACCGTTTTCCGGTACAAGTCCCACCGGACTTAACTCAAGAGCGGGTGCGTGTAAAGCGTATGTTTTACAACTTGAAAACTACTGAAGATATTTGAGTCAAACTTTATATTAACATCCACCTGTCCAACGGTAGGTGTTAATCGTCAATAACATTTCATGTTCCCGGAATGGACTGGCGGTTTATAGGGAACCGAAATGGTGATTTTACTCTTCCAGAATATATACAGTACAAGACCAACCTGACTGGAAATCGACCAAACATGATGGAATTCCATCTCTAAAACTTTTTTTCATGTGCATTTTTTCGACAGGAGGATTAATAAGGGAGATATCATAAACGGTCCGTTTTTCCGGTTAAGTCCAGCGGATATAGCCCAAAAGGTGTTGTACGTGGAGCAGGTTCCTTATTTATCTATGTAAATAAAATCGTAACTACTGTGTGCCTGTACATAGACTATTTTGTCGAAATTTTCGTACAGCTACACGCTTAAGGGGTAATAATGATCATCTGCATATTTTTTGGTTTAGTATCTTGAAACTTCTACTTTTTACACTTCTCACTGAAAACCCAGATTGCGGCATAATCTGCCAGTCGAGAAAGAAAACTGAAATTTGGCAAAATTTTACGACTTAGCCTGTAACGGGCGGAAAACTTCCAAGAGCTTTAAATTTTTCCCTTTCTATCCCGAAGAATATCGAAATATGGAGGCAATTTTAATGATGGTGCAGACCATCGGGAAGTATCATCACATAACGGATGGCACAATCCCCGTTCAATTTGGAGTGATCTACAACCTTGGTCGTACGACTTTTTGTCGTATTTATATCCATTTTACGTTTGACTTTTCTCTATTTCTCGATCTTAAGTAAAGTAGTACTTTTCACATACATAATTCATACCTTCCATCACTTAGAGGAAAGATAGAATCATCATACTCTACACGAAAATTGGTCCACCCAGTAGCCATATGTGAGCCAAATGCTATGTATGTAGCTGTCACTTAATTATCCGAAAAGCAATGCAATGTGAGATAATCTTACACAAATTTTACCCAAGTTTCTAACTCAATCTGACCCATGAATAGATGAGATATCATATGACCAGCAATTTAGGCCGCTAAATCCGGCGTCTTATGGTACAATCTTTTCTCGATATGATGTACCGTTTAGAAGCAGTTAATCTGTAAATGAAGGTCTGCAATATTGTAAACAAGCACATACTTTCGTATGTCGAACTATATATATTCACTGATGTCCATTTTGTAGCGATCGAGAAAGGGTGTGTCTGCTATTGTAATCAGTACTCCGCACACCGACTATGACTGGCAGTAGGAATGGAGTCCTTCTCCAATTCCTGTGTAACTGGCATTAATGAGGCAGGCCTACCATTGTAATGAATAATTCACTTCTCGATTTGACTTTCAGAAGGCAAGGGAGCATGCAGCATACAGTCTTTGGCTGTAGGCAAGCGTTCCCGCAGTTATAAACAGATGTACCCATCTAAAATGTGACTGGCATTAGGCATACTGGCCTGCTATTTTGATGGAAACTCATCAACTTGGTGTGACTGGCAGGAAGCTGGCTGGCAGTTGGAAAAGGGGCCTATCATTATAATGATAACTGCACAACTCAATTTTGACTGGTTGTAGGGAAGTTTCCTGCCATTATAATAAAAACTCTTCAATTTGTAATATGTCTGGAGGTAGGAAAGGGGGCCTGCAATTGTAACGGAAACTCCCCAAATAGATTGTGACCGCGCAGTAGGCAATGGGGCCTGCAATTATAATGTAAACTTCCCAACTCGATTGTGAATCGCAGTAGGGAAGTGAGCCTGTCGTTATCATCACAAATCCGTAACAAGCACTTTACACTGGAAACAACGTATGGGGACCTCTGCATATTGTTTCTCGGATAACGCTAAGAGACATGCTATTTTAAAACAATCTTATTTACTGCATGTACAGTATTTACTTCAATATTCGTATACAATGCAGAATACCGTAGCGAAGCACGGGTACATTTGCTAGTTTAAAAATAAAACACAACCATTATACAGGCTTAATACATGGCTGATTAAAAAAAAACAGGTTGATTTCACCCCATTTTATGGTAATTCTTTTTCCTCTTCTGTGGATCACAAGGTGAACTACTAGTTCTAGTTTTCTCAAGTCTTTTGTCTTCTGTGTTGGGCATATCTACTTTTTTCTCCAAGCACTCTCCCTATGCCCACTCATAATTCCCAATTTTTCTGATTCTTCTTTTAAGCTGCGGATTTGCAGGTGTACATGCTAGACTCTTCAGAAAATCGATCCTGCTTGTTTCTGGGTTGTCTTTGTAAGAACTTTCTCTATCAACCTTATCCAGATTTATCCAGGGAGCTGCTGGGTCGGGCATTCTGCATCTTCCATCTTCCTGGAGGCATAAAAGATGCAAGTTGCTTCTGAGGTACTCCTTAGATCTTTGTTCTGATTGCATTTTGATGCTTCTTCTTCCTCTTCTTCTGTACCCTAACTAATGCTACTTACGGAAAATTCACTTTCTGAACTATTGTCACTGTTTGTAATAAAGGAGCTTTAATACAGTCGGTTCCAGTACCACTTGCATCTTCTTCAAGCCCTGATTCTACACTGCTATCAGATTTATCGTCTCCTACTCAAGTTGATCAAGGTCCCTCATGCGCCTCTGTGGTTAATA
Source organism: Anabrus simplex (assembly GCF_040414725.1). Taxonomy (NCBI): domain Eukaryota; kingdom Metazoa; phylum Arthropoda; class Insecta; order Orthoptera; family Tettigoniidae; genus Anabrus; species Anabrus simplex. The sequence continues at coordinate 152,086,044 of NC_090270.1, forward strand.
TGGAGTGTAAACAGTCTGCTGCGGTCTGTGATACCAATTGAAAATTTTAATACGCAATCAACCACGTGTGTCAACAGCTAGAGCTATCTGAGCTATGCAGTGACTCAAGGCCACATACAAGGAAGATCAGTGAAAGGAAATGTGGGAACCAACTACATAAGGGGAAAAAAAAAATAAACTTGAAACATTCCTGCGATCTGTCTGACTGCACTTAACAAGTTGAGAATTTAAGGAAAATGTGGTGTTTATAATGCCTTGACTCTTGCAGTGTGTGATATTGTTTAATTTGAATTTTTTTTTCTGAACCCATAATATATCATCATCATCATCATCATCATTGGCATAATCAATTGGTGTAAGTAGTCATCATACCGGGCGAGTTGGCCGTGCGTGTAGAGGCGCGCGGCTGTGAGCTTGCATCCGGGAGATAGTAGGTTCGAATCCCACTATCGGCAGCCCTGAAAATGGTTTTCCGTGGTTTCCCATTTTCACACCAGGCAAATGCTGGGGCTGTACCTTAATTAAGGCCACGGCCGCTTCCATCCAACTCCTAGGCCATAAGACCTATCTGTGTCGGTGCGACGTAAAGCCCCTAGCAAAAAAAAAAAAAAAGTAGTCATCAGATACTATGACACTGTATGGCCTCTAGAAAGGCCTAGTGTAGGTCTTTCTAGTAGACGCCCATGAGTCACCTCCACAACTAGTTGTGTGGTGGTGGTGGTGGTGGTGGTGGTGGTGGTGGTGGTGGTGGTGGTCATGATGAAGTAAGAGGAGGGTGAAACCTGATATTGGCACATAGCTTACGCCTATTGAATAACAAAAAGGGGTCTTTTCAAGGCAATGTCCCCATCCGATGGATGAATCGCCATCAAGAGCATCATATGTCCTCACTCCATACAAACTCTGCAGAGAGGTTTTGAATTAAACCCACGTTTTTGGCAGACAATTTAGTGATTGATATACGGTACCACCACCTCTCCTACCCTGCTAGCCAACATGCTGATGGAGAAATGTTTTTCCAACAGGACTTGAACCGGCTAAACACGGTGTCAGACAACAAAGCCTTGATGCTTTAATGATCATGTCCACCAGGCAGGCTTATCAAGTACTGTAAAATATGTATCTTTACTGGGCATGACTATCATTATGACTCATATTAACGAAATGATCTTACTTTCTTTTGTTGTTTAGACAGAGCAACTAAGATGGAATATAATCATTCTTATAAATAAATAATGACATTTTCTCTATAATTTATGTTTAACATTTAGAAAGAACATGCTCTTTAACAGTTGTTTGCAAGCATCCAGTTTGTTAAGTAGATTCCAAACTATAAATGTTGATTTCCCATGTCTGTGTACTTGTTCCTTAGGGGTCAGAAAATTTGTTAACACTGTGACATTTAACTTGGTGGTATGAAAATTTTTTAGTAAAATTTTCTTTTTTTCCTCCCTTTCTCTGTAGCCACCATTTCCATCTCCATCATCTTCAGATGAAGGTGGAACTAGGGAACGTCCCTTTGATCAGCAGAAGTCGACTATTACTAGCAGTACAAATGGAGGCTCAGCTATTCCTCTTCCCAAAGATTATAACCCTGTAGCAGCTTTACAAAGTGTGGAAAGTTTGTACAGCTTCTTGGGCAAGACATTCCATCCCAATACATTGCAGCAACCACCTGAACTTCCCGAAGTTAGTGGTAGTGCAAGCTTGAAACAAGTGGTAGCTACTCGACGTATACGAGAGATGCAGGTTGGTGATACATACAACTTTATTATTTCATTCACACTTACTATTTAGACATATTTGTATATTTTTAGGTGTTGTTTTTAAATTCATCCAAAATATGTTTTCTTACGAATTCCATTCAACATTGATTGTAACACACTATCTTCTTTTTCTTCTTCCACACCTGTGGGGTTGCAGGTGTGAACTGTGTAATACATATGGATTTTCCCTGTTTTACGGCCAGATGCCCTTCTTGACGCCAACCCTGTGTGGAGGGATATAATCACTATTGCGTGTTTCTGTGGTGGTTGATAGTGTAGTATGGTGTGTTGTCTGAATGTGAATAGGATAGTGTTGGGACAAACACAAACACGCAGTCCCTTTCCCAGAAGAATTAATTAGACATGATTAAAATCTCCAACCTGGCTGGGAATTGAACCTGGGATACTCTGAACCAAAGGCCTCAACACTGACCATTCAGCCAAGGAGTCGAACAAACACACTATATTAAGTGAACAATAAAATGTTCATTGGTCTTTGGTAATTTCATCCTCTCCTACCTGAGGAAAGCAAGAAGAATAATTTGGAAATGAAAATATGTTTAGTGTGAATTGAGGAAAGCAGCAGAAGTTGGTGTAGATCTTTAGTGTGTTCATTTGCACTTTTTGTCATGCAATGTAAATTAATATCTAGGTAAAACTGCTACACTCAAGATGATGTGGATTCAAACCCTGCTTTTGGCAGCCCTGAAGATGATTCCTTGCAGTTTCCCATTTTTACACCAGCAATTGCCAGGGATGTACTCTTATTTAGGCCACGACTGCTACTTTCCCAGTTCAAGTGAGTAGTATAATTGGACAGTTCGGCCGCCATCGCCACCGCGGGCTCCCAGAGGCCACCTCCACCGCCACCGCAGCCAGAGGCCTCCCAGAGGCCACCTCCACCGCCACCACAGCCAGAGGCCTCCCAGATGCCACCTCCACCTCCACCGCCACCACAGCCAGAGGCCTCGCAGAGGTCTCCTCCACCACCCGCGGGAAATTTGAATTTGTAAACAAAGCCACGTGCTTTTTGACAGCTATTATCGACAACAACGCATCGCTAACCTCAGTTCTGCCATCTTGACGGGCCTAAACCTCAGTAGTGCCAACTTAACCTAACTAGCGCGAGGTAAACAAAGCCATGTGTTTTTTGACAACCACGTGCTTTTTGACAGACAACAACGCATCGCCAACCTCAGTACTGCCATCTTGACGGGCCTAAACCTCAGTAGTACCAACTTAACCTAACTAGCGCGAGATAAACAAATCCACGTGTTTTTTGACAGCCACGTGCTTTTTTGACAGCTGTCATCCGCCATCTTTAAACCACAGAGCACTGTGCTGCCCTCTTTATTGCAGTAGCTGCAAATTCGTCACCTGTCATCGGCAGTGCTGCCATCTTGGCGGGCCTAAACCTTAGTGCTACCAACTTAACCTCACTAGCGTGAGATAAACAAATCCACGTGCTTTTTTGACAGCTGCCATCCGCCATCTTTAAACCACAGAGCACTGTGCTGCCCTCTTTATCGCAGTAGCTGCAAATTCGTCACCTGTCATCCGCAGTGCTGCCATCTTAATGGGCCTAAACCTTAGTGCTACCAACTTAACCTCACTAACGCGAGATTAGAATCGGTAAACAAATCCACGTGCTTTTTGACAGCTGTCATCCGCCATCTTTAATCTATAGAGCACAGTGGTGCTCTCTTTAGCTACTTACCTTTGAAATGTGGTGGTGGATAATTTGAAAAATGCTTTTTGACAGAAGCCATCTTTAATCTAGAGAGCACCGTGCTGCCCTCTTTAGCTAGATACCTTTGAAATGTGGTGGCAGGCAATTCCACATGACAGCAGCCATCTTTAATCAAGAGAGCACCGTGCTGCGCTCTATGTGGTGGCGGCAATTTAAAAAATTCTACATGCTCTTGTTTGGAAACAAACTCACGCGCTTTTATGACAGCCGTCATCCGCCATCTTTAATCAACAGAGCACAGTGCTGCCCTCTTTAGCTAGATACCTTTGAAATGTGGTGGCGGCAAATTCCACGTGCTCTTGTTTGAAAACAAAGCTATGTGCTTTTTTGACAGCTGACATCCGCCATCTTTAATCTATAGAGCACAGTGCTGCCCTCTTTAGCTACTTACCTTTGAAATGTGGTACGTCACAGCTGTCATCCGCAGTGCTGCCATCTTAATGGGCCTAAACCTTAGTGCTACCAACTTAACCTTACTAGCGCGAGATTTGAATCGGTAAACAAATCCACGTGCTTTTTTGACAACTGTCATCCACCATCTTTAATCCATAGAGCACAGTGGTGCCCTCTTTAGCTACTTACCTTTGAAATGAGGTGGCGGATAATTTGAAAAATGCTTTTTGATAGCAGCCATCTTTAATCTAGAGAGCACCGTGCTGCCCTCTTTAGCTAGATACCTGTGGTGGCAGGCAATTCCACGTGACAGCAGCCATCTTTAATCAAGAGGGCACCATGCTGCCCTCTTTGTGGCGGTGGCAAATTCCACGTGCTTTACAAACTCACGTGCTTTTTTCTGACAGCTGTCATCCGCCATCTTGCATCACAAACCTCAGTGTTGCGCTCTTTAGCTAGTTACCTTTGAAATGTGGTGACGGCAATTTGAAAAATTCTATGTGCTCTGTTTGGAAACAAAGCCACGTGCTTTTTGACAGCTTTCATCCACCATCTTTAATCAATAGAGCACTGTGCTGCTATCATGCGGGCAATTTCGTCAGCTGTCATCCACCATCTTTAATCTACAGAGCACCGTGCTGCCCTCTATGTAGTAGCGGGCAATTTGAAAAGTTCTGTTAGCTGTCATCCGCCATCTTTAATCAAGAGAGCACCATGCTGCCATCTTTAGCTAGATACCTTTGAAATGTGGTGGCGGCAATTTGAAAAATTCTATGTGCTCTTGTTTAGTAAACAAAGCCACGTGCTTTTTTTGACAGCTGTCATCCACCATCTTTAATCAATAGAGCACCGTGCTGCTCTCTGTAGTAGCGGGCAATTTGAAAAGTTCTGTTAGCTGTCATCCGCCATCTTTAATCAAGAGAGCACCGTGCTGCCATCTTTAGCTAGATACCTTTGAAATGTGGTGGCGGCAAATTGAAAAATTCCACGTGCTCTTGTTTAGTAAACAAACTCACGCGCTTTTTGTCAGCTGTCATCCGCCATCTTTAATCTATAGAGCTCAGTGCTACACTCTTTAGGTACATACCTTTGAAATATGGTGGCGGATAATTTAAAAAGAAAAATTCTACATCAGCCATCTCTCGACGCTAATTGCACAAGATGGTGGCTATACATGACTCCTTAAAGGTGCTTATGCAAGATGGCCGCTATACATAGGTTCTTATGAGATGCCCTTGGGATGCTTGCGCAAGATGGCGGTTATACAAGGCTCCTTATGAGACGCCCTAGAGATGCTTGCGCAAGATGGCGGTTGCTCTTATGAGGCGGCTTAAGGGTCCTTGCACAAGATGGCTAGAGATGCCCTAAGGATGCTTGCGCAAGATGGCGGACGCAAGATGGCGGACGCAAGATGGCGGCTATACACGACTCCTTATGAGACGCCTTAAGGGTGCTTGCGCAAGATGGCTGCTGCTCTTATGAAGAAAGCTAGCTTAGAGGCTAACGTGTCGTGCTAGTTCGATTCATTAAATTTGGAGCTTAAATGCATAATGTTAAATATCTCGAAAACGGTGCATTGTAGAGCAAAACGGACAAAATGTTTCTACCCAATACCTTGGTTCGCAGTATGGGGAACATGATATTTAAGAAAAACATAGTCTAATGATGAGATCAACGGTTCAGTTCTAAATTAGGCCCTTTGGCATTAGCTCTGTTTCAGCTTGTAATGAAGCAAGTCTTCGTAACATGATCAGGTCTAGCTATGGTAGAGAGTATAACGTACCGTGCAGGTTCGATTCATTACATTTGGGGCTTAAATGCAAAATGTTAAATATCTCGAAAACGGACAAATTTTTCTACCTGATACCTAGGTTTGCAGTATCAGGAACATGATAGCATAAGAAAAACATAGTCTAATGATGAGATCGACGGTTCGATTCCTACTTAGGCCCTTTGGCATTGGCAGCTATCTATTTCTACAAGATGGCGGCTATACATAGCTTCTTATGAGACAGCTTAAGAGCGCTTGCACAAGATGACTGCTGCTCTTATGAGACGCCCTAGGGGTGCTTGCGGGAGGTAGCAGCGACAAGACGATGACTATACACAGCTGCTTACGATACGGCCTAGAGGTGCTTACACAAGATGGTGGCTGCTCTGATGAAGAAAGCTAGCTTTGCATCGTGCAGGTATTTTTACAGCACTAAACCTCATACCTTTGAAATGTGGTGGCGGGTAATTTGAAAAATTCGACGTGCTTTTTCATAAGCTGTTAAGGCCTCCTCTTATGTCAAGGCATAGCTCTATCGAACAAGTTTAAACCTGCATCGGAATAGCTAGAGTAAGCACGTGCTGCGGTGATGACGTCATTAAGCATGTTTAGACTTGCAAATCACAGAAGAAACATAACAAGGCTGGAATCGAAAACTGCACTCTGAGCCGTTAACTTTATCATGTGATCGGAACATTGATTGAAGTGTTTAGAACACTAAATAAGTAGAACCGAACACTGTACTCGATACAACATGTGTTTAGAACATGTCAGGGGATACCTTTGTTCTAAGAAGATTAGTTTACCGCACATTCCTTGTAGGGCTAATAGGCTAAGGGGCTAATGGGCAAAAGGGCTAAAGGAGCAACAACCTCATCGATCGCTATCAGCAAGAACGCTTGTACTTTTGTTAAGTGTAGAAAATTAATCTTTATTTGTAAATGGTTTCATGTTCAGAACAAGGAATGGAACCTAGGGGTTACGTCTTACCTAGTAAAATCCCCGAGGTGCGATGAGTTACGTTTTTCGAACTAGTGTTTGGAACACTGAACTTTTCAAGATGTTAGCAGAGAGTTTAGCAATGTTCTGTTGTTGGATTATAAATTCCGCGCTACAACATGCATAAGGTGGCAGCCTTGAGGTTTACTGCTGTAAAGATGACAAGAGTGAGGTTAACAATGTTCCGTTGTTGGATTTTAAATTCCACGCTATAACATGCATAAGGTGGCAGCCTTGAGGTTTACCGCCTTAAAGATGGCAGCAGTGAGGTTAGCGACGCTCTATTGTCCTTCAAAGTGAGGTTAGGGTTCGTCAAGAAGACAGCTGTCAAAAAAGCACGGGGCTATGTTTACCAAACAAGAGCACGTGGCTGTGACGTCACGGTCACGTAATCAATCCTTAGCTCGACGTCGTTAAGAGCAGCATTAGGATTAGCTATGCTTAAAAGTCTTGCGAACAGAGCAGCAGTATGAATTGCCATGTTTCAAAGCGTGTACACATCACCTATCGATTTTACATGCATCGACCATCGAACTAAAGTTCATCCGCTAGATCCTGCTGCTATCTTCCATAACCTATACCCATAAAATTAAAGTACAATGAATAGCCATGTTTCAAAGCGTGTACACATCACCTATCGATTTTACATGCATCGACCATCGAACTGAACTTCATCCGCTAGATCGTGCTGCTATCTTAGCATAACCCATACCCATAAAATTGAAGTACAATGAATAGGCATGTTTCAAAGCGTGTACACATTACCTATTGATTTTGCATGCATCGACTCTCGTACTAAACTTCTTCCGCTAGATTGTGCTGCTATCTTAGCATAACCTATACGCGTGACCTTAAAGTACAATGAATAGCCATGTTTCAAAGCGTGTACACATTACCTATCGACTTCGCATGCAATAAATATCGTACTAAACTTCTTCCGCTAGGTTGTGCTGCTATCTTAGCATAACTTATACCCATAAAATTAAAGTACAAAGAATAGCCATGTTTCAAAGCGTGTACACATTACTTATTGATTTTGCATTCATCGAATCTCGTACTGAACCTCTTCCGCTAGATTGTGCTGCTATCTTAGCATAACCTATACCCATGAACTTAAAGTACAATGAATAGTCATGTTTCAAAGCGTGTACACATCAACTATCGAATTTGCATGTATCGACTCTCGTACTAAACTTCTGCAGGTAGATTGTGCTGTTATCTTAGCATAAGTAAGACGCTTGAACTTAAAGTACAAAGAATAGCTATGTCTCAAAACGTGTACACATTACCTATCGATTTTGCAAGCATCGACTCTCGTACTATACTTCTTCCGCTAGATTGTGCTGCTATCTTAGTATAACCTATACGCATGACCTTAAGGTACAAAGAATAGCCATGTTTCAAAGCGTGTACACATTACCTATCGACTTTGCATGCAACAAATATCGTACTAAACTTCTTCCGCTAGGTTGTGCTGCTATCTTAGCATAACTTATACACATGAACTTAAAGTACAAAGAATAGCCATGTTTCAAAGCGTGTACACATTACTAATTGATTTTACATTCATCGAATCTCGTACTGAACTTCTTCCGGTAGATTGTGCTGGTATCTTGGCATAACTTATACACATGAACTTAAAAGTACAAAGAATAGCCATGTTTCAAAGCGTGTACACATTACCTATCGATTTTGCATGCATTGACTCTCGTACTAAACTCCTTCCGCTAGATTGTGCTGCTATCTTAGCATAACCTATACGCATGACCTTAAAGTAAAAAGAATAGCCATGTTTCAAAGTGTGTACACATCACCTATCGATTTTACATGCAACAAATATCGTACTAAACTTCTTCCGCTAGATTGTTCTGCTATCTTAGCATAACTTACACACATGAACTTAAAGTACAAAGAATAGCCATGTTTCAAAGCGTGTACACATTACTTATTGATTTTACATTCATCGAATCTCGTACTGAACTACTTCTGCTAGATTGTGCTGGTATCTTGGCATAACTTATACACATGAACTTAAAAGTACAAAGAATAGCAATGTTTCAAAGCGTGTACACATTACCTATCGATTTTGCATTCATCGACTCTCGTACTAAACTTCTTACGCTAGACTGTGCTGCTATCTTAGTCTAACCTATACGCATGAACTTAAAGTACGAAGAATAACCATGTTTTAAAGCGTGTACACATCACCTATCGATTTTACATGCAACAAATATCGTACTAAACTTCTTCCGCTAGATTGTTCTGCTATCTTAGCATAACTTATACACATGAACTTAAAGTACAAAGAATAGTCTTGTTTCAAAGCGTGTACACATTACCTAATGATTTTGCATGAAACGACTATCATAGTAAACTTTTTCCACTAGATTGTGCTAAAATCGTGTAAGTGTGCTGCTATCTTAGCATAACCTATCGATTTTACATGCATCGACTATCGTACTAGACTTCTTCCGCTAGAGCATGTAGCAATCGCTTTTGTGTATCCCTAACCCATGTGCACGAACTTAAAGCACAAAGAAGAGCTATGTTCTAAAGCGTGTACACATCACCTATCGATAATGTATGTATCGAATATCGTACTAAACTTCTCCTGCCAGAGCGTACGACTATCGCTTGTGTGTGCACGAACTTAAAGCATAAAGAATAGCAATGTATAAAAATCTTGTAAACAAAGCAGCAGCATTAAGTATAGCCATGTTTAAATGCGTGCACACATCATGTATCCATGATGCACGCAGTACTAAACTTATTCCATTAGAATGTACAAAGTTCACATGTGTTTGTGCTGCTATCTTAGCATAGCCTATGTGCATGAACTTAAAGCATAAAGAATAGTTATGTGTAAAAAATCTTGTGAACATAGCAGAATGTTTACTACGTAGGTGTAGACATTGAACTTTGCATGCTGAGGCAGCATAGTACGTGACCGTGACGTCACGACCACGTGCTCTTGTTTGGTAAACATAGCCACGTGCTTTTTTGACAGCTGTCTTCTTGACGAACCCTAACCTCACTTTGAAGGACAGTAGAGCGTCGCTAACCTCACTGCTGCCATCTTTACGGCAGTAAACCTCAAGGCTGCCACCTTATGCATGTTATAGCGTGGAATTTAAAATCCAACAACGGAACATTGTTAACCTCACTTTTGTCATCTTTACGGCAGTAAACCTCAAGACTGCCACCTTATGCATGTTGTAGCGCGGAATTTATAATCCAACAACAGAACATTGCTAAACTCACTGCTATCATCTTGAAAAGTTCAGTGTTCCAAACACTAGTTCGAAAAACGTAACTCATCGCACCTCGGGGATTTTATTAGGTAAGACGTAACCCCTAGGTTCCATTCCTTGTTCTGAACATGAAACCATTTACAAATAAAGATTAATTTTCTACACTTAACAAAGTACAAGCGTTCTTGCTGATAGCGATCGATGAGGTTGTTGCTCCTTTAGCCCTTTTGCCCATTAGCCCGTTAGCCTATTAGCCCTACAAGGAATGTGCGGTAAACTAATCTTCTTAGAACAAAGGTATCCCCTGACATGTTCTAAACACATGTTGTATCGAGTACAGTGTTCGGTTCTACTTATTTAGTGTTCTAAACACTTCAATCAATGTTCCGATCACATGATAAAGTTAACGGCTCAGAGTGCAGTTTTCGATTCCAGCCTTGTTATGTTTCTTCTGTGATTTGCAAGTCTAAACATGCTTAATGACGTCATCACCGCAGCACGTGCTTACTCTAGCTATTCCGATGCAGGTTTAAACTTGTTCGATAGAGCTATGCCTTGACATAAGAGGAGGCCTTAACAGCTTATGAAAAAGCACGTCGAATTTTTCAAATTACCCGCCACCACATTTCAAAGGTATGAGGTTTAGTGCTGTAAAAATACCTGCACGATGCAAAGCTAGCTTTCTTCATCAGAGCAGCCACCATCTTGTGTAAGCACCTCTAGGCCGTATCATAAGCAGCTGTGTATAGTCATCGTCTTGTCGCTGCTACCTCCCGCAAGCACCCCTAGGGCGTCTCATAAGAGCAGCAGTCATCTTGTGCAAGCGCTCTTAAGCTGTCTCATAAGAAGCTATGTATAGCCGCCATCTTGTAGAAATAGATAGCTGCCAATGCCAAAGGGCCTAAGTAGGAATCGAACCGTCGATCTCATCATTAGACTATGTTTTTCTTATGCTATCATGTTCCTGATACTGCAAACCTAGGTATCAGGTAGAAAAATTTTGTCCGTTTTCGAGATATTTAACATTATGCATTTAAGCCCCAAATTTAATGAATCGAACTAGCACGACACGTTAGCCTCTAAGCTAGCTTTCTTCATAAGAGCAGCAGTCATCTTGCGCAAGCACCCTTAAGGCGTCTCATAAGGAGTCGTGTATAGCCGCCATCTTGCGTCCGCCATCTTGCGCAAGCATCCTTAGGGCGTCTCTAGCCATCTTGTGCAAGGACCCTTAAGCCGCCTCATAAGAGCAACCGCCATCTTGCGCAAGCATCTCTAGGGCGTCTCATAAGGAGCCTTGTATAACCGCCATCTTGTGCAAGCATCCCAAGGGCATCTCATAAGAACCTATGTATAGCGGCCATCTTGCATAAGCACCTTTAAGGAGTCGTGTATAGCCACCATCTTGTGCAATTAGCGTCGAGAGATGGCTGATGTAGAATTTTTCTTTTTAAATTATCCGCCACCATATTTCAAAGGTATGTACCTAAAGAGTGTAGCACTGAGCTCTATAGATTAAAGATGGCAGATGACAGCTGACAAAAAGCGCGTGAGTTTATTTACTAAACAAGAGCACGTGGAATTTTTCAATTTGCCGCCACCACATTTCAAAGGTATCTAGCTAAAGATGGCAGCACGGTGCTCTCTTGATTAAAGATGGCGGATGACAGCTAACAGAACTTTTCAAATTGCCCGCTACTACAGAGAGCAGCACGGTGCTCTATTGATTAAAGATGGTGGATGACAGCTGTCAAAAAAAGCACGTGGCTTTGTTTACTAAACAAGAGCACATAGAATTTTTCAAATTGCCGCCACCACATTTCAAAGGTATCTAGCTAAAGATGGCAGCATGGTGCTCTCTTGATTAAAGATGGCGGATGACAGCTAACAGAACTTTTCAAATTGCCCGCTACTACATAGAGGGCAGCACGGTGCTCTGTAGATTAAAGATGGTGGATGACAGCTGACGAAATTGCCCGCATGATAGCAGCACAGTGCTCTATTGATTAAAGATGGTGGATGACAGCTGTCAAAAAGCACGTGGCTTTGTTTCCAAACAAGAGCACATAGAATTTTTCAAATTGCCGTCACCACATTTCAAAGGTAACTAGCTAAAGAGCGCAGCACTGAGGTTTGTGATGCAAGATGGCGGATGACAGCTGTCAGAAAAAAGCACGTGAGTTTGTAAAGCACGTGGAATTTGCCACCGCCACAAAGAGGGCAGCACGGTGCCCTCTTGATTAAAGATGGCTGCTGTCACGTGGAATTGCCTGCCACCACAGGTATCTAGCTAAAGAGGGCAGCACGGTGCTCTCTAGATTAAAGATGGCTGCTATCAAAAAGCATTTTTCAAATTATCCGCCACCACATTTCAAAGGTAAGTAGCTTAAGAGGGCACCACTGTGCTCTATGGATTAAAGATGGTGGATGACAGTTGTCAAAAAAGCACGTGGATTTGTTTACCGATTCAAATCTCGCGCTAGTAAGGTTAAGTTGGTAGCACTAAGGTTTAGGCCTGTTAAGATGGCAGCACTGCGTATGACAGCTGTGACGTACCACATTTCAAAGGTAAGTAGCTAAAGAGGGCAGCACTGTGCTCTATAGATTAAAGATGGCGGATGTCAGCTGTCAAAAAAGCACATAGCTTTGTTTCCAAACAAGAGCACGTGGAATTTGCCGCCACCACATTTCAAAGGTATCTAGCTAAAGAGGGCAGCACTGTGCTCTGTTGATTAAAGATGGCTGCTGTCATGTGGAATTGCCTGCCACCACATTTCAAAGGTATCTAGCTAAAGAGGGCAGCACGGTGCCCTCTAGATTAAAGATGGCTGCTGTCGAAAAGCATTTTTCAAATTATCCGCCACCACATTTCAAAGGTAAGTAGCTAAAGAGAGCACCACTGTGCTCTATAGATTAACGATGGCGGATGACAGCTGTCAAAAAGCACGTGGATTTGTTTACCGATTCTAATCTCGCGCTAGTGAGGTTAAGTTGGTAGCACTAAGGTTTAGGCCCGTTAAGATGGCAGCACTGCGGATGACAGGTGACGAATTTGCAGCTACTGCGATAAAGAGGGCAGCACAGTGCTCTGTGGTTTAAAGATGGCGGATGGCAGCTGTCAAAAAAGCACGTGGATTTGTTTATCTCACGCTAGTGAGGTTAAGTTGGTAGCACTAAGGTTTAGGCCCGCCAAGATGGCAGCACTGCCGATGACAGGTGACGAATTTGCAGCTACTGCAATAAAGAGGGCAGCACAGTGCTCTGTGGTTTAAAGATGGTGGATGACAGCTGTCAAAAAAGCACGTGGCTGTCAAAAAACACGTGGATTTGTTTATCTCGCGCTAGTTAGGTTAAGTTGGTACTACTGAGGTTTAGGCCCGTCAAGATGGCAGTACTGAGGTTAGTGATGCATTGTTGTCGATGATAGCTGTCAAAAAGCACGTGGCTTTGTTTACAAATTCAAATTTCCCGCGGGTGGTGGAGGAGGCATCTGGGAGGCCTCTGGCTGTGGTGGCGGTGGAGGTGGCCTCTGGGAGGCCTCTGGCTGCGGTGGCGGTGGAGGTGGGCTCTGGGATCCCGCGGTGGCGGTGGTGGCCGAACTGTCCAATTATACTACTCAAGTGATCTCCTTTCCCAGCATCACTAAAAACTTGTCTGAGTTAATGCAACATTGAAGAGGTAAGCAAGCATGCTGACATGTTATGATCCTCACAGTATTCATGGTGATTTTAGTGAATTATTTGTTTATGTTTCTGTGTTTGCACTTTTTTTTTACAATTTCTTATGGCTATTACTGCCTTTGCACCTCCAAACTGGGCCCTCTACATAGGAGACTAGGCTCTGCCTCTCACAAGTGAGGAACAGGGGAAGTTTTGGAAGACAGGTAGACTATTGTTTTAAGGGGAAGGAAAACAAGAGATAAAAGTTCTTATCAGGGAGTGAGTTCAGAAGAAGTTTCGGTGAGGAATATGTATGAGTTACTCTTGATATAACATCAGAGAGAAGAGGAGGACCAGATACTTATTACAGAGGAAGGGCAAGGCAAGTGGAAAGGGAACAGTGGGAAAGGGAAACATATAGTAAAGGATAGGAAAAGGGAGGTGTAGCAGGGTCATGAGAGAGAGAGAGAGAGAGAGAGAGAGCAGGAAGAAGTGGGGTCTGCAGCCATCGGGGAAGGAGAGGAGGAGATCTGATGAGATGGGTGGGATTGAGACTTTCGTCATGAAATTTTCTCACAGAAATGGGGTGTTTAACATAGAGACCGGATGGGAACACTAGAAAGGGTATTGTTCACACTGGCAAAAAATTTGTAAACTACAAAAGAGTTTAAAATCACAGCAATAGAACCAGCTTTTGGGTGGTTAGGCCGTGTGCATTATGCAGAGTTTCGTCCAGACGTGCCATTTGGACTCATCAGCTGGAATGGCACGCCCCTCCAGGACTCTGCTTAGCAGGCAGACCAGGCAGGTCTGCCTGCTAAGCAGAGTCCTGGAGGGGCGTGCCATTCCAGCTGATGAGTCCAAATGGCACGTCTGGACGAAACTCTGCATAATGCACACGGCCTAACCACCCAAAAGCTGGTTCTATTGCTGTGATTTTAAGATCTGCGGCTGTGAAAGCATTTTTTGACATACAAAAGAGTTACCGATAAGAAACACGAAATTCTAGGAATAAGGCTCTCTTAAGATAATAGACAACTTGATGTTTTTGAGGTGAATAAGTTAATCAATAATCAGTTGCTCAGACAAATAAGCTTGAATGGTGTTTCAAAAAATAGGAAATATCATAATATAAACTTGGTATGCAAGAGGACAAATTGGGACAAATATTAATTTATAGGAAGAGGAATTAGTGATTGGAACAATTTACCAAGGGAGCTGTTTGATTAATTTTCAACTTCTTTGAGTAGATAATGTAGGCTTTATGATAAACTCTGTCAGGTCTTGTTTCAGTGGCATGAGCTAAGGGAAACTGAAATGAATCAAACATTCAGGAATATTATACTGTCTTAAATGAGACTGAGAATTCAGTGGAAGCTACATTCTGTTCTGCCCTGTGCAAAGAAGCAGATGCAAAAGTACTTTGTGATTCTGCTGAATGATTTTTAAGTATGAAGTTTTAACCACATTTTTATTGTTTTTGTTATGGGGATTTCATGGATCAAAGAGGGAAAGGAAGCCCGAGAGTTGAATGGGCAGACAGAGCACATAACTAAAATTGTGGAAATTTTATATTTTCTTTCTCCTTTCCACTTACCAACACAGTTACAAACACTTGGAAGAACCCATGGCTTATAATGAATAATCTCAACAGAAAACGATAGGAAAATATACCAAAACATTCCTAGATGGAGCCTAACAGCACTCTAAATATTTCACTCAAATTTTACAGAAGTATTTACATAAGGCAGGGGTGAAGCCCCGATACAACTTTAAAATAATGATCCCCTGATCATAGTGACTGAGTAAAAAACTAGGCCGGCCTTTACAATAGAAGTAGAGCTGCAGCTAAATAAATTACCATCTTTCGAGCCACTAGGCTCATACTACTGTCTAAGGGTGATAACCCATTACCTTACCGAGAACAGGGCACACTCGTTATTCAGACTGAAAATAAATGTGGATCAAAAGATCCAATGAAGCAGGAGCAGAAGACCCATAGTAATATATGAACAAAATGGAAAACCCAATTAAACAACAAGAGTCGGAGGCTTCAACAGCACTCCTTACACGAGTAGAAAAATCCCTAGGTGGACAAAAGCTGATAGAATCAGTGGCTAATCCATACTACCAGGTGACTTACGAAAGCCGAAAGAAGGGGGAAAGCAAAATTTAGAAAAAGAAAATTTTAATCCCAAAACTCAACTTGAATGGGTGATAATGAGGGTACCACACTTGCAACCCCAAGAAATGTTAACAACCCATCAGGGTATAATTCAGAGACCTACCTAACTTTAAACAAACTAAAAGGAAGCCCTAACCTTCCAGAACACATACCAAATACAGAATTTATTTATGAAGTTTCTGGCTATCTTCTTTATAACTCCAAGTTCAAAGATATCTTCTCAAAGTTGAAGTCCACAAATGGCTATCAAAATTTTAAAGGTTGAAACCTTTTCATAATGTCAGGTTTATTCAGTGTCAGCCCTTTGAATTCAGCCCCATATCGGTGTGTCTCATCACTAAGGTCCATAAGCCATAAGCCAAACACCAGATAACTTCTCAGCCAAAATGTCTCCCCTTATAAAGGGCACGGTAGGAAAGTTTGAGAGTAAGATGATGTTATCCTCAAGGTTGATTGGTTACTTCCATATAAGGAAAGGGGCGGCAACATGATGTCACATCCTGCAGTATTACCAATATACACTCGTGAAATTACGTACTACATAATAAACTCCCTCACATGGGAGAGACCTCTGTTATCCAAATGTCAAAGTATATCCACAAGTAGAGCACTCTCTAGGACTTTCTTGATAAAAGTTCATAAACTTGCTGTTAACAGCACCACAGTAGAGTTGGCGGACAAATTAAACATGCAGAGAGGCCAAAATCCAGTACAGTTTTAGTAAACCTTATGCCCCATTCTGAAGTCTAGCGCGCTTATTTGATTAGTTTCTGGCTTGCTTTGCCCTAGATTGGTGGAGTACATAAAAGTGACATGTCTAATCATGAATATGCACATCCCTACTACCCCCGTCATTATCGCTTGTCCGGCCAGAAATGCATTCGCTAATCAGTTGTGAAGTAAATGCAACCTCGAATTGCACCCATGCTCCCATTACTCTGTTTTTACTGTTCACCCATTGAAACTCAACATGTAAATATTATGTAATCTACCAATGCATGTCAATTTCTGCATGTCTGCTGGACGTATGTCTGCCAATAATGGACCTTCTCTTCACCTACATTCGTTGTATCTCTACTTATAACCAGTGTACTATAACTGCTGTGTAGCTAGACATAATAATACGAGATAATGGTAGGTCATTGTGGGAAGAGGGAGTAATAGAAAGAGGAAACAAGAACAAACATGAAAACACAAAACGACAAAGATAATCCTCACACCTTCGTACTCTCCTGTCCTTGAATTAATAGGCTCTCTCCTCAACAAATGCCGTTCTTCTCTACATATACGGCTGAATTTACACTTGTTTGTTCCTTTTCGATACTCGTTAATTATATATTCCCACTATTTCTTCAGGCATCATCTTAGAGGGAATACAAGGCATTTTCTGTAACATATCCACAAAGATGCACACAAAATGCTGTCAGTTGGTACAGTTATTTTCTCGCATCTATTTAAGAATTAAACACACACATAACCTTAATCACGGCTGTCACTAGCAAAATACACACATCAACAAAGCCGCCATTTTAACAACTGCCTATCAGTTCAACATGGAGACTGCAACCACTGCATGTCACAGCAACACGAGGTCACAAGTATACTTCTGCTGCACCAGAACTCTACTAAACAATAACTCTTCTCTACTGTGAAGATTGCCTCCTTATATATGTGCCTGGCCAGGCTTCTAGAAAGATACGTTACAAAAAATACCTTACCGGGCGAGTTGGTCGTGTGCGTAAAGGCGCGCGGCTGTGAGCTTGCATCCGGGAGATAGTAGGTTCGAATCCCACTATCGGTAGCCCTGAAAATGGTTTTCCGTGGTTTCCCATTTTCACACCAGGCAAATGCTGGGGCTGTACCTTAATTAAGGCCACGGCCGCTTCCTTCCAACTCTTAAGCCTTTCCTATCCCATCGTCGCCATAAGACCTATCTGTGTCGGTGCGACGTAAAGCCCCTAGCAAAAAAAAAAAATACCTTCTCGAAAATTCTAGAGTGCTTAAGACATAGTTGTAGATATAGTGTACAGAATATTCTCCATCGTTCTCGTCTACCCAGTACCGTTCTGGAAGTTACAATGTGTTTCATAATTTTGTAGGGGATTACAAATTATATATACAGCTAAGAATAAATTATATACAGGTTCTTACATTAATTGAACTGATGAAAATGTCTATATACAGTGCATGTTCCATGACATAACCTCACAAACAACGCGATCATATCATATGTACATATGATGTAATAATAATACAAATACAAACTGGATGTAACACTTGATAGCCATACATTACAAATAATAATAATAATAATAATAATAATAATAATAATAATAATAATAATAATAATAATTCTTCGAGCTGGACATTTGCATTATTTACCCATGGGTGAGAGAATATTGTTTTCAAATTATATCTGTTTATCACACTTGTGTCATCTTTTATAAAATGGTGCATATATGAAAGAGAATTTAAAAAAATTTCTGTAAGGAGAATTACTAGTCTGTTACAGCACATCAGGCCTTAAGAAGCAGCCGCCACTGGTCCCACTACCACCTCAATGTCGTAACTTTTGGATCCCTGTAAAAGTTTCTCACTCTTGGAGAGATTATTATTTTTTTTGCTTTACGTCGCACCGACACAAATAAGTCTTATGGCGACGATGGGATAGGAAAGGCCTAGGAATGGGAAGGAAGCGGTCATGGCCTTAATTAAGGTACAGCCCCAGCATTTGCCTGGTGTGAAAACGGGGAACCACGGAAAACAATCTTCAGGGCTGCCGACAGTGGGGCTCAAACCCACTGTCTCCCGATTACTGGATACTGGCCGCACTTAAGCGACTGCAGCTATCGAGCTCAGTAAGATTAATTTACTTACTTCTAGTAACAAACAAAGTTGTCAGAATTATTACAAATACAAATACAAATTGAAAAATTGATGGCAAGAATGTTTCTAATGAAGAGAGAAAAGCCAGCTTAGATTGAATACATTGGTTAATGGTGTATCTGTGTTGAATTGTCTTAGATGGAAGTTGGTGGATTTACTAAGAGACTAGTAGGGTCAGGCATAGACAATGAGAGAAGCAGGGAGAGAAGTAAAACACAGTGGCAAGACTCTGTATTTAATAATTTCAAGAAAAGATGCTTGAAACATGGGAACAGAAGGGACCCTGCAGCTGTGTGAAGAGGGTTGTGAAGGGATTCACTTCACTTCTTCTTGAATGGTTATTAACTTAATGAGAATGCCTAACTGTCTATAGTAAAATAAACAGTACATGTAGTGTAGTTATGACTAGAACTAGGAATTTTAGGTACAAAACTTTGGATAAAAAAGGTGCAGTAATTTAGTTTTAAAAGGAGCAGAAATGAAGTGCAAATTTAAAATGTAAACATTCATTACAAACTGTAGCAAAACCAATAACATAACATATTAGGACAAAATTTCACACATATATTAAAATGGCTGCCTAAAACAGGTTCCAAAATATAATGTAATCATGAAAACTGCCCGGAATATTGATGACTGCTAGACAGATCATAAACTTCTTAATAGTCGATTCAGAATTACCAGCCATAAAATGCCTGAGTGGCTCAGATGGTTGAGGTGCTGGTCTTCTGACCTCAACTTGGCAGGTTCGATCCTGGCTCAGTCTGGTGGTATTTGAAGGTCTTCAAATATGTTGGCCTCATGTCGGTAGATTTACTGCCACGTGAAAAAACTCCTGCGAGAAAAATTCTGGCACATTGGCATGTCCAAAAACAATAAAGATTTAGTTAGTGGGCCATTAAACCAATAACATTATTATTATTATTATTATTATTATTATTATTATTATTATTATTATTATTATTATTATTATTATTATGATCATCAGTCATTCACCGCTGATCTGAATTTAAGGCAGTCGTCCAGATCACAGATTCCCTATCTGTTGTTTATCTAGGTTTTTCTTAAATAATAGCAAAGAATTTGGAAATTTATTCAACATCACCTTTGGTAAATTATTTCAATCCCTAATTCCCCTTCGTATAAATGAATACTTACTCCAATTTGTCCTCTTGAATTCCAACTTTATTTTTATATTGTGATCTTGCCTACTTTCAAAAAACACTACTCAAACTTATTCATCTACTAATGTCATTCCACACCATCTCTCCACTGACAGCTTGGAGCATACGTCAAGTAGCTCGTCTCCTTTCTTCCAAATCTTCCCAGCCCAAACTTTGTAACACTACTGTTTTGTCGGAAATCACCCAGAACAAATCAAGCTGCTTTTCTTTGGAATTTTTCCAGTTCTTGTATCAAGTTATCTTGGTGAGATTCCCATACACTGGAACCATACTCTAGTTGGGATCTTACCAGAGACTTCTATGGCCTCTCCTTTACATCCTCACTACAACACCTAAATACCCTCATAACCATGTGCAGAGATCTTTACCCTTCATTTACAATCCCATTTATTTCATTACCTCAAACTTATTTATTACTCTGTAGAGAATAACATCATCCACAAACGGCCTTTTCTCTGATTCCAGTTCTTTACTGATATTATTTATATACACTCATGTTCATAAAACACAGAACACTTTGAAAGTCTAGAGATAGGAAGTTCATAATCACAAGACATGTTCATTAATATGTTCTGCAGAAACGATTAGCATTCCAGTCACCTAGGTTGAGCATGTGTCCTGTTGCTTAGTAGGCACTGAATCCTCCATGGACACTGATAATTTGTTCCATACGTGATGGCATCGACACGTATAAGGCACGAATGGTGTCCTGGAGTATACCATCCATTCTGCATTCACCTGGTTGCACAGTTCATCTTTGGTGGTTGGCATTGGGTCACAACGCTGCATCCATCGTTTCACAATATCCCACACATTTTCGATTGGTGACAAGTCTGGTGATCAGGTGGGCCAGGGCAACAGTCTAACAACCTGTGACAACAAGAAGGCACGTGTTCTGCAGCAACATGTGGTCACTCATTGTCCTGCTGAAATATGGCGTTTGGAGTGTCGTGCAGAGAGGGTACGGCTACGGGTCGAAGGATGTCTGTGGGAGTTTGAAACTGATAACTTGTGCATTCTCTCCGTACGTCTGAGGCTATTATTTGGATTCGTTGTTGTACTATCTGTAATTTTTAGTTACACTGAAATACAATAGTTGACCTGAAGTGATTACCTTTTCATTGCATCTATTTACTACATTTTTTGGTGCCAAAACACTCAATTGAATGAACCAACTGACATACTATAAATCTTTGATTCACCATAAACACATTAAGGTTATATTGTACTTCGACAATTTGGTGGACCGTACTGCTACAGACTATGGCCAGATAAAGGAAAGTATCTTGTTCGTTTTAGCGTTGCTACTTACTCGACTTAGAATTTCCACTATATTTTGATCCGTTTTTAGGAAGAGTAATCTATTTCGTATAGTACATTCTTTGGTTAAGCACATATCGTTCACAGATATTTATTGCCGCCATCTACCACAACTCCCAAAATATAACCCACGATCAATTTCTTCCCGAACTCAGTAGGTAAGCGAATTCAACTGTAACCCTCTTCTCGTCATTCAGATGATAACCTGTTCATTGTTCCACTTTCATTCACTAACAAAATGACAGAAACGTCGTTAGATAGACTACATAACTTGAAACGGAAACGCACTAGCCATCATTTTCAAACAAACAGAACCTGGATTCGTCCAAAAACACAATCTGCTGCCATTTCTGTCCCCAGTGACGTGGTTCTGTACACCATTGCAGTCTAGCATGTTTATGCACATTAGTCAAAGGTAGGCGGAGGAGTGGAGGATGCGCCGGTAACCCCGACCGTAATAAACGGCGATGGACTGTCACTCTTGATAGTGTACGATGTGTTACACTGTTCCACTGTTGCGCCAGAGCCTAAGAAGATGCAGATCTGTCCTGCAATGCCATTCGGATAAGGTGTCGATCTTCACGGGGCGGGGGGGTTGTGGGTGGTGCGACCAGACCCATCTCGTCGTGTTCTACAGTCTTCTGTGAACCATTCTGTACACATCTGTTGCACTGCCGACACACTTCGCCCTCACGAGCAGCAATTTCCCGGATGGATGAATCACATTATCTCATGCCACTAATGTGCCCTATTTCAGACTCGCCCATTTGATGGTACGGTTCTCGCATATGTCTGTGAGGCATCCTGCACGTCTGCTCAAGCCACACTGATCTGTTACTTTCTGTTTATAGCGACAACGAGAGCCGCAGGCACATTTTACCAGTCAGTGGTGATGCGCTGAGATATCGATGGCGACCTTGAACCTGAGGGCCGACGTGTTTCAAATACTAATCATTTCTTCAGAACATACTATTACACATGTCCTGTGAATATGAACTTCCTATCTCTAGTCTTTCAAGGTGTTCTGTTTTTTATGAACATGAGTGTATATTAAAAAAACATAAAGGTACCTTTAAGTACCTTTGGGACAAAAAGGCAACAACTAGCTGGATTCAAGAAGTAAGGAAAGATTTAGAAAGAAATAATATAAGAGAAGAAACTATGGACAGAGAAATTTTTAGAAAGAGGGTAGTAAGTATAAGTATGGAAGGATTCCAAGGAAGATTGAACAAGAAGCCTGGTGTGAAGTGGTCGAGGACAGAAGGAAACAGCATAGTGAAAGGATGAAAGAATATTGGAAAGAATGGAAGAGAAAACAACACAGTATGAAGAACTGAATTGAAATTGGCACGTGGTCCTTAGCACGCCTCATCAGAGAAGAGTTCTACTTTCAATAAATATACTCACCCATTCAGTCACTCTTTTGTCTAGTCCACTTGCACTCATTTTTGCCAGTAGTCTCTCACGATCTCTATCAAATTCCTTAGTCTGGTCAATCATGATAGTCCATTTGACCTCCTAAATTCAAGATATCTGCAATATCCTACAAGTTGAACTTTATTGGAATAACCTTTCCTAAACTGTCTTTTATCAAACCAGTTGTTTTGCAAACATGTCTAATATAATCTGAAATAGTGATTTCCCAAAGCTTACATGTAACATGTCAAACTGACTGGCCAGTAATTTTCAGCTTTATGTCTGTCACCCTTTCCTTTATAGACAAGGAAGTATACTATAGCAACTCTTCCATTTATTTGGTATAGCTCCTTCTTGTAAACAATAATCAAATAAGTACTCCAGATATGGTTCTATATCCCAACCCATTGTCTTTAGTATATTCCCAGAAATCTTATCAATTCCAGCTGCTTTTCTAGTTCACAGCTTTTGTATCTTACTGTAAATGTTATCAGAAGTAAATTTCAGTACTTCGTTAGTATTAGTCACCTCCTCTATCTCGACATTATCTTTGTAACCAACATGGAATCTGTTTGGGCATTAAGTATCTATACATAATTTTCCATTTTCCATTAAAATTTGTATGACTGCCAATTATGCTTCCATCATGAAATCCTCAGTTGACTTCTTTGCTAGATTCAATTTCCTAGTAAGTTCCTTCAGTTTCTCCTTACTTCCACAACAATTTCTATTTCTTTCCAACCTTATTATCATTGTTGCCTCACAAACTCCATGTAGCATATGTGCATTGCTGGTCACATGTTTTAGATTACAGTAGACTTGGGGTTGGCAGTAGCCAGCATGTAAGACGAAGGACGAGCCGCACTTGATCATTTTAAATTACTTCAGGCCACAATGGAATGTATGCATTGTTCAAATTTTGCATCGCATTGTCATTGCCTGTTTTGTTCAGAAAGTAAGTCGAAAGCATGGACTTCTCTTGCTGGCCTTTCAGCAGTATTACGAAAATGGTATAAACATATCTGTTCTGCCTATCATTGACTTCATTTAGGGAACAAAAAGCTAAGGGAAGCTACCCTGACAGAAAACGGGCTGTTAAGAGGGCAGCCCCCTCATCATGCTAGCTTCCGTAGGGCTAGTAACCCACGTGGAGCGAAATTAACTATTCAGAGAAACATGAGAGTAGCCGGACGGATATCAAAGAAACAACCTGACATGAAATGGTATATGAGAATTGGTACTTGGAATGTGACCTTGGAGTCAATGAAACCAAGAGAAAAGGTAGTGGCCAAATAAATTTGGATAAGGGACATGTAATGAGATACTCAGGAGTCAGCAGGAATGAACGGGCAAAAGGAGTGATCATCATTATGTCCGAAGCAGTGGAAAACAAAGTGACAGGATTTGAACCTATTAACTCCAGACTTATCACAGTGGATGTGGAACTAGAAGAAAATATTATGCTAGTGCAGATCTATGCCACCACTGAAGATATGCAAGAAGTAGATAAGGAGCAATTCTATGTTCAAATACAAAAAGCTATAGACAAAGTCAGGGAAAGAAGTAGACATGTTATTGTGATGGGGGATTGGAATGCTAGGATTGAAAACAGGTTACGTCGAGGACATGGGTGTATGGGCCAACATAGAGAAGAATGTACCATCAATACCATTGGTGAAAGAACATTGGAATTCTGTATTGATAACGAGCTAAGGATTGGCAACACCTTTTTCCCCCATAAAAGTATCCATAAAATAACTTTTGAGGCAGTAGGCCAAGGAGCAGAGAGTTGCATTGACTACTCTTGTTACACCAAGAACATGACTTATGCAGCACTAGATGTAAGGGTCTTTTGCAGTGCAGAAATGAGTACAGAACATCGGCTTCTGGGTATGAATAGAATAGATTTATCATCAATAGGTTATTTTCCCAATTAAAGATGATTCAATAAAACATAATATACAACAAATACACCTTAAGTAAATAACACTAATTTCTTAAAATAATAACCAA
Organism: Anabrus simplex; assembly: GCF_040414725.1. Classification (NCBI taxonomy): domain Eukaryota; kingdom Metazoa; phylum Arthropoda; class Insecta; order Orthoptera; family Tettigoniidae; genus Anabrus; species Anabrus simplex. Next base: position 152,110,634 of record NC_090270.1, read on the forward strand.
GTTCAAACTAAATCTAGAGACCTTTTTATATGCATATTTACAAAACCTTAAATAAAATAAATAAATAAAACTAAATCTCCTTAAATAATTGACATTAAACTACATGTAGTAACTTTTACATATTTACATACCTTACAGATAAGGCCTTACGTTCATGACGTCAATAGGGCATGTCTGATTTTAGACAGGGGTGAGTGAAAAAGGTCTACTGATTCACCTACCTCATTCAGTGATGTTAGTGCCCTCACAAGCCATGAGTTAGCCCGAGCCACAGTCTCACTTTAGGCAGATGAAAAATATTGCCTAGTATTGCGATGAGGAACATGTAATGGAATCAGCTCCAGTAATGTTGAGCAATCCACTCTATTCGTCACACACTTATAAAGAAAGAGGGCATTGGCACATCTGCGGTGTGAGTGCAATGTCCTCATGCTCATAGTCTCACAAAAAGACTCGTAATCAGACGAAGAGAGAGAAATACCCAAACCCTTGTAGCTGATCCATTTCATGAACCTTATTTGGACTCTTTCCAAGTTTTGTATTAAATACTGCTGAGAAGGCAGCCACACCTTGCAACAGTATTCTAATGATGGCCTGATTAGAGTGCAAAACAAAGTTATTAGAGTTCTAGGAGAAACACATTTGGCACAATTTCTTTTCGGAAAGCCAAGTAATTTAAACTCTTTCCTAGAAATCTTGTCTAAATGTTTCTCGAAGGAAAGACCGTAGCAGTTTGAAAGTGTCACACCAAGATCATTTATTTCATTCACACGAGCTATTTGGAAATTGCATAAATGGTAAGGGTAATTTACTGGTTCCAACTTGCGTGAAAATGTAATTGTGTTGCATTTTGAAATATTCAAACCAAGCAGCCACTATTTACACCAGTTACTTAGTAGGTTTAAGTCAGACTGTAACAACTTACAGTCCAACTCACTATTGATTACCTTAAAGATCTTTAGATCGTCAGCATAGAGAAGGCAATTACTGTGTTTTATAACTGATGTTATATCATTTATGAATATGACAAAGAAAAGAGGGCCCAGTAAAGATCCTTGGGGGACACCTGAAGTAGGGTGGTATGGCTTTGACATAATACCATCAGCTTTTACTACGCAAACTCTGTTAGTAAGATAGCTTCTAATCCACTCCAAAGCACTTCATCCAATCCCATATGCTGACATTTTGGTGAGTAGAGCATCATGTTGAACTGAATCAAAGGCTTTGGAGAAGTCCATATAAACAACATCCACTTGTTGCCTCCTATCGAGAGATTCTGAAATGAAATTGATATACACCGCCATATTGGACATGGTAGAGCGTTTCTATACAAAACCATATTGCGCTATATTAATATACTGTGAAACTGGACTGTACAATCTCTTATACACGATCTTCTCTGCCACCTTTGAAATTAGGGACAATAACACAACAGGCCTATAGTTATCAAACACCATTTTGTCTCCTTTCTTGAACACTGGTCTGACGTAACCTTTCTTCCACTCGCACGGAAAATACCATGACGAGAATGACATATTTATTATGATGCTAAGTGGCCTACCTAGCTCAGATGCACATTCTTTCAATACTATTGCGGGTACGTCATCTGGACCACATGAATTTGGAGGTATCCAAAGAAGCAAGAATTGAAGATACCTCTGCTGGAGAGGTCACTATTGAAGTTATGCCTATATCACACAGGACAAAGTGGATAGATTACACTGCGTGGCAGGTGAGTGATACTTTTCAAAGGTATCTGCAAAACTGTCCAAGATGCTCCTCTTGTCCTGTAGTTCTTTCCCGTCCTGAAGCATAGTAGACGGCAGGCGAGATGACCTCCGTTTGTTGTTTACAAAATTCCAGAAACACTTCAGGTTGGCAGCTAATTTAGATTCCATCGAAGTTACATAGTTTCTGTATTTTATGAGCTGAAGAAGCTTAAATTCACCGCGTATGATCGAAAATTGCACATAATTACTATTATGGCCCGTTTTTTTAAACTTCCTTCTTGCCTTCTCCTTTTCTTTTAATTTATCTATTAGCTCAGAGTCGTACCAGTATGGGTACTTCCGCGTGCTAACTATCTGGGACGGTACCGTGTCTTTTATTGCAGCACGAAGGAAGTCGTAGAAAAGGGTTAACACCTCGTCGACGGAGGGGGAGTTCTCGATTAAATTCCAGGGACACAACGAAAGGAGATCTCTCATTTGAGGAAAATCGGCCTTATTCCATGCGAACATTAACTTCCTCTGCGGTACAGGGCGCATAACTCGCGGTAAAGATAGAGTGAATTCTACAGCTCGATGGTCGGATGTAATTACCTTTTCCGTCTCAAAGCAGTCTAAGTGTCAACAGTATTGATCCGAGATTAGAACAAGGTCCAGGAAGTTCTCGTTTCTTGTTGGGAAGTGACACATTTGCTTGAGTCCGAATTCACTGACGATTTCAAGAAGTAAGAAGACTTCCGCACATCTTTGTTTTATAACGGGTCCAGGATTCCAAGCCAGATGCCTGATGTTAAAGTCTCCGCAAACTACAAGGATATCCTGCAGGTTTAAAACAGCTGTGATGTTGGCCAGTGTTGCTTGAAGATTACTCATCCTAGCAGTCACTTCATCCGGTGGCAGGTAGCAGCACACTATAAACACAGACCTCCCTGATGTTGAGGTGGCCTTGACCACGACACACTCCCAGTCTCCTGCCAGCTCTGGCCGGGAAACTGGCCTTAGAGCAGATTTCACAGCAATCATAATCCCCCCTCCTTTCACTTCGCTACTATGGACCTGATGTCTGTCTTGACGAAACACACAGTAATCAGTAGACAACAGTTCATTATCACCAACAGAATCATTTAACCAACTTTCAACTATACAAATACAATCTTTGCTGGCGTCACTGAAAGCGAGGTTAAAGTCTGTCAAAGAACTTCACATGCTCCCTACATTTTAGTAGAAGAAATTCATATCACTGTCATGCTGGGGTCCTGGGTTCAGATGTATGTCACCGGACAAAACCAATAGAAGCACACAAATCGCTGAACCAGATATCTTTGGGCTAGAGTTCGTCTGTTGTTTTCTCGCAGACTGGTTGTGACGTCACTAGATACATAGTTCCATTTAAAGCCAGCACGTGGGCCGAAATACAAAGCTCCGAACCATTCACAAAAGCGTTTTCCCAACGGTTTTCATATTTCACATCAAAGTCTAGCACATTCTCATCCCGGAGGCAAACTTGAACGGATGTGACACTACATTTGAACACCACTAATAGACAAAAGACACGGAGCAATACCGACACACAACTACTCTCGGATGCCATCTTAACAAGGTTTAAGGCTACACCCACACCCTGTCGTCTTCGATTCGAGAAAATAAGAATTTCTGCTTTCAGAGAGGAAGAGGTAAGGCAGAATTATGTTCAGAAGTTGGGGGATAAACTTCAGCAAACAGAAAGAGAAGAACCCGAGAGAGGCTGGAACTTAGAAGAGAGATAGAGGGAATTTAAGATGAATATTATCAAAGTAGCAGAAGACATCTGTGGGAAAACTACAGTAAACACACAAAGGAAACAAACAAAGTGGTGGTCTGAGAAAGTCAAGGAAGGTGTAAGGAGGAAAAAGGCAGCATGGAAGGAGCATATGAGAACAAGAAGGGTAGAAGACTGGAGGAATATGTTGAAGCAAGAAATGAAGCTAAGTAACAAGTACAAGAGGCAACAGAAAGGAACTGACAGGAATTTGGTGAGGAAATGGAATCAGAACACAGAAATAATCAGAAGAAGTTTTGGAAGATACTAAGATCCCTCCAAGGCAAAATTGGAATGATAATCAGAAATATTAAAGACAGGAAATAGAAGATCCAAACAAGGCCACGGGACATTCTTGATACGTGGAGCACTTATTATGAGGACGTGTTCCGTGCAGACCAGAATTCACAAGACGACTCCGGTAATGAGACAGAAGAATTAGAAGAAGGGGAGACAGTTATGCAGAGTGAAGTAAGAGAAGCTATCACTGAAATGAGGGTTGTTACGAGCTCCCGATCTCAACATTTTTCTTACCTTAAGCATACTTCTCCGTTCCATTCTGCTACACATTATACTGCTCTGCCTGCTTGCTAATCTGCCTCACTACTGCTTGCGCTGTCGCCTCTCCCCACGCCACCACCTGACGTCACCTGTCTCCAGCATTTTCTAGACTTGCCTTCCCTGGCGTATATATACTCGCCGCTTTCCTTCGACCAGCGATCAGGTGTGCTTCGTGTTTTGTAATAGGCAGTGGGAGCTCCTGCATTCCGCACGGCTGGACCGTGTGCTGTTAACCTTCTTCTTCTTCCTCTTCAGACCGGGTGAGCAGACTAGTATTTTACATTATGTTCTCGATACTTGCTTTTTCTTTGCCTTGAGAGGCTTTACTACTATTTGATTCTGAACTCTAGTCCCTTCAGGACTCAGCGTCAAAATACAATTATGGTGCACAAATTTTCGTTCTGAGACTTCTTCTCCTAGTGTGTAAGAAGGGAGTGGTGGACTGCCAACCTTATCAGTGACTTTGAACTTTGCGTGTGGTGTGATCAACGTTATTATTTCCAACTGGGACTATGCAGCCTGATCCCTACTTATATTTTCATCCTCCTAGTTTCGCTTCCTAACATATTTTTCTCTTTCTCGTGTTTTCCCTTGTCCTTTCCCCTTTTCTTTCTTTCTACCTTTTATTATGAAGATTAAAAACTAATCACTGTGAAATTGTGGTCTGCGAATTGAATAGTGTATTTTCTCTGGTCTTTGAAATGTTCTGTCATCTTTCTTATTTGAAGCAAGCCTGGTTGACCTTGGGGGATTAGACATTGTTTTTACTTGCACTTATATTAATTTCCAGAATGTTCCATTCTATTTCTGAAAGATTGAGTATGCCTTTTCAAAGTTTTGGTACTTTATTGTGAATGACTCAAAAACTGTCCAAATCTAGTCCTTGGATATTTAACTGGATAACCATTATTATAACTATTTTCAGTACCTGTGTAAGCTGAAGATATTTTTACTCGTTGTTGTATAATGCTTCTTGTTTCCATTCTGTGGTCATTACAATATATCTGTTATTGAAACCTGTTATTTTGAGAGTTCTCATTTTTTCATTCCCTTTCATTATACTACGTGTACATACTACGGAAATCCTCTGGGAAAATAGGGCCCAAATATTATTTGTACGCTACTCAGTTGAGGTCTTGCTATCTTACCTTTACTGCTCATGATTGTTCGGTCTCGATAATTCGACGCCACAAATATCTTATACCATGCTTCCCTGCGCTCTGCTTGTTGTGTGCCACTGTTAACACGCTTTAGTGTATGTCATCCTTTCCCTTTTTTCGTAGGAATAGCTATTTGTTTCCGACTAAATAAACTCAACGATCGCCACAGGGTGGGCAAGGCAGTTGGTTGGGATGGAATTTCACTGGAATTGATGAAGTGTGGAGGAGAGGCTGGGGTGAAATGGATGACAAGGATATGCCAACAAGCATGGAGCATTCAGAAGATTCCAAAGGATTGGGAGAAGAACATTGTTGTTCCTATCCATAAGAAGGGCAGCACTCTGGACTGTGCAAACTATTGAGCAATTTTTCTTTCCATTGTGGCCGTAAAGATATATTCTCGCATAGTACTGGAGAGGAGGCTGAGACAAGAAGTAGTGGAAAAATTGGAAGAAGAACAGTGTGCTTTCAGGCCAAATCGACAAACACACGAACATACATATACACACTAAGAACCATTATAGAGAAATGACTTTGTCATGGGAAGGATGTTCTAGTGACATTTGTTGACCTAAAGGCCACATTTGACTCAGTCCCCAGGGAACAGCTTTGGACAGCACTTGAAGAGGAAAAGGTAACCAAGACTCTCTTATGCTGCATTAGGAGCATGTACAATAGAGTCCAAGGAGTGGTGAGAATATCTGGAGGGAATTTGAAATGGCGAAGGGAGTAAAGCAGGGTGACAGCTTGAACCCTCTTCTCTTTGTGGTCTTCATGAACCAAGTCATTAAGCAGTGTAAAAGAAGAACTGAAAGAATTAAGGTTGGCAACTGGAACATGAGATCAATATATGTCCAATCCTTGGTCTATGCAGATGACATTCTGACGTGCTGAAAATTACAGGCCAGTCAGTTTGACATGCATTGCATGTAAGCTTTGGGAAAGCATTCTTTCTGATTATATTAGACATGTTTGCGAAATTAATAACTGGTTCGATAGAAGGCAGTTTGGGTTTAGGAAAGGTTATTTCACTGAAGCTCAACTTGTAGGATTCCAGCAAGATATAGCGGATATCCTGGATTCAGGAGGTCAATTGGACTGTATTGCGATTGACCTTTCTAGGACATTTGACAGGGTAGATCATGAGAGACTACTGGCAAAAGTGAGTGCAATTGGACTTGAGAAAAGAGTGACTGAATGGGTGGCTATGTTTGTAGAAAATAGAGAATTAGAGTAGGCGAAGCTTTACCTGTCCCTGTAATAATTAAGATGGGAATTCCTCAGGGCAGTATTATTGGACCTTCATGTTTTCTTATATATATATCAATGATAAGTGTAAAAAAGTGGAAACAGAGATAAGGCATTTTGCAGATGTTATTCTGTACAGAGTAATAAATATGTTACAAGATTGTGAGCAGCTGCAAAATGACCTCGATAATGTTGTGAGATGGACAGTAGGCTATGGTAAATGGGGTTAAAAGTCAGGTTGTGAGTTTCACAAATAGGAAAAGTCCTCTCAGTTTTAATTACTGTGTTGATGGGGTGAAAGTTCCCTTTGGGGATCATTGTAAGTACCTAGGTCTTAATATAAGGAAAGATCTTCATTGGAGTAATCACATAAATATGATTGTAAATAAAGGGTACAGATCTCTGCACAAGGTTATGAGGGTATTTAGGGCTTATAATAAGGATGTAAAGGAGAGGGCATATAAGTCTCTGGTAAGACCCCAACTAGAGTATGGTTCCAGTGTATGGGACCCTCACCAGGATTACTTGATTCAAGAATTGGAAAAACATCCAAAGGAGAGCAGCTCGATTTGTTCTGGGTGATTTCCAACAAAAGAGTAGCGTTACAAAAATGTTCCCAAGTTTGGACTGGGAAGACTTGGGAGAAAGGAGACAAGCTGCTCGACTAAGTGGTATGTTATAATCGTATGGCCTCAGCTACCGTGTGCAGATGTTTCAATTTGACGCCATCTGGCTGTCTGCTCATCAATAAGTTAAACCACCTCCCTAATACTTAGCAGTCCTTATATTACAATGCAATCATTACAACTGGTGTTATAAGTTGGAGTTAGGGATTGGAATAACTTACCAAGGGAGATGTTCAATAAATTTCCAATTTATTTGCAATCATTTAAGAAAAGGCTAGGAAAACAACAGATAGGGAATCTGCCACCTGGGCAACTTCCCTAAATGCAGGTCAGTAGTGATTGATTTGATTTATTTATTTATTCGGTCGGTCGGTCGGTCGGTCTGGGAAAGAGGAGGATCTCCAATAAGCTCTTACTGAATGGGCTTATGCCTTCTAGGACTGTGGGATGGAAGTGAATGTGAGCAAAACATAGGTCATGCAGTTCATCAAAGGAGAAAAAGTACAGCTTCATATCAAGTGGAACAATAAGGATATTGAGCAAGTAGAACAAATTGAGTACCTGGGCACCATCTTCAGAGAGGATGGAAAATTAGAGGCAGAAATAAAGAACAGAATTAAAAAACCTAATCAGGTGTACTATGGTACAAAACAACACAATCATAGGGAAGAAAGAAATGATTAGAAACACAAAAATGCGGGTATATCATACCACCTACCTGCCAACCCTCCTGTATGGTGCAGAGAGTTTGACAGTGCATAAAAAAACTGCAAGTCGCTTGGTTGCCGCTGTGATGAGGTATTTGTGGAAAGTTGCTGGGAAAACTCGAAGAGACCATATTAGAAACACCACAGTGAGAGATGAGCTTCAGTAGGAGCCAGTAATGGATGTCATTGAGAGGAGAGGATTGGGCTGGATTGGTCACCTAGACAGAATGGAAGATGAAAGGAAAGCGAAACAGGTGTGGCGAGCCAGACCAACAGGAAGAAGAACGCGAGGGAGGCCATGGATTGAATGGGAGGAGTACATCTTGGGACTGATCAGGAAGCAAGGGAAGACCCTGGGTGATGTTCAGAGAATGGCGCACGACAGAAGAAACTTTAATAAATGGCTGAAATGCCCCGATGCCTAACGGCACAAAAGGAAAGAAGAAGAAGAAGAATGAGGAGAAAAAACATGAGGTGGGAAGGAGTGCTAAAATGTGCTGACATTGAGTTTAAGATGCAACCAAAACACAGTTAAGATCATTCATTTCATGTTTTCCTTGTAAGACAAGTCATTTTGAATATTTTAATAGCAAACAATTATTAAGGTGCAGCACCTAAAATTCGTAGCTCTAGTTAGACATTGTTTGATATTCTTCCCTGTATGAAACCTCTAAAGTAATCTGTTCCCTTGAATCCACCAAACCTCTGCTGGTTTTATAAATTCAATTACAATGGAACATGTGGGAGTACCCACCTCTTGCAGGTTAAGTGTTTAAAGTTATTGTTTCTGTTGTTTCCAGATTCTTGGCTGTATAGTGGTGGAGTTCTTCCTATCATCCAAACTACGTGCACTTGGTAGTTACAACTTGTCATCCTTCGAAGAGCGCTTGCAGGCTTGCCTTTCAGTACTTTTTCGTTCCAGCGATAGTTTGCCACGGTGTATGAGATATGCTGTGTCTCTTCTTCTGCAGATCAATATTTACCCTTCTGTTATTAGTGATGGAAGTGATATGCTAGTTACAAATGAGATAGCTCAAGAATTACCCCAATCAAAATGCCTTCAGAAGGCTTCACAACTTCTGAGATATCCAACAGTAACTAAGCAAGGATTGCCTCCTCCTTCAGCACATCAGCTACTTCAACCCCTTTTGTCTTCAGCAGTTTTTCCTTTCCCTAAGCATTTTGTTAAAACCTACAGTCTTCTTCAGAAGTTCCATGATTTTTCGAGTATAATTCGTGAACTTCAGTTTCTTCATGCTGTAGATTTAAATGATACAAGTGATGCAACTACTGATGCAGCAGCTAAAATAGAGCTTTTTGCAAACAAGATTGGTGAATTAAAAGTAAAAACTGCTTATGATGAACTTGCTGCTTTATTACCGGAGATGTTGTCAACTTCGCCAGAAAGTTTGGACCTGATATTACCCTACATTAAAGAGTTATTGGAAGATCCTTCAACATCTGTTCCTGCGGCATGGCATCTTTTTGATCCTGTTGCCAAAGTTCTGGGACCACAGAAAACAGCTGTTACATTGCTAGAAACTGTTATTAAGTTATATGACTATAGTGATGATATTGGTACTACTAATGAAGCTGGAAATAAGCATGTGAAGCTGTATCATCGCAGCTTTCTTCTTCAACTCATTGTCCGGCTTGGACTTCGAACATTCCTAGACAATTTCGTGACCCCTCTTGTAGAAGCTGTTGGAGGATATAGAGATGTAAGTCCTGCAGAACTGCGTTGCAATCAACAAAGAGGAGAATTGAGGAACCAGGCTTCAAATTTAAAGTAAGTATTATAATCACAAATGTTCCAATTCTGAATTTACCTGATTGCTGAATTGATGATCTCTAATCTCTCTACTTGCAGTTTAATGACAATAATAACAATAATAATAATAATAATAATAATAATAATAATAATAATAATAATAATAATAATAATAATAATAATAATAATGTTTGTATTTTCATCAGTTACTCATATTTACCATAGTATGCCAACTTTTTCTCCCATAAGCTTTAAAACCATAATGCCCTAAATATATTAGAATGTAATTATTATGCTCCTTCTTCTGTGAGATTAATGATCAAAGATGCATCAAGCTATAAAATGAAGCAACTTCAGTATTAACATTGATTCCCAAATAATTGTGATTTTGTTGTTCTTTTTGTGATAATGTAATTGCTTATATGGAATCTTCCTACTGATTGCACATTCCATGATTTACACATTAAAGTACAATTTATTAATTTGCAAGTGTTCAGAGTTTTACTAGCATCTAATGCAATATGAAAATGTTATTAATGAAATTTGTTGTTACCTTCTCACGTATTTAATATCATCAGGCAACTTAGCAACAGAACCAGTTACAGTATGACTACATATTTTGCTTGTGCAGATTTTCCAGCATGCTGAGGAAGATTTGAGAACCTCTGGTCTGAATTTGGCCAATGGATTTAAATAATAATGCAGACAGTAAAAGATTTATTTGAACTTACCACAATTCTTATTTACAGTCAAAAGAGAACATTATTCTTCTTATAATGCTATTTATTTTACATCCTACTAACTGTAATTTTATGATTTTTGTAGATGCTAAGTTGCCAGAATTTTGACCTTGAGGAGTTCTTTTATGTGCCAGTAAATCCACCAAACAGGGCCAACATATTTCAGTACCTTCAAATACCATCGGACTGAGTTCAGATCGAACCTGCCATCTTAGAAAGTCAGTGCTTTACCACCTGAGCTAATCGGCCTGGTTCTTCTTGTAATCTGTCTTTTCCCTTTCAGATGGGATTACCATTTCTGGTCAGCTTTTTTCATCTACCTTGGTCCGAGACATCATCTTCCATCAGTCTCCTTCATTGCATCTCTTCTCTCACAATATCCATTCACCATCTCCTTGGTCTTTCCCTCTTACTTTCAATAATATTGTCCTGTTTCAAAATGTATCTGTACCACTGCCACTGTCCTTCCTACACTTCCTTTGATACTTCTTTCACCGTTTCATATCGTCTGATTTCTTTAATACTTATCCAATCCAAACTTGATAACCTGCATATCCACCTTAGCATCTTCTTCTCTGTCAAGTTCAGTTTCTTGTCAGATTTCTTGAGTGCCAATGTCTCTGCTCTGTATAGCATTCGAGGTCTAACCACCATTTTATATGCTATTCCCGTGAGTTTAGTGATCAGTCATTTGTCACAGAGCACTCCTGATATTTTTTCCACTTCATTGTGGCTGTCTGTATTCTTTCAACTATTTCTGCATGTAGTTCTCCATCTTTAGCCATCATTAATCCCAGGTACTTGAAAGTGACAGCATTCTTCATCCATTCTCTACTCATCTGAATCCCTCCATCCCAATCATCAGATACATCAAATCCCATGTATTCAGTTTTCTGCCTACTGATCTTTAGCCATCCGTCTTCAAGAGCCATTCTCCAGTCTTCCACCTTCTCTTTCTCCTTTGCTTTCTTCAAATTGTACAGGGCAATTTCATCTGTGAACATCATGCATTGGGGTGATGGGATTTTTTTCTAATATTGCAGAATGAAGGAAGGAAGGAAGGAAGGAAGGAAGCAAGGAAGGTTCATTTTATATCATGATTGTAGCTATAGGCCCTCCAGTTTTATGCAGATCACAGGGACAGGTGATAACAGCATTTGTTTGTCTCGCACAACAAGGCACTTCAGTAAGAGTAATATTCATTTTTGCCTTGATATAAATTTCATCATTTACTGGTAATAGACTGAACACAAAGTGTGTTGGCCATGTGCTTAGGGGTGCACATCTGTGAGCTTGCAATTGGGAGATAGTGGGTTTGAACCCCATTGTCAGCAGCCCTGAAGATAGTTTTCCATGGTTTCCCATTTTCACACCAGGTGAATACTGGGGGTATACCTTAATTAAGGCCGTGGTCTCTTCCTTCCCACTCCTAACCCTAACCCTTTCCTATCCCATCATTGCCATAAGGCCTATATGTGTCAGTGTGACATAAAGGAAAATTGTAAAAATAGACTGAAACACAATATGTTTTCCTTAAACAGTCCTAAAATCAAGTTACGTCACTACTCGTGCTGCTGAAGAAGCATTATAGTGTTCATTGTAAATTGCATAGGAATCTAGTTTTATCTTATGTAGTGGTATTACGGCAATAATTTGTGAAATGCTTTAACCTAGGGGCACTATATTTCATAACAGCTTGTTTAATTTTTATGTTATAACCATTCTTTTCCAAGAGATCTCTTGAATGAATACATTTTAAATATCATCTTCAGGTTTATTATTATAGTAGGGTGGAAGAGGATGGTGTATCAAAGAGAATATCAAGATATTGTCACAGGTTATCATGGTCCTTAAACTGAAATCACTACTCAGAGAGGTCACATGCTGTACTATTGGCTAAATTGATTAAACGAATGTATACAGTTACTTACAAGTGCACTCAAGCTCGAGTGTTCCATTTCATGCAGTTCATACTCACAAACTTTGCAGGCCACACAGCCATCTGGCGTATTGATATCCTGATCTCCAAATCGGCTTCTCATAGTGCACGGTCATCCTCAGAGCAATTCACAACTCACTTCAGATGCTGAACTGAACTCATGAATGTCTGACTCATGATTCGTGATTGTCTCATGGCTGCCTCGTGCTCAGTTGCAACTGACTCTCGTTCTCCCAGCTTCACTCATGTAGGTTAGCAGAAGATTCGCAATTTCCACTTCCAGATCTTTCTAGCGCCTTTTCAATTGTTAGCCAGCCTCGAGCAACTTCTAAAGAGCTTGGTGAATAATTCGTTGGGGCTTTTTTTTTTTTTTTTTGCTTGCTGCTGATCCTTCCCACGCTGTTGCCACTCTTCTCAGTCAGCCCTCACTATCACAGTATTGATGATGATGATGATGATGATGATGATGATGATGATGATGATGATGATGATGATGATGATGATGACGACGATGACACGTGGCCTCTGGAGAAGCCTGGTGCAGGTCTTTCGAGTTGATGCCTGATAGGAAGCCTGTGCATCTATGCAAATGTGGCCCTACTTGATACTGAAGAAGGTGCACATACCCAGCCCCCAAACCATTGCAGTTAACCACTGAAGGTTAAAATCCTCAGTCTGAACAGAAATCAGACCTGGGACCCCTTGGATCAGGGGTCAGCACACTAAACATAGAACCAGACAATACTGAAGATATTTAGATAAGAGACAATGTTAGAGAAGTCTGCATTTGTCCTACCTTGGCCACCATGTGGTTCTGTTGTTTCCATTTCATTCAATCATGGGCCATGTTGGGATGTAGATTTACACTTTTAATGTCATTTTATAGTGTAATATCCGTCCTTTGCTTTAGGTCATCCTGTGATCCTCTTCTGACCACTTCCAACACGTAGTCTATCTTTGCAACTTTTTTTTCTTTGCTTTACGTCACACCGACACAGATAGGTCTTATGGCAACGATGGGATAGGAAAGGGCTAAGAATGGGAAGAAAGCGACCATGGCCTTCACTAAGCTACAGCTCCAGCATTTGCCTGGTGTGAAAATGGGAAACCACGGAAAACTGTCTTCAGGGCTGCCTACAGTGGGGTTCGAACCCACTATCTCCCGGATGCAAGCTTACAGCTGCACGCTCCTAACTGCATGGCCAACTTGCCTGGTATCTTTGCAATTGTGTCTGCTTCTGCTTGCTGTAAATATCCAAACCATTGCAGTGAACATGGGTTTTTCTCATATATCAGTACAATACCAAATTATATTCTAATGCATACATTAGAAACATGATCACCGGGCGAGTTGGCTGTGCGGTTAGGGTCGCTCAACTGTGAGCTCGCTTTCAAGTGGGTTCAAACCCCACTGTCGGCAGCCCTGAATATGGTTTTCTGTGGTTTCCCATTTTCACACCAGGCAAATGCTGGGGCTGTACCTTAATTAAGGCCACGGCCGCTTCCTTCCCACTCTTAGGCCTTTCCTATCCCATTGTCGCCTTAAGACCTATCTGTGTTGGTGCGACGTAGAGCAAATAGGGAAGAGAAAAAGAAAAAAAGAAAGAAAGGAACATGATCCCATGTAGTGACACCAGTTGACCATCTGAGCTTCTTTGTCTTCATGATTCTTAGGCAACATTCTGCCTCAATTTGAAATGGACTTCCATCAACCGATCACAGGTGATGCTTGTCATCATTTTCCACTTCACTCAAGCTGCATTAATCCCTGTGTTCACTCCTTTAATAAGGTGGCCAAGATATTTGAATGTTGTCACCCACAGCAAGTCCTCACCATCAGTTTGGATTGTTCTGTTATTTTGTGGGTCCAACATATATTATTTTTGATGATTCACACCCCATGTTATAGAAGAGTAGTGTAGTTTTCTCAAGGAATAATGTTACTGTTGCCAGTAGTTATTTTGTCTTACTCTGTTTTTTACATCTTTAGTGAGGAGAGCCTGTGGTAGCCTAAGTCTCTTGCAACATGTTTAAAGTTATTGGAAAAGTAGATGCTAGGTATATCTGGTACCAGTAGTAGTAATTGAACTTTTCGGTCAAAATGTGGAGGAAAATATAATCTTATATTTAACAAAGAAAATTGATGTTTCCTTCAAAAGAGATTATAGAGCACAAATTCCTTTAAGAGAGGAAATCCTACCATGTAAGATAATGGTAGAACAGCTGTAACAGGCATAACAAACTTGTAGTAATACCTCATTGAGTAGCAAATTCAAAAATGATTATACCTATAAGTTTTGGATCCACTTTAAGTCCTGGTA